>NW_020955235.1:207840-292840 GCF_003031625.1 Empidonax traillii
TGGACGCTGGTTCTGGTCTTCCCTGTGCCTTTATTAAAGCTGCGAGCAGCGTTGGCTGCAGCAGCCGAGGCGGAGTGTTTGTTTAAACAATGTTTACCAAAGAAAGGCGAAAGCGTTGCACTGTGGTGGGGGAAGTATGCATGTGTGAGTGTGCGTGTATATGTGCGTGTTTTAAAAATAAGAGGCTAAACTCATCTGGAAAGGCTTCCCTGAATTCTTCAGCAAATTCCGTCTCTCTACAAGAGAGCCAGCAAGTCGCTTCGAGGGAGCACTTAAATGTTTCCGAGGACGCAATTAATTACTGTCCTCAAAGAGAGACTTCTGATAAGTGTTCTTTACTTGGACTCCGCTTAGGGCTTTTGACTCATTATCCGTGAGTGGTCTGTGTAGGAGGAATATTAGATGTGCGGGGCTGACACTCGATTTCTACATGCTGCGTTGTACAACAGACGCAGTGGCAGGGGGAAGTACTAATTACCTTAAGGCTGGCTAATAACGCAGTTTTCCAACATTACCTCTAACGGGTTGAAGTTAGTAATCAGCAAGAAAAGGGTCACACATGAATTTCGACAGGTCCACGCTAATGGGAGCGCATAGATCAGTGTGAGGATGATGATGACCGAGCCAGTGTTTCAGGAGGACCTGAAATAGCAGCTCCCCTGCCTGATGGAGCCATTGGGCCGGGGAGCAGCTGCCTTCCCCGGGCACACAGGGAATTTTAGACTTGTCGGATCCGTTTCAAAACGTTACGGCCCTCTCCTCCGCCTGCCTCTCTGTCAGGAAGGCCTCGGCGCAGCAACACTGAGAATGCAGAGTTCACCCTTAAAAATGGCCCGGTGCCGCCAGGCCCTGATAGCGGGCTGGGGTCCTTCTGGGGAGGGGTTGCCAGTCGGGATGGGGGTGCCGGGAGGCGGGGACACGGGACGGACACGGCTTCTGCCCCCCTGCCTTGGAGAGGGAGCTCAAAACTGTTTAGAAAGGGGTCTTCTCACTCCGTCACCTGGTGAAACCTTTTCGTCTTAATTAATCCCCACCAAATGTCAAAAGCAGATATGACCCTCCTTTTCCATGACAAGAAAGTATAAATATTTTTAATGATTTGGGTTGATTTCCTTACGAGACAAGGCGGGAAACTGCAGCTCTCCTTTATGTACTGCCTCTCCCCCTTTCCAGGCAGGATTGCTTCCTTCCAGCTCTCTTTCTTCTCTGGCACCGTCTCCACTGCTCCCGGTGACCGAACCAAGTGCTGCGGCTCGGAGAGGGGAAACGCTAAAGCCTTCGCACTTCCCGGGCCCTACTAACCCTGAAACACGACCATCAGGAAGGGGAGAGGCTCCACAGTTCTGCCCCTGTCCCGCTGACAAGAGAGGGGAGGCCGGAGAGACAGGCGGAGGGAGCAGGCAGGGAGCGAGGAGAGATGCAGGATGTACTGCAGTTCCAGCCGGCTCCCAATACTCCGGGAGCGGGGGGGAACGTGGTGAGGAGAAACTTTGCAAAGCCTCCATCTGAGAGGAGAGATGGGTGAGACTGACACCGGCAGCCCCGGAGGGAGTAGCGGCTCGGCCTCGGGGCCTCGATGGGCCCCGCACCTGCTGGGGACCCCCGAGAGAGCACAACCCGAGCAGAGCAGAGGGTTGGCCCCAGCAGAACGCTCCGAGAAGGGACAGGAGGCGGAGAGGGAGGATGTGGGAAGCTCCAAGGAGGCGGCGACAGGGAGCAGTGGCCTGAGCCTGTCCCGGGTGACACTAGGTTCCTTTTGCTGTGGCGCACACAGAGGCCCTGCGCGGCCCTTCGAACTCGCCGCGCGCTTGTCGCAGGCAGCTCCCTTCCCAGATGGAAGCCTGGAGGACCGGCAGCTTGGGACGCTCTGGGGCCATGGGTGTCCCTGGCACGCTGGGCTAGTGCGGGTGTCCACCCCGCCCCGCTCCGAGGAGACCCCTGGCGCTGCGACTCTCCGGCACAACACTCAATTACAAGGGCTGTGATTACAACCATATATCTCTAGCGCGCTCCGCGTGCTAGCATGTCAAGGATAGTGTTTTAGAGAGGGTGTGAGGGGCAGCAATTCATACCGGGGAGCTGACAGTTCTTTGATGTGAAAATGATGCCCTAGTTTTTACTCCAGGGTGCACAACCGAAGAAAGATTACACTGTTTAAAAAGAGAAATTTAAACCCAGGTAATAATAGTAACGAGCCAAGGAGATGCAGTAGGGAAGTCAGTTTTACAAGTAGAAAAACAATCTCTAAAGGCCTTGTGCAGTCCGTTGGGTCTGAGCGAGTGAAGCTGAATTCCTGATAAATCATTAATCATGGATGATCTTTTCAGCTAAAGACCATCATCCCTGCTAAGGTTCTCATGATCGCCAGACTCCGGTCCCGGGGGCTTGTGGTGCCATTTGAAGTGAGCCCTTGTGTGCCCGCAGAGGCAAGAGAGACCTGGATCTCCCACTCATTTCTACTGTCACCCAGAAGGACTCTCATGAGGGGAGAAAACAACCCAACATCATCATTGTTGTTTTCTTTATAAAATGGTGTGAAGAACAGATTCCGTTTTGAAGTACTTTTTTAAAATTATTATTTTATTTTTATCTATCTATCTATCTATCTATCTATCTATCTATCTATCTATCTATCTATCTATCTATCTATCTATCTATCTATCTAATCTCTGCGGCCTTCCCGGTGTGTAACACAGCAGGCAGGACTGCCCGCCGCTGCCCTCCCACCCGTGGCTGTGAGCCCGGGGTGCCAGGCGTCGCAGCTGCCTCCCTCCCGTGTCCCATCGGAGACAGGCTCCTGCCCCACCCCTCCGCGAGCAGCCTGTCCGCCCTTCCCACACCCCGCGCCGGGATGGATAAGACGGTGCGTTTCTTCCAAAAGCACCAGCTGGTTCAAAGCCCTTCTTTTCTAACCAGTGGTCAGCTATTATTAGCACATTATTAAAACTCGATTCGGAACACCTTAATGAGACTTCCACTTATTAGCGACGGGAGAGAATTTCAGAAGAGTGATCAGTTAAGCCCTGCCTCAATTTTCCAGACTACCAGGCTTTTACATTCAGCTTCTCGCGGCATCATCCTCCAGCGAGAGGTGGTCATCAGGACCAGATCGGTTTTATACGAGAAAATAAGCAAACCGATTCTAAGCGTAAAATCGTTTCGGGATATTTGCTGTAGAGCAAAGAAATCTCCAGGGTGGTGTGTTTCTGAGCCAGGTAAAGCTCCCCACCGAACACACCAGCCAGTAGGTAGGACTTCTCCACACAATTTTTACAGCCTACTGAACTTGTCAGAAAAACAAAGCTTTCCTTCCCCAAACTTCCATTCCTTTGCTAGTCCAGACTCAAAATTGCCGTTCTCAGCCGATATGGAGAAACCTCCACGCAGCAGTAATCAAGGCAGAGGACAAAACGCACCCGCAAAGCAACTAAGAAAGGCTCTGAAAAACTTCAGAGTAGAGAAACACAAACAAATACATTCTCCAGTGCAGATTTATTACGGCTTTCGTCTGTTTTGCTGAGTGCGAGTCAACCAGAAGGCGAAATATCGGTTAGCTTTGACAGTGAGCGAGTCTTAAAAATTACGGATCGAATCTAAGTTTCGGGAGTAATTGAGAAAGCGCTCAGAAACCCGATCCCGAGCCTTTTGGGTAACTCCTCGTGACCACAGCCTCACCCCTCTCGGGAGTCACCCACTTTCAAAGAGCCGAGACACCACCCGAGGGTTCCCGCGGGGCCCAGACAGGGCGGGAGTTGGCACTGGCCCCACCGCGGCCCCGGGGGCACACAGCCTGCTCCTTCAAACCCAGGTCTCTCCTCAGCCCCCATTATCAACACTCCCTCTGGTCAACAGCCAGTGACTTTGCTACCCGGAGCCTTTTGAAATCCGTTTTCCTGGGTCAGAGCTATTTAGGACCCAACGTGGTCCTTCCCTCATTATATTTAATTTAAAACACCAGGAAGACGTTATTTGTTGTAGAACTAAATAGAACACATCACCTCTAGTTAAATTTGTAAATTACATTATGTTGCTGCTCTAGCTTTGTTTTCATAATTTTAAAAAATCTCAGCAAATCAATTATATTAGCCATATGGCTTGATCATATCAGCTAATTTTCATTTTTGAACAGCAATTGTTGTTTAAACACTGACAACTTATTAGTTAAGGTGTTTAGGAAAGATCTCTCCAGTCCTGACTTATTTAAAAGATGATTGAAATGACTAAGAATACTTCAAGTAAAGTCATTAAACCATTCCTCCCAGTATTTTTCACTTTCTGTGTATTTAAAGAGTTCAAAACAGCAGTAGCTGAGCTGCAGCCGGATTTATACTTCTGGAATGGAGGCCACTAGACCATCAGGTTTTCAATTCAATCTACTCCAGTTTGTAATGATTCGCTTAAAAGGAGCCAATTTTTGGTATGCAGCAGGTAAGTTGTAATTTTTCTTAGTTATTTTAAAGGTGCGTAGTATTGAGAATGTACAAGTGGTTACACTCTGGCATTTGCACACTGCAAATAAAAAACTTCACCCCTCAGTGATCTTAATATTTCGTCCATTAAATGTACTTACTCATTTAAATGGGAGTGTGTTTAACTGCTAGACAGATGGTCTACAGTGCACACAATTATAAAGCAAGGGTCTGTGTATGCTGCCATATTTTAGACTCCAGATTTCCTGCTTCCCTATACATTTTTTGCAAGCAGTTTATTTTTCCATACAAAATACTAACACAGGTGGAGAAGCAGTCTGGAATTCATTTCTGCTATCAGAGATCCAGAGCATAGCCCTTCAGGCAATCTTAATTTTCTGACAGGGATTTTAACTACTTCAGTACTTCAGATTTTCAGAGCATTAAAAAAAAAAAAAAATTCAGAAATGCTCTTTGGAACACTAGGATTTTAAATATTAGAGAGAAATTCCTGATCATGCTTACTTTATTAAGAAAATGCTGAAAAAACATCTTGGCCTTCCAGCAGCAAAACTGAAGCATTGACCAGATAACGAGAACCAGCAATTTTTTAAGCTGTAGTGTACTACAAATGAAAGGAGGTTGTAAACAACCTGGAAAGTTAGGAAACACCAAAACTGAGCTTTGCATTATAAATTGAGTGCATTAACTGTCAGCTTGTCTCACCCCAGCACAGAGCTGGTGTCCACTCACTGATCAGCTAATTAAGCCTGCGCACTTATCTGGCCCAGGTAGGGCTCTCAGCAATTCTCATGCAAGACTCTGGGTTAAATACAGATTTGGTAATTTTCTGATCCAACTGCTTATGGTTCTTCTCATTCCCATTGCTGCTACTTCACAAACATTAACAAAGTAATGGTCAGAATGATTCTATAAAGTAAGGATTAACTCCATTTTATCACTGTGATCCCCAAGATCAGAAGACACACAAAATCTGCATTCATTTTGTATGTCCCATGGAGGATACTGAGCTGATACTTTTAGTGTTGGTAACAGTGTTTTTTGCTCATTGCTTTGCAAAACAAAATCTTGAATGTGATTTGAAAACCATAACATGGAAAATAGAGCTTGTAAGCAATTACGAAAAACTGGATTTAAACGTAGTGCTTAGCATTGTGTGGAAGTTCTGTAGCAAGACAAAGGTTCAGTTATGTTAATCAAGGCAGCATTCATCTATTCTATGAGACTGTTCTTCCCTTTGCTTCAACAAAGAATTTTCAGAATAATTTAAATCCTCTGGCAAGTGGCTGTAGTTTCACTAATATCAAACTTTCCCTTTACACCCCTGATCTCTTTCAGGGGAACTCGTTTCTGCCCTGGATGAGTTCAGCCATTCATGCAGCAACAGAGATTAGGATTTTATCCTCCATGACTGCATCATAGTGCAATCACAGCTGGTGGAGCAAGGAGAGACAAGGCTGCATAAATCACACTAAAACTGTCAGTTCCCAAGTTCCAAATGCTCGAATTTTCAATCATAACTTCCTTCTGAAATAGCTTTTTTTATCTGGTTTCCTGGATTAAAGAATCAGTAAATGGTCAATCCTTTCCCCACATATCTCCCACAAATACCTGGAGCCATGCTGGGTGGACCTGTTAAGGCCACAAGCAGGGGGGAGTGACATACATAATGCCATCCGGGGCTGGCATACCTACAGTGATTTAATATCAGGAGAAGAACACCCAGATTCAATTGTTAGATCAAGAAGTGAATCTGTTGTAAAGGACAGAGGTCCCTCTCTTGATATTTCCACCAACTCTGACTCCTTCTGTTCATGTTAGGTCTTGCTCATCCCCTTCCCCCTCTGCAGTTGCAGACTGTCACACTTCCTGCTGATTATCAGAGCTTAGACCCTTCAGTTGTCCCAAATAGTCTTCCTGAGCCTGATATAAGTTTCACTGAAGTCTCCAGGATTTGATCAGACCTACGTGCCTGCAACTGGGTTGTATGATTTAACAGTTTGTTTCATCAAAAAAAGTAAAATTGCTTTTTAATTGGTCACTTTCAGCCTCTTCCCAGAAATCTGTCTGGGTTTAAAGAGAAGATAGGACCTGTGGATGAGCCACCCAGGTCAGGGGAAAGAACAGAAGACTTGAAGTAACAACACTTTTTCATAGGCTTGTTAGATACAGATTTTACAGTTTTGAGACACCTGGATGCTCTTTTTAATACAAACAAATGAACAAAGCATGATCTATCATTTCAGTTTGCTGGAGGTGTGCTTATTTCACTATGGGCTTTACATTTGGAACCTGGCAGGAGCAAGTCCTAATAAACAACAGATCTAAAAGGACATGAGGGATTTAAGTCCACTAGTCATGACAAAACTATTCAGTTTGGGGAGACCCATTTGTAGATCTTTAGTTACATGTTTGTGGTTCTGCTAAGGTGTTCAAGGAAGACATAAGCTGACACAATTCATAATTTGCCAAAAAGCATGCTGAGGCTTTTGCATGACAGAGCAATCCTATCTGTGATGACATTTTCTTAATCTATCTTTTTGTCCTCTGTTGGGATACTCTGAATGCATATCAGATTGATTTCTCTGGTTTTTGGTCAGAGGGATTGCTTTTTATGTTCCATGAGATTTGTTTTACTGCCCATAACCAGGGAAATATGTAATCTAGAAGAAAGTGTGATTATCATTTGGGAAGAAACAAGACATTTTCAGAATGAAGCATAAAGGTCCCAAAGCTCATCTGAATATGAGAAGGAAATATGGTCAAGGGACTAATTGAATTGGGTGGCATAGTCTTCACACAGATCAACAGGCACATTGCATTAGTTTCAGTGTCTTCCAGATATAATTTTAACTACACTTCAGTGCTGATCAGTCCCCAGTCACACTACTCAACTATTTAGAACATAACCCAGAGATAATTTTGTCCATTCAGATTTAAGATCTGGAAAACAGAAATTGCATCAGAGCTGTCATTCCAACTCTTGGGGTTTGTCCAACTCCTGGGGTTTGGGCAATAACCATTCTAAAGACTGTAACGCTTTCATTACTCTCATGGGTTGGTTACTTAAAAAAAATTCTGTCACAGCTGTGAAGTTCACATTTCTGCCAGTTCACCACTTCCTAGACATGTATAGAAAATTCTTGAGAGAGGAGAATATTATCAATCAGTTAATTATCAGCTTCAGACAAAGTGAAGTGGGGAAGTGAATGAGGTCTTCCATTTTTGTGTCTGCTCTGAGCATACATCTGTGTCCTTAATTTTATTGTCTTTACTGAGTTGCCTATGGCCCATTATCTAAACATATATACGGATATACAGATATACTGGGAATTTGTATGAGGTAAATTTAAAAGAATGGGTGAGAGCGGAGGAGATGGTTTGAAGTGATATCTTTGAGGGAAAATATAATTTTCTTTAAGGAGAGATGGTCCTATTTTTTTATTGTTCATCTTGTCTCTGCTGATCTTTGTGGTCTGTTTGTCATGGCAGACCCCTAAACCATTGGAAGGAGACTAATCCAGTCAGAAATGTGAAGGAGAAGGGAAAAAATAGAGTAAAGGATTCCTGACCTACATTTGCAGCCACTCAACTTCACAGAAAGAAGCAACATTTTCATAAGATAAAAGTGAATAAAAGTTGTTTTTCAGATGTGCAGTGAATCATTTCTAGTGCCTTATAAAGTATTATTTTGTTGACAATGCCTCTTAAAGCAACTGTTTATGAAATGCAGTGTTACTTCATGAAATTTTGCCCCATGAAAAATAGACCTTTTCTCTGAAAAAAATCCAACACAGACTTAGCAGCAGAATCTTTAATGTCGAGAAATGGGCAAGATGTCAGTTTTATGCTGCATCAGAAAGACAGATATATATATTTCACCATTTCTCCTATCCTATTTATGATTGTTGCAATCACAAATAATGTAGCTGAGATCTAGTATCTACTTGACCTTATGTATTGCTACATCTTGCTCCAAGGGTAGCAGCACTTTGTCATATCAATTTCTCTTTCTTGGGTTTTTATCTAGTATTTAACTCTGTCTATTCCTCAGGAGACCAGGAGCACGATTCTGTAGTCTGCAGAGCTTCTTTTTGAAGAATCTCAGTTGCTGTGCAAAGGCCATATCCCAAACCAACCTGAGATTAACATATTTGACATGCTTCTTATTAAAAAGGTGGAATCCAAAATTTTTTGTCTGTGCACATTACAACCTGGCACAATTCAGATGATAAAATGAAGTGTGATGGTTTTTATTCTGGTGAGTGGCACACCATATTCTATAATGTCACAGTGCCTTTTCATATTCTGTAAAAGCACTTTCCATATCTTGTTTTGTAACTAAATATTTTTTCTTATCAAATTAAGTTTTAGTTATTTTTCATTAACTTAATCCCATTTCACATATTAATTTATCAAATATTATTTACATTTGTGAAGAAAAAATGCATTGCTGTGCAGATAGGTCTGTGTAATTAATTTATAAATGAAAAAAATCAATTTATTTTTTCAGATACATTTGAGAATCCTTGAATGACGGATCTCCTGCTTGAATGCCTGATTACACATGTAAATTCCACAGTTCATTTTTGGTCAGATCATGACTTTTTAGGAGCCAGTTTTTTGAATAATTTTATCTCCATCTCCACCTGCCTCTGTCTCCCTATCTTCTATATCATCTCCTAGTAGCTTTCTTCTGATGGACCTCTGGACAATGTCCTTCTAGGATTGCCTTAGACTGCTACTGGCAGTTTTCCAGGTAAAAATCCTTCCTGTCCTATAGGAACTACAGTATATGAATATTCTTTTGCTCAGCTAAACTATTAGCCTGTTGTCAAACTACTGAAGAATAAAATGTTCTTTTCTCTTGCAGAGCAGTGTGCATATCTCAGCAGGGAGCTTTTCCGTGTTATGATCCTTATATTTCATCTGAGTGCTAAGTGCATGAAAGTAGTTATCGATAATGATCTAGTTTGAGTGCTAAAATTTTTCAAGATTTTCTTCCCTATCTTTGATAAATTTCACAACATTTGTGTAGTCATTGTGGTCTCGCGTAAAAGTTACAGCACATTTTGAAGAGATTTCCCCAAGGATTTGGAATGTTATTTCTCTTTTCTAAAAGACCTCTATAGGTTATCCCTTTTTTGAAATTTTCAGTCTGGAAGGCAAGGACTAGACCTGGGTAGTGAAAGAGTTCCTGTAAAATTTCTATTTCATTACCGAACTTACCAGAAGAAGTATTCCTATTGCAAGTTGAAAATAATGATCAATTAAAGCAAGAGAAGATAAGTTCTTATTTGATTTCAGTTTGACAAATATTCACCAGCTATCTGAGAAGAGCTGATTTTAAAACCAGGCAGAGATGATACTGCTGAAGAATGAAATTAGGAAGAGTGGCTGTACGCCAGAGAAGTAAGGCAGGTGGGATGTGTCATGGAATCCTTCTGCAGCATTAAGGTGGGTGTCCTTTCGTTTGCTGAGCTGCTGAATGGTGCACCTCTGGCTCACATTAGGGATCCTAATCAAGCATGTTGTCAGCAAACGCAATTTCTGAGATGGTAGAGGTAAGTTTTATGACTTATATGACCCACTGCCTGACAGGAAGTGTTAGATGAAGTACCTGTGGTAATGGCAACTGCAGTACTGAAGGAATTTGTGCAAGAACTGCACAAGGTACTTAGTACTCTGCTTTTGTTTGGATCATATACTGTTTGGACCACATACTCTGTTTGGATCACAGACTGCATTTGGTCTTGAACTCCACTCCTTTTCTTTCACCCCTCCTAACATATTAACACCCTCAGTGGTCACACTAACCAGACGACTAAAAATATGTGGGTTTTGTTGTTGTTGTTGTTGTTTGGTTTGATTTGTTGTTTCACTCCTCCAAAGCCTCACCTGCTCTGAGCCTAGTACAGCTGCCCTTCTACAGGTAAAGAAACCAGGGAACAAGCAGTCAGTGGAAAAGCAGGTAACTACTGCAGTCAACTGAGATAATGCTCTGGGTTTAGCTATTAATTATAGAAAAAATATTTTGATCTATCCTGACTTGCCAACAGTATCAGCACTTGGCCTACAAAAAGATCTGTCAGGGACAAAATAACCCAAACTCATTAGCAAATCCTCTGATTATAGCCCTTTACAGTCTCATTATAACTGGCCCTGAGTCAACGTGTTGCAATGTGTCTCTCACTGGACATTCAGAGTGACTCATTAGAGCTACATAAATGCAAACACAAACAGCATCCTCCCACTCCTCACCCTCCTTAGAGTCAAGGCATGGAACAGTACCTACTCTGCCCTGCCTGCAACTCATACAGTCACACTCTAATGGCATTTAAACAAACTAAGGGTGTAGCTCCAACAGCTTAGTGCTGGGTGGGAATTACGTGACCCATTACAAAACTGGGTAAATACACCATCTACTGATGGAATTGATATTACTCCAGGATGACCACCCTTCTACTCTGGCTGTGCTGCCAATATCCAAGCTTAATGAGTTTAAAGCTAGCTCTAGAATGCATCCATTTGATTGCATTTTAAACGTATCATTGCCTGTGCTTTCAGATCCTACTTTGTGTTCTTCTGCTTAGTGAAGTATTCTGCAGTAGTTTTTATTGTTTTCAATGGAGTTACTTTAAATAATATAACTAAGCTGCCTCTTGTCTGGCAAACTAGATATATAAATTAATTCATTTTCCTAAGGTATGAAGTTTCTATTAGTTTTTGTTCAATTTTTGTCATCCTTTGTCCATGTTTTCGGCATATGTTTTAGTGTGAATGCTGAGCAGAGCTATTAGGACTGAACTGTTTAAGTGCTAAACTCACTGATACCATGAATAGAAATGAAATCAAGTCCCAGCTTTATCTCATTTAACCCAAAACATTGTAGGCAGGAATATATCAATGTGGAAAGAAATGCTTCAGTATAACATAATTCTCAGATGAAACATGTGAGCTGAGGTTGTGGGTGGATAAACGAGGGCTTGGGACATAATTAGCTGGTTCTACTCTTTGTCTGAGTGGTAGCCTGGATAATTGATAGAAAATTCATGGAGGTGAAGAAGCTCACCTGGATGGTCAGATGGCTACAGCCTGACAGTCATTTAAACCCAATGTTTCTGCATGAGATTGTGGATACATGTTGAGATTCATTTGATGGAGGAGAAAAATTAATTTGATTAATTATTATGGGCATGTCTACCTTAGAGTTGCAGTTTAGTAGGCTTCTGCAGAGAATATTCCTGGCTTTTACCACTTTGCTTCACTTGGTAGATTAACCTAAGGTCACACCTGTATTCATTTCAGATGAGCTAACTTAGATAGTAACTTCCTGCTCAATGGGTATCCCATAAAAGGGACCAAGCTACAGCCACCAGAAGTAAAACACCCATGAAACATGTAGCACACAGCTGTCTGGTACCTAGCATGGTTTGTTCTCACTGCTTGCTGATGGGAGGTGTTATTTGTGACTCTTGCTGGTAGACAGGCACAAGAAGATGCTTCTAGGGATTATTTAAAGCTGCTGTCTTCTCTCTTGCTCTCTTAGTGAAAACACTTTCTATGTTTATTTAATTGAAGTATTTTTCTTAAGGAAATTAAGGGGATATATTATGGTCAGTATTGCATGTTCCTCTGTGCATGAGCCTCCATCTGCTTCAAAAAGAAACTTTGATATTCTGCCAGTCAGGTCATCCAACTCAAGGTTCAAAGTAAGTTAGAAACAGTCTCAAAATCAACACAGTTAAGCCAATATTTAAATAATTAATAGAAACCCAAGTTTTTGTCAGTGGGACAAACTATCATATGTTGTGTGATTCTAGCACACATTTTTCATCACACTTGGTGTTTTTCAGCTGAGTGCTAATAGTTGCCATCTTGCTGGAAAGTAAAGTCATTGTGACATTGGTGGGTGAGAGGTCAATGTAAGGGCATGGAAACGTTTCTCGGTGATCTTTCATATAGCTTTAACAACCAGAAGGAAAAGTTTTATTATTTAAACAGAGCTTTAATATAAACTTTGTATTAAACTTTGCTTAAATAATATTTTTTTTTTTTGCTTCTGACTATTAAACCAGTATTAAAGCAGATTGCAAAGGAGTTCACTGTTTCTTCCACCAGGTTCTTGCTCTGCTAGTATACATTTACAACTGATCCCAGTCTCTCTTGTGCTCCCCAGCTCCCTCAACCTATCTGACAGCACTTTAAAAAAATGCAACCTGCCTGGGGGATGGTGTGCAGGAGCTCTGTGGTGTTACAAATGCATCGCTTTCCAACAGGAGGTTCTTTCTACCCTTAGATCTACATACACCAGGTATAACTGAAAAATGGGTTAATGAAAGGTATTGCATGGATTGAAATAGTACTCTGTCCTCACTGAGGAGTGTCAAACATTTGGCTCCAGGCTAGCAGATGATGCAAGATAATCTGGTTGCTGCAAGTGCCTTCTTTTGCAATTTTTTTTTTCTTCTTGCTTTGGTGGAAAGATGTCTCATAAGTAAAGTTTTATGTATCTAATTGTGTCAGATCTTTTATGAAAAGGAAACAATTTTTAATTTATTTTGACCTAGGTATTACATAGTCTGTCTGGAATTTTATTATTTAACTTTGTAATTCTTTTATTACACAAAGCTGAGACTGACCTTGTTTCAGTATCAGACATTATTTTGTCGCAAGGACATGATCATTTTTTTGTTTTGTTTACATTTGATAATCTCTTTACTATTATACATATATTTTTGCTGTCATTTCATAATTTTACCTGTATAAAATCTGGTTGTCCACTGCCCCCCCTCCCTTTTCATTAGTAGTCCCTGAAGACCTTTTCTGGGTCAGCAGCATGGAAATAGCAGGTGTCTGAGATGCCCTGACATGAGTTTATGTCTTCCAAGTTGAAAAGCAAAGCACCAGTTGTGTTGCTAAAAGACTGCCCAGGCTGTATTGTGAGGTTCTAAACAATTCCAGCTTTTGGGAGGATTTCTGCTTCTGTCAGAAGAGCAGTTCAGAGTATTCACCATTTTGAAGACGTGTTGTCCTTCATATAATACAGTACTAAAGAATAACCAACCAGAACAGGAAAGTCAAATTTAAGCAGAATTCTTAAAGAATACAAAACATTTCAGGGAAATTAAGAACTAAGTTATTTTGTGAAGCTAAGTGTGAGAATCATCCTTATTGTTGCTTTTCAAAGTCAGTTGCTCTTCCTCACACATGCAAATAATTCTCCATGCATGTAATGTAATTGAGGAGTATTTTTTCTTTTATTATCTTTATTATCAAAATATTTGTCTAAAACCACAATGTCTCTATTTCTTCCCATTTCTCTTACGGAGAGTTTAAGTTATGAAATGGGTGTGGTTTTTGTTTGTTTGTTTTGTTTTGCATTTTAATTACAGTATCACTCTTCTGAAACCACCTAAATAGAGTAATTTAAGTGAAATAAGCAAAAAAGGCTGTTCTGTTTTTTTTAAGCATAGTATCTTCCTCTTTTATACCATTCTTCAGCCCACTGATGCAAAACTAATTCTGAACAATTAGGAATTCTCACAATAATGCTTGAAAATAGATAAGTTGTATTATCATTATCTGAAAAATGGAAAACCAGTGTCGTGCTCTGGGTGACTAGCCAAAGACAGAGACTTCACAGAAAAAACAGGAACAATTTATGAATCTCAAAGGGGCTGTACTTTCTCTCGTTAAACTTCTTAAACCTTTTTTCTGCTAAATAATCATAGCAGAAAAAACGTAGGGGACAAGGTGTACTTACTGCTATACAAAATTTCGACGTTTTTGTGTGAAATCCTGCTGGAGGTTTCTTTTTTTCGCGACATGATCTTAACTACCCATAAGACAAGAAAAAGTAGCAAGGCAAAACTACAATTGAACATGAATATTTGCATTCATGCACTGGTAAAAAATAAAATGAATTTGGGATGAACCATCTGAAATTATTTTCAAGCCCACTTGGCAAACAAAGTGTGTTTTTTCCCAAGGCACTTTACTGAAGGAAACATTCACTGGCCTTTTATCCTTTAAACTCTGGTATTTACAAGTGAAGCTGCTGGCTGTCTAATTGCAGCTCACAAAAACATCACACAGTCTCATCTAATCTCTCTTGGTTACTGCTATATTTAGTTTTCTGTGGGATAATTTACACATACCTGAGCTGAATTCTAACTCAAGTTAGAGGAAAAAAGAAATGAAAAAGATTTAAAAAATCCCCAATGTGATTTGCATGCATTTTTTTTCTAGAGAAAGAGGAAAAGAAAACACTTTCCTGTGGATATACAAGGATATCTGCACTGCATAGTCAACAAATCAGAGCTGGTGTTAGTGACATCTAAACCAAGCAATAACTTTTCCCTCAGAATGGATGCTTTGTACTCTGAGTGGGAAAAACTCCCAGTTGCACCAAAACTATCCTACACATGTAAAGAGCTTTGAGTCAGGACAGATGCATTTTGCAGACCTGTGCAATCTTCTGATCCATGTGAGAGCACCACTCAGCTGGCCCTCCATGCAACCTCTCCCTGGTTTCTGCCTTGCACCTCTGTAGCCCCCATCCTTTTTTTCTTTCTGGTTTTGGTCAGTAGGAAGCCCAAATTCCAGTTATCTAGTGCTGAGAACCAACACTGTAAAAGAAAACGCACTGTTGGTAACAGCTGAATAAAAACCAAGAAACAGTCCTCAGTGGGTAAACGCAGGGATCAGTTCACTTCTTCACTGGCAGTAAGAAATCACGCTTGGTCACATTTTCAGCTCCATAGAGGAAGCAAAGCCTTCTGAACTTGGATCTTTCTCTATATAGATGGAAGAAGATTACTATCACTGATTAAAACATTTCCCTATCTTTACGGTTCCTCTCAAGTACCCCACCAGTCTGGGGAAATACGCATGGTGGGAGAAGGGGGAGATGACATGGCAGGCAAAGGAAGGTGGTGATATGTAAAGGGAGTATGAGCCCTATGATATTATCCTTTGGGGCAAATATTTCCCTCTATAAGAACATGTCTGTGTGTGTGAAAAGTGGTTGGAAAGAGAATTTCACATTCTTCTGAGCAATCAAAAGACAGATGAACAGAAACAGCAAGTGGAAACCAAAATTCTGGGTTTTGCTCAGTTTTGTAATAAAAGATTTTATGGTGGAATCAACCAAGATCATATCAGAATTAAGAATCTAACTCTGAATGCTTTTTGCTTCCCAAGAATCAAATGCCTTTCATTAGTATTGATAACCTTTTGAAACAAGTTGATTTTCCCCGAGTATCTCTTTCAAGACAGATGGTTTCATTTGGAGAGTCAACAAATGCTGGTGATACATATGGAATGCATGCTCTGAGAAGTATTTTACAAAACACAGTGACATGTACTTGCCTTTTCTTTCTGCATGTAGGTTATCAGTTTACTTCCTGGAGGTCTGTGTGATACTTTTAGATTTTCTAACTATCCTTTAAAAATCTAGGCAAGTCCTGGGTCATTCTGTCTTTCAGGTGTTAATTTTTTCCTGTTTTTTCCTTCATCACATTATTATTTAATCACTTGTATTCCTTTAACAGTACCTTTTGATTTATTTGCTAACTGATATTAAGTGATGTATGGTTATAAGGCACAATAAACTGGGAGATTATATGTGCCACATGAAGAATTATTACAGCACCTCTATTTCCTGTAAATTCATCTTTGACAATTGCAGTTAATACTTTTAAAGATTCTGGGTTTTTTGTGTTTACTACTGCCATAAGGCAGCATTTAAAAACAAGCTATTATTTTTTCCAACACAGTTGTGATTAATTGGTGCCTCACTGTGATAACTATGAAAATTACTCTCACCATATTGTCAGTGTTCTACTTCATAATACTTCAACATCTACCTCCTGTTTTACTGGCCTTCAACTCTTTTCCCAATAACATACCTCCTAATTCTTTCAGTCGTAAGTTCTCCCCCACCAGCTACTTTAGCTTTGTTTTTCTTATAAAAACTAAACCTGAACTATCTTAGGATGGTCTCTAGTGCCATATGTTGTTCAAGACCTTTTTCTTTGACAGTACTTGAAATGGAAGCACAAATTCAAAGTATTTAGGCCCTTCCTGAACTACTTCCCTGTGATAATAGTTCCCTTAGAGAACATTGTGTTTCATAACTGCATTTTGAAATAATTTGGTAAACTTTTTCAGGAGATGCAGAAGGCCTAGTGCAGCTTTATTGCATAGGAGCTCAGCCTGTTGTCCATAATAGGAGTTCCAATTTATGGGCAAAAATGCTCTTAATGACACATATGATTTCAACATATACATTTGCTTTTGATTAAACTCTGTAACACACTGGTACACCCATGTAGAACTGACATTTGTCTTTATGAATCTCATGTAAAATGACACTTTGAGTCATGCATAAGGAATTTACAAGAAGAACATGACAAAACAATGTCCTTTTTGTGAATAGAGCCCATATTGTAAGCTTTTATTGCTTCACCAGTAATACATAATTAAAAATGTCTACAAAGTCTGGCTTTGATCCTGGGACTCTCTTTCCTGGGTTTAAGCTAGATACAGTTCCTGAATTCATGATATGACTACATAGTAGGTAAGGTTCATGCCCAGCCTGTACTTTTAAAATCAGCTCTCTTGTGAATTCATTGTTCTCTAAACACAATCTCAAAGAACAGTTTAAAGCTATGATGATATTGAGATTTAAAGTCAAAAGGTCTAAAACGAGATTAAGAGTGGAACACGATCACAGATGGACGGCAGCAGACAGGACACATCTTAGCAGTTCACAGTTGCTCAAAGACAATAAATATCATGGAGCATGTTCCTGTAAAGCCAGGCTGAGCTGCCTGTTCTGAACAACCAAACTAACTTTGCTCCAGGGCTTCTCCCACTGACAGAAGAGTTGAAACTCATCCCCAGGGAAAAGCTGAACAGGGGAAAAATAATTTGGAATTCTAGAGAAATAGAATGGAGTATTAATTAAAAAATATTTTGTTTGTAAATCTTCATCCCTTCCATGTCACTGCTTTGACATAGTCTTCTTAGAGTGAAAAATTATTAATAGGTGACACATATTTGTTTTAGCTTGTCCTGAGCAATCTGGGCTCTGAAGTTATATGGGGTAAATTAGAGCAATTTTGATTGATGGCCACTAACTCCATTTTTCCACACTAAGAAGTGGTTTGATTTTCAGTAGTATTCAGTATCTGTAATTTCCTTATAAAACTTCTGAAGGTAATAAACATCCATTTATTTTCTTGACAAAATTTAGCCTCCAGTGCCTCCATTATATTTTGCTTCATAATGTTTACTTTCTAAGGCTAATGGATTACTACTATTTGATTCAGATTTCTTGAGCAATTAATGCCACTTAAAAATTTTGAGGTATCTGCATATGAGACCTCATCCTCACACGTACACTGACTGCAGGTATTTTGCTATATTTATTCCAAATTACCTGTTTTGCAAACATTTATAGTAGGACAGGCTAGAAGGAAAGGATTCAAGTGCTTTCAAGGAGTATCATCCAAGTACTAGAACATCTGCAAAATCCAGTCTCAGATTTTCAAGGCTCACTTTCTTGCTTCTGACCTTAGAGACAGCCAGACTGTGTATGGCAATGTGAGGAATAAGGAAGGTAATGGCAGCAAAACTGAATGAGAGAGACATTTGCGTCTCAACTGAGACAGCTGTGTCAAACTGAGACGTTTCTGTATCATTTTAGAGTTGTTTTTCTCGGTCAGATGGATGGGAAGAAGCAGAGGCTGGGGAATGCAGAAATACCATCACAGGCAAAATAGCCAGTGTTCAAGTTTACTTTCTCTTCTGGGAAGAGTGTGGATGCTCTTATGTAGGATCTCAGACTCCTTGGAATAGCAGCCTTGTTTCAGGGAGCAGGAAATTCAAGAGTGTTTGATGAAGTTAGTAAAACTTCCAGTTGTTTTTATGTTCAGGGTTCAATGTTCATCTTGTATTCTATGTTCAGGGCTGGTTTCTAATTTCCTCCAGAGATTCAACCCTCATCACCTGCTCTATTAGTCTATGGCAAAAGCTGAAGCCTAAATGGTGCTGAAGGCTAAGCTTTCCAGGAGAAGAGGAAACACAAATAAGCAACATAAAATTAAATCATGACTCCAGCAGAACATCTGAATTTGCACAGTTACAGTCATGAAACTGCCTGTATATGAGTTTTAATCTTCATTTTAGGTACTGCAAATAGTATTTCATAGAGCTAATATTTCCTATGCCTCCTAGAAGACCTCACTGTCCATTGTCCCTGATATTCAGACTTACACTGTCCACACCAAATGATCCTGTATTTGCCTTTGACTAATGAATGAAAATTTTAACACCAGAAGTTAAGCTATTACATTAATGAAAAATATGTTGTTTTCACCAAAGTAAAAAAATAAATCCTAATCTTAAAGCCTTTTTTGGACAAACAACTTAAGACTAGCAGAGTTGTCCTCAACTTAGGGATGTGCTTTTTTTCAATTTGACCAATAGATATGCCTCTTATTTCACACATCCTGAGTGGCAATGTGTAAGGGTTTAGCAAACAATTTCTTTAAAGATCTATCTGCAGTGAACATGGTTCACATGGCAGACATGCTTGCTGCGCTGCACTGATACATTCTTAGAGGGGGTTTGAATGAATTTTCCCCTTTCATTGCAATTGTTTGTAGCTGTAATTGTAAAACATGTGGATCCAGGACATGGGTTGAAGACCTGGGACACCTCAATTTCCAAGTTCCCAGTCTCCTTGCAGACAATATGGGACAGAAAGGATGAAGACATAGGAATGGCCTATGGAGGATTTTTTGTGAGAGAAGAAAAGATTAAATGTGATGCCAAGAAAATTGTCTTTAAAAAAATCCTGAAATCTTAATGTTTTATCTCAAATGGTTGTCCTGGTAACCTATCAGATTATCATTCTCAGTTTTTGGCTTTTACTGGTTTTTCTTGCCATCTGATATAGATGTAGATTCTAGATAGACTCAGAGCAAGCTATTATTGCATGTGGTGCTCCATACTGACTGCATTTCTAGGCTTATTCTGTGTTCACATTCGTTTTATTTGCATTTTATTGTATTTGCAGTGCTTTTAACTTTTTTTAAATCCTCAAAACAGGGATTTCCTATTTATCACTTTCACTGATGAACAAAACCCCTTATATTGCTGATATAATGGAAAAACATAACTTAAAATCTTTTCACGTTGTATGAGAAAAGTACAAATTATGCAACCATTTGAATTTTAATAAACCCCCTTTACACAGTTTCTTAAATCTATAGTAAATGACTCTTAGTGTTATTCCTTCTAATTCCCCGAGCAACCATATTGTTTGTATTTTGCAACATCACCTTTTTTCAGTCTATATCTTCCTTTTCCAATGTTTTACTTCAGTTTTACTTGGCCTAGATTCAAAATGTTATGATTTTTTTCTTATTTCTCTTAATCCTTCCAGTTCCTATGGCATTGATAAACCAGTCGGTTTATAGGAAAACTGCACCTGTCTTCAGATCAGGCACTTTTTTTGCAAGGTGACTATTTTCCAGAGTTCAAGGGATGCTGAGCTGCTTAAACCCCTCCTTCACTTCATCTGGAGAATTATCTGTCTCTGTGGTCACATTTCTCTCTTGGAGTTTAGACACCATTGACATAAGTACTTTCTCTTTAGCTTTTCCTGCATCAAATCTATTACAGGACTTTCCTCATTTCATAGACTTTGTAGTTCCTCTTGGTTCCCAGGTTTTGTGGGAAGGAGGCTGGATGCTGAAAGTTATCAGTGAATTTAGGGCTAACGTTTAATGTGCTTATATGTAGGCAATTTATTCCTATTACTTTTAATTAAAGCTGTGTTTCCTTTTCTGAATATCTTACTATATTATGTACATACAGTGGCCGTGAAAAACAAAATGTGATATAGGCTAAAATTTGCCTGGAAACAGGAAAAGCAATAGACTATTCAACTGAGAGATGTGTTATGCAGTGAAAAGTACAAGATTTAATACTAGCAGTGTAAAAGAAGCTGCACATAAAATTGTCTCACTCATTCCTTATAGAAATATGAGTCTACAAGCAGCATGTCTGACATCTTAAGAGTAGCAATTGAAGCACATACACAAAGCATGAAGCCTAAATACATCTCCAGAAAGACCAGAGGACAAGTTTTGTTGCACCAATAGTTGGCACTTAAAATTAAGGACAGTTAAAGAAATATGGATAAAAAACTGAATTAGTTATTTCTTTAGGAATATTTGTTTTGTGAAGATTGCAAATATAGCTGTGATTTATCCTAGATAACTCACACTGGAACTAATAGCTAAGCCTTGATCTGGTATTTTTTGTTAGAAAAAAAAAAGAACTCTTCAACTCAAATTGAGTTTGGGTATTTCAAAGCGGGTATTTCAAAGCAGGTATTTGCAAACTCAGAAAAAAAGACCTTTTCATTAATCCATCATTTTGGAAACAGTCACACTAACCCACAACCACATACAAATACAAAAATCCTAATGGGACTATTTTCTTACTAAGCCTGTAATAGTTTACATTCACCTAATGGCCTGGGGTTATAAGCAAACTACTCAATTAGAGAATTTAGGCTGGTTGCCCACATATTTTAGAGCAAATTATCCCTTCTCAAATGCAGAACCCCCCATATAAAACGCCTAAACAGTATTTCCTGTTAAAAAAGCAAAAATACTATTCCCTAAATTCCCACCTTGAGTCTACTAAGTATTTCTCTTCATGCTAGTGTAGCCATTTTATGGAGAAATGCTTGTTTTTGCTCACATACCTCGATCTAGACCCTTTTGTTGGAATGCTTTTAACCTTCCAAGAAGCTAAAAAATGCTAATGCAACTTTTTTCCTTTCTTTTTTTTTTTTTCCCTCAGACTAAGATTTTAAAGAGTACGCAGAGGTCTTCTTGGAGCTTGAAGGATAACAGATCTTCCTCTTCTAAGGGCATTCTGAATTCTGACTTATCTTTTAGCAATTACTATTTCTTCTACTTATTCTTTAATTTGAAAGAGAGGTTGATGCTTTCAACTATAAACACCCATTAGAAGTTCCTCACCCTATGCTGTCCTTAATTGTATGCAGATGGGTGGATCATTGAATTCTCATTTCAAAGACAAAGAGTTAAAAATGCAAATAATCAGATATCAAGTCCTCACAATAGACCCACTTCCAATACTGAGATATCTGGCTTTGACCATGCGCTGGGGATTAATTTCTTATGTGTAGTTTTTGACCCCAGGAGGACAAGTCCAGCTCAGGCCCAAACTGGGTGATCATTGTCATGGTTCTGATGGCAGCAGTGTGGTTTTGGGGCTGTGGCTGAAGGGGTTCCCACCCCTGTTAATCCTACTCTCCTGTCTGTTTTCATTGTTATGTGAAATAACTTTCTGGGAGATGTAATGTGAGCTGAAGGAACTGTTGGTTGGTGGACGTGTAAGTAGATGAGACACAGACCCTTTTGGAAATGAAAATATTTTATATATGTATCAAGGGTGCTGTCACAGTTATGAGCACCAGTGAAGTGCCTATTCTCTTGTTCGAGATCTGGGGGAAAGAATGAGGGTGGAAGCTGCTACCCTAGGGTCTTTCTGGGAACTTAGAAAGGCTCCTTCCATGATTCCAAACAAGACGGAAGCTTTGTCTTCTAGGATAGAGGATTTAGATATCCTTACACAAAATTCTGCTGAAGTCAAAGAGCTGTTGTGCTCATCTGAAGACAGAATTTAGCTCAAAATGTGAAAATGTATGCAGTGTGATTCAAGTTAATAACTAAATCTCATTTCAATAAAGCAATGAGTGAGGAAAGTTCAGAATGCCCTAAGATGACTTTAGAGCAGATGCGTCTTCCATTTTTGACACGCTTAACTTTTTCAGTTCTAGCTACCTCTACTTTATGCTTCAAGTAATCTACTTATTCCTAAAAGCTAGATTCTCTGGAATTTCTTCACCATGGCACCCAACACAAGCTGTTGTTTTGGAAGGCATGTGTGTTATAAAATTAGATAAATGGTACAATCTCCTAGACCAGTGCACAATTCAGATAATACAGTAGCAAAGATAAATAAAAAGCATATGCCATCTCTCAAGGCTGCTAGTCTTCAAACATTGTGAAGGGCAAGAATGGAAAGAATAAATTAAAATTGTCAAAGACAATTAAAGAAATTTGTGCCACAGAATTACTAGGTCTCAGTCCTGCATGAGGTGTGGACCCCTACCATTGTGTGGAATCCTAATAAGTTTTGGGGAAGTATGCAGCTAAAATATCCCTCTTAGACTCTGATGAAGGATTAAGGTCTAATTTCATGCAACACTCAAAGAATAGCTAAGATGTAAATTGTAAATTAGGGAAAGCGAAATATAATGCCAGTGTAAAAAAATAGTTAAGCACGGAGTGAAAACCTGAAGATCTATTATAGATATATACAAATTAATTCAACAAATAGATATAAATGCACATCCTTTTGAAAGCATTGCTAAAGCAGTGTCTTCAGGAGAGTTTTAAAATCAGTAGGCTGCAGTTAGCTGTTCCATGAGCAGGCTGTTTCTGCTCTTAGGGAATTCAGCAACAATTATACCAGTAGGGAATCATACTCAAAAAAATTCTTAACATCACCAGAAAAACAAAAGGCAAATATTCCTCATTTTCTCTAATGGGCTCATTAAGCAGAATTTCTTCTACTAAGATAGAATGTTCCTACTAAGAATATGGTAAATTATTTGCAGAGCTAAGAATAATATCAAAGAAATATGTGAGTATTTCAGGACTCAGACCAGAAATTCTGGGGCAAACTGGGTAAAAATAAAATACCCAGTCTATCTGTGTGATAGAATTTGATTAAGGTTTACTGGCTTTTTATTACAATTTCCAATTTGACAGGCCCTACTAAAGCTAAAATTGAACTTCATATACAAAGCTTGTATGGTTATGTTTGTTATTAGCATTGTCTTCCCCAGAGATATTTGGATTTTGTTTAACTGAAAAATAAACAAGTTAAATGCCGAACTGCCTGGTTAAGACAGTTATATGATGTGGTTTTTTCCTTTCATTATAAAGACTGTGCATTTTGGGATACATGTTTAGGAGTTTGTGGTTACTTTACTTTAAATCTAATACCATGAACGTATAACGGTTTTGTTCAATGTTCTGCTTTTTTCATATAAAGTTCTGTGTCCTGGCCAATTTATGGTCAGACTTATCCAATAAACAAGTTTGTAGGAATGCATTTATAGATTGTTAGAAATACGTGTGGTGCCTGCACTCTTCTCATTAATAATGTAATGATTAATTTTCACTTAAAAATTTTATTTTTATATTTTAACTGTATTATAGCAAAAAGGGTAAATAATGTACATCAGAAGTTATTTTCCTAAAAATTAGGAAAAATAAGAACACACAAAAAATAAAAAATACCTAACAACTATGAATGGATTCCTGTGCTCTTGACACTTAAAACCCACTTGATATTCAAAGGTTAGACAACTACCACTTGCTGAAAATCAGATCCTTTGCAGTATTTCACCTGAACCCACAAAGCCTTTCTGAAAATTTACTTGGTAAATCAAATGTTAAGCAAACAAGTCATACAGGAAAGCCTATTAGTTGTCAATGCATACATCAGAGAGGTATAAGTTAGTACATCATGAAATAGGAGAGGTATAGCTTTTCTGTGGAAGCTTCCAGGAATCCTAGGACCCAATTTGCTAGCCATGGGTCATTCAAGCATAAAACACAAAAAGAACCAAACTGTTTATATCTTAAATACTGGGAAAGAAACAAAAAGCATCAATCAATAAGACAATACTATTTCATCAGCAACATGCCTACTATTATTATTTTTCACAGTTCTTTTCAGTGCACTGTGGTGTTAGAACTTCTGTGAAAATGAAGAGAGGTTGTGATGTTTGGAAGAACAAATTGCTAAGATTGGCAGCTAACAATGGGAGTACAGCTAAGTTTTCACTGTACTTTAGGTTAATAGGTTTGAGATTAGCATCTATCTGTCTTGCAGTGAAGATAATTAAATGAATGAGTAAAACTACCATTCTTCAGAAAGAATTAAAGTAATAACAAACATAAAATGTATTATATATTTTTTTATTTTCTGGTATGAAAGAATGGATCTAGTATGGATAAACATATATAATTTAATAAAATAACACAGACCTAACCAAAATACCTGTATTTTGCCCTAAAACAAGAGTCCTAGACTTCAATACATGCTATTTGTATTTTCTGGTAACCTCCTTTGGTCTTCACAGGACACAACTTGATGTACTGCTTGTGCTGGAACATAAGTGTTTTCTAATGCATTTTGTTCGAGTTTATTTTGCCTAAAGAATCAAAGTTTTATTTCAGGTTTTTCTCTTCCCTCACATCTCATCTGCATTTTACCTTTAACTCATTACACCTTTATCATTACTTTTCAGTGGTTGATTATGGGTCAGTTTATGACTGGAATATGGAGATATTACCCCAAAAATATGTAATGAAACCTCAACTCATTGCTCTGAAATGCCAATTAGCAAGTGTGTTTTTAAAATTCAAGGCACATTAATGTTGTCTAAGCATCTCTGTGTAGCCAAAGCAGGCTTGGAATGACTTTGAATCCTACCATTTGAAAGTATTATATAATTCATTCAAGCTCTGTTTCAGACATTTATTAGTATGACATACTAAGTGAAAATCATGTTGCCTGGGAGTTTTGTATGTGAAGGGACTGTAATTTCTGATCTTGAATTATCTAATCTTGAAGCAGTAATAGTTGTGGTAAAGGATACTCAGCAGCTGAAATACGTTCTAAAATTCTGAACAATTTTAAATATCACATTCTTTAAAAAGTTATTTGAAAAATCACATGTGAAAAGACTAGCAGAGTTTGTATCATTAAACATGAACATAAAGCCTTGTCCCTCAGCTTTCAAGATATGTTTTTGCTTTCAAGGGGAGCTCTAATATTTGTCATCTTTAACTGAATGAAATCACAGATACTTTTACATGTGGATTTTATTATAAGAATTGGTTTATAAGCCTGCTATTTAACATGATTATATGAATTACGAACTGTGATTTTATTTCTTTTATAATCTCTGTAGAGCTTGCCATTATTTTTACATGTCTGTGTCTGGCATTATGCACCTTTGAAATTGTGCCAGAAATATTTATTGTCCTATTTCTGGCATTCTGGGACTCTGTGGTTCTGTTTGGTTTCCAACTAGAGCAAGGCTTATTAGCAGATCCAGTTCTTCATACTTCGCTGAAAACAATTTTATATGTAAATTTAATACTTCATTAAAGTAAGCTCTTGTAACAATCAGGAGTATGTATGAAATGCATTTAATGTAGGTAATGTTCTATCTACTACTTTGAGCAGTTATCAAAAGCAAAATATATGTACTAATTAGAACTTTCCTTCTCATTGCTTGTCTCCTCCAGCTTGACTAATAAGAAAGCATTAAAATGCAGTCAGGTTCAGCAGAAATGGGAAACTCTTCCTGCACTTGCTTGTGCTCTGCACACACATGCAGTGCCCTGGAAGGATGGCTTGCTGCAGTAAGAACAGCACATTCTCATTCACTCCTTGAATCACATTTATTTAGTTCCAAATTCCTTTATTCTTATTCAAATAACAATCCTCTTAAGGTCAAAGGGAGTTTCATTCAGATTACTTCATAATTTGGCCCTCATTTTGTTGGGTTACTTTCAACCTTGCCCAGTAGGCACAACCATATTAAAAAGGCTTTTGTAAAGTATTCTTTATTTTATTTAGCTTCAAGGAAATAGATGTTAATAAAATTTAAGGATGTACTTATGTGTTTATTAAAGAGAAGGAATCCTGTTGAATCAGAACACTAATTTGTTTAAAGAGCAAACTGCTCCAGGAAGCAAAAATAATATAACTGACTTAAGTATTAGTACAGCTCAAATATTTTCAGTGAGAATAATCATGCTTTCACTTGGAAACTAGTGAAAATTGATTTAGTGTGTTTTTTACAGAGCACTGAGTTATTGTTATACAGTCATTTTTATAATTATAAACATAAATTACTCATTTTAGCCATTAAAAGGTTAGAAGCTTGAAGTCATGCCCATCAGGGAAGGGGAGGTACTTGTATGTGCATAAAACTTCATACATGATTTGAATTTGTTTATTTTAAAGGGTTTAAATGTTTACATCTGCCACAGAACAATGATCAGCAAAATAACCATAGAAATAATAACAGTAACAATTGTAATAATAAGCAACAACAGTAGTAGTATAACAATAGTGACAGCAACAGTGACAGTCGTAGCAGTGGCAATAGCAATGGTAAGTAGTAGTAATAATAGTAAGAGTAACAATAATTATTAATCAAAAGCAAAGGTCTTAATCACAACAAGAATACTTTCTGGAATGGAAAAGTTGATCTTGGCTTTTTCTGATGACTGTACGCAATGCTGAGATATTTTTATATGAGCCATTGAAATTATATCTTTTGACTTAATGGATTATATACTTCTTTTTGAGGTAATAATTTATTGGAAAGAGCCTTAAAAAAAGGACTTAATGAAAGTCATAGAGCATTCAAATGCCCTGCATGATAAAATACTGAAAGGCTCAGGGAACCAGAGGCTGCTGTAAGAACATGGACATCTGACACTCTAAATGTTACAGTTGGACCAGAATATTGAAAGAAGTGTACACTATTATATATAAAAAAATAAATCAAAGTTGTGATATCTTTCTCAGTGCTATTGTTGCAGAACACGTTTCTAAAGCATGTCTTGCCAAAATATGTCACTGAAGTTACCTTCAGGAGTGCCATATTTTGGTATGCTTTGAAATTATTTAAATGTCACAAATTAAACACACTTTATTTGGTTAATCCACTTTGATGTAACTTTTATTACAGATATGCACGCACATAAGTTATTAATGACATGTATTTTCTTGCTTTGGTAAACAAATTTCCTAAATTACTTAATAAAATATATTATAAATATAATATAAATATAAAATATAAATAAACGCAATTATGTATGTTTTCCTGAAGCTGAATTATGCAGGACATTCACAAATGTGTGTTAGTTGCTATATATGTGTCATTTATAAAATGTCAGTGAGCACTCATTCAGTTCAAGATCCAGAGAAAACAATTCCAGGCCTTGAGACACATGGTCCATTGCTGACTAGATTAAATTTTGTCCTCCACTAACACCAGTGACTGAGGTACATTCAGCTGAGGATGGGATGTAAGGGCACTGCAGCCACCCAAAAGCTGACACCCACTTCATTCCATTAGTGGTGGTGGAGTAGCTCTGCAGGTGGAGAACAGAGCCAGGGGTGCCTGGACTGTGTTCCTAAGAACTTGGGCTTGCTTTGATCACTGAGGTGCCCACAGGACATGAGGAAGTGAAGTTGTGCTTTTGAGGGATTCCCTGTGATGTGCAGCGATGAGCACAGAGGGCTGACTCAAACCCATCTGGGACACAGTACCCCAGTGTCAGTCTGAGCAATGCAGCAAATGGCAGCATCTAATTCCCAATAACCACAACATGAAAGAAATGGTGAGACGGCAAAGAGCACAGTCAGTAGTGGTTTGAATGGTGGAGTTTGTAATCTTTAGGCTCTCTATGTACCTTCATCTGCTGAAATCAAATCTCCATTTGCAATGTAAACACAGGTTCTGTTTCAGCACCTAAAACTTCCCAGAATCTACATGGGCTCACCAGCCAGAGAAGTCCAAAAGAATCTGTTTTAAAATGCTAAATAAAAGCCCTCAGGTAAACACGGTTAGGCAACATTAAATTTCTATTTACCAGCTAGCATTTTCCCAATGATGAACAGACCCATATATTTATTTAGAAAAATTAATTGGACTACCAGGCTACATATATTGTTAAAATATAGGAGTGTTACAAATGATACCATGGGAAAACTCTTCTTGAAGGTGATCTTAGGGTGTGAGAACTAAATATTTTAGGAGAAGTTTATTGTTTGGGGTTTTTTTAAATAAGTTGGTTATTCAGTCTTCTACATATAGAGGGACTGAAAGTGCTAAATGCTGTCCATGATGCTGGGGAAAATTCTGAAGGTGTACTCTGCTCTTGGAGTGGTTACATAGAGTCAGGTTAAACACCAATTGCACTGATAATGAAGGATTTTGAAGGGAATTTATTTAAGAGTTTTAAATACTCTGTAGGGGGCAGTTTTGAACCAGATTAATGGAAATTTGAAGCTGACTGACTCAAAGTTATGTTTTTATACTCAGTTTTTTCATCCTCACCAGCTACATGGGCATAATATCCTTTTTTTTAGGTACATCTCAGTGCTTTCAGAAACAGGTAGTTGCATACTATCATATAATACCACACAGCTGAGAGGCTTGTCTGCAAGTAAAATTCAGTAATGGTAGCTAACAATTCTTTTTTTAAACTGTCAGTTAGATAGATTCATAACTGAATAGCAGTGATTAGAACTTCGCAGAGTATGTCTGCATAAAAAGCAGCTCTGCAAAAGGGCCCAAGGGCAGAAGTAGAGCTTGGGATCTCCCTCACAATTCTGGTTCAGCCTTGAATCGGGGCTGAGTTTTGTAGAGACTTAAAAGGAATTAAAAAAAAAAAAAAAAGAAAAAGAAAAAGAAGCAGCTTCTTGGAGACACCAGTATTTTCCATAGCATTTAAAAATGCCTTTAAACACAATACCATCATTATTTGCACTTATTTTAAATGGATATTATGCTACACCATGGAAAAAGATGTCAGCACATTTATTAGCCTAAAGATGAAGATTTTAATCAGATTCTCTCCAGCAACATGCCACTTCGAAGTATCAAAGCCAGAAATGGACTATTCAGTCCATATTTAGTCTATAATACTAACTGTATTTAATCTGAAAATTATTCTCTCAGCAGAGTGATAGTCCTTATTATCAGGATTTAAGCAGAAGTGACTCTAGAGAGCAAGCTGAAGAGAAGACGAGGCTCAGTCACTGAGTCTTTTTTCCACTTGGAAAGGAAGGAATAGACTAGGTCTCACTGAGGAAAATAAAGCTGTAGATCTAGGTCACCTCTGTAACCGATAGCGGAGTATTTCTTAGTACAATCAGTGGCTCTGCACTGACTGCCATTATTTTGATTTGAATGAACTTGAAGCCCATTCTAAACCATGATATGCAGATGAAGTTGTTACTTAGCTGATACTGTAACTAGCTGATAATACAAAGTAGCTAGATTCACTCTGAACACTGGCAGAAGCTAAAAGGATTATTTTCCCAATGTCAAAACTAAGCATGAATGCCTGGCAGATGATCAGACTCAGCAGCTCTACTACTTAAAACTTGAGAGCTGATTGTGTTGCCTCCAAAGCTGGTAGGACATCTTGTCTGTCCTCTCCAGGTCTAGAATCCTTGCCTACTCTGTTTGAATTTGAATTATTTTCAAAATTGATGTACAGGGTCTGGCTGGGATGGAGTTATTTTCTTCATAGCAGCCCATATGCTGCTGTTTGTTATATTCTGTGACTAAAACAACACTGATGACACAGCAATGTTTTGGCCGTTGCTGAACAGTACTTGCACAGTGTTGAGGCTTTATTTTTTTTCATGCTCTGCTCTCTTAGTGAGTAGGAGGGGATAGGTGAAAATCTTGGGAGGAAAACAGCCCGGACAATAATGTAATGTAATGGCTAGTCTTCGTGAATGAAGAACCGGGGAAGGTCTTTCCACCTTCCAGCCTGCGCATTGGATTTTTTAGGTGAGACACAGTGTGCGTGGAACTGAGCCCACCCTTTAATCCTGAGATTCATCTGCCGGGGCCAAGCGAGCTTGGACGGTGGCAGCGAGGTCCTCGGGACGTAGATGGATTGCCTTACAGGGCTAACGAGCTCCATCTGCCCAGGGAGTGTCCTAACCAGGAATCGAACCCGGATCTCAGCGTTGACAGCACTGTGGTTTAGCCACTGCACCAGCAGGGGCTCCCAACCCGGACAATAGACTCAAACTGGCCACATGGATATTCCATACCACATAACATCATGCTTAGCAATAAAACCGGGGTGGCACAATAAGAAGATGGGGGAGTTTGTCTTCCAGGATAGATGATTGCTTGAAGACTGGTTGGGCATCACTCTGCTTATGGCAGGTGGTTAATTATTTCCCTTGCATTGCTTTTTTTTTTTTTTTCTTTCATTCACTTACTAAATACTCTTTTAACCCAACCCATGAGCTTTCTGACTTTTACTTATCCTAGTATCTCCCACATCCTCCTGAAATGGAGAGAGCAGGAGGTTGTGGGTGTGTTTGCCTGCTGACCAGGATCAGCTATCACAATTGGAAAAACCCCAACATGTGTATGATGTCCTATGATGCGCTGTCACATACAAGTTCAACAGTGCATGGTCAGCTGCAGGTGTACAGCTTCTGCACAGGACTTTCTACTTCAAGGCACTCTGAAGGACTTTCTTCCACATCTGTGCACATGCACCCACTTCTGTAACTGTAGTGGTAAAACACCGGGCAGGGCACCGGAGACTTTGTCAGAAACACAGTGCAAACAGAGCAAGTGTTCATTGTTCCTCTGTTCTCTCGGCATGAGGCCACTGGTGCGTGTCAGCCACTTAAGAAAACTGATGAAGTAGAGAACTAAGGGAGAGGAATGCTGTTATTACAGGAATGTAAATTAATGAAGTACAGAGTTCTGCTTCTCTCCAAGGATGCTCAACATTTGCTGACTGGAACGAAGGGGACAGTGAGGGCATCCCCCTGCTGTGACTCTCAGGGGACTCCAGGGTCCGCCTGGACAACACACGCCCAGCAAGCCGCCTTTGTCAGCACCGCTTCATTGGCAGAGGCTCAACATCAGAGCGCCAGGAGGCCGGGACAACCCCCCACACGACAGCCTAAACCTCATGTTCCTCGGTTAAAACACCTTTATTTTCTGCGAGCGGGGACCGGCGAGAGCCGCAGGAGGACGGTGACCGCCTCCGACACTCGGCCGCTTCGACCCGCCTGGGCACGGCCGCCCGAGGCACCGTGACACCACCCCGGCTGGGCCCCGAGGCGTGGCGGGAGCGGTTGGTCAGGTCCGGTCGGGCACGGCTCAGCACAATCCCCCAAGGCTCAAACCCCACAGCCGCCCCCGCCGCTCCCGCCGCTCCGGCCCCACCGAGCGCGCAGCCCCGCCCCGTCCCTGCGCGCCCCGCGGCAGCGCGGCGCTGATTGGCTGCCGGGGCCGCGCGGGGCCTGATGGGAGCACCGCCCGGGCGGCGGGTCCCTTCTGCGGCGGCGGCGGCGGCTCCGGGGTGGGATGCGCGGCCCGGCCCGCGGCAGGTACGTGCTGCGGGGGGTGCCCGGCCCCCGGCGAGGCGGCGGGAGAGGGGCGCTCGGTGCTCCCCGTGACCGGAGCCTTAAGCGCAGCAGGGCGGCCGGTGCTTTCACCCGCCGTGCCGCGGGCAGCCGGGCGGCGGCCGTGGTGCAGCCCCGGAGGAGGGAGCCACCGGCCGCGGGGAGGGCGTGGTGGGGCCCTGCGGAGCTCGCCCGGGCGCGGCGACGCCGAGCACTGTCCCCGGGACCGACCGGGGCCACCCCCGAGCCTCGCCCGGCCCCGCCGGCCGCAGGCTTCGCACCGAGGCTGGGCTTCCAAAACTGCGCCTGACCCAGCCACCCCTCGCTCCGCCGCTGTGCAGCGCAGCCCGTATGGGAACTAATTTGCCTTTCTGATTAAGGCTCTACAAAGCGTAAGACCTCTGTAGGCTACTTCCGAACAGGAACACCTGAAAGCCAAGTTTAAATGGGAAAAAAGTTCAGTGTCGTGTTTTAACTGAGAGGACCTAGAACAGGCTAGCAGTAGGTGGTGGGTGATGCTTTTGGTTTTCTTTTGCCTGTTTCCTTGTCCACGGCACTCGTAGCCGGAGAAACTTTATGGTCCCACTGGAGGTTTCTGAGGTCAGTTAATTGTGGGAGAACTGGAGATTCGATATGAATGGTAGAACTTGTCTTCTTTGCAATGATAAATATCTAAAAATATTTACATAAAATGAAGTCACTAAGCTTACAAAAACCCTCATTTAAAAAGCATTGCCTGTTCCTTCAGGGGAAAGATTTGTATGTCTGTACACAAGGCCTTCATGACAAGTTTCTAACTTCCTTTTTTTTCTTTTCCTATGTCTTCTCTTGACATTATTGAGTCTTGAATTTCAGCATGTCAGTTATTAACATTTACTTGGAAGACTGATTTTTTTTTTCTTTTTGGAGACCTTTTAATCTTAAAACATTATCAAGCTTGAAGAAATTTGAGACTGACTTGATAAAAGTGAAATGAGATCATCAAACTATTTTCTCCCTCTTGGTGGATGGGTTGGTGGATGACTTCCGTAATCAAGCATGATTCATCCCTCTTTCAAAGAGAAACTTTTTCTGCTGTGGTACTCTTAGTCTGGCACTTCTGCTTTTTAATAAATAACTTACATGTTTTGGGAGTAGAGGAGCAGCTATCAAGAAATTAATATTTTTTGAGAGAGAGTCAGGTAATAAAATTGGTAGTAGTGTTTTCTTGAGCTTCTATGTTAAGTGTTTTTTAACAATTCTGTTGTCTGTTTTAAGGCTAGGATTAGGAAACATTGCAACTATCTTGTGTATTAAATCAGTGATAATGTTTGTGGAAGTAAGTTCAATTGCAGTCATGCTTAGTGAGTGGAGTGCACAGCTCAGTGCTAAAGAAGTGTAGTCTTCAGAGTGGAGAGTACTATGTAGTTATTTGTTGATTAGAGCATGGGAAGCAAGTAACTTGTGGAGGGAGAACTCTTGCCATGAATAGTAGTATATTAGGGATAGGTATGTGGAGTGGTAGATGAGGAGAGTTTGAAGCAGTTGAAGGCAATTTGTGTTGTCGTGTCAAAAAAAAAGAGGAAAGAAAGGAAAACATTTGAGCATCTGAGGCACTCCATTGAAATCATAAAAAATTCTGTATCTCCGAACTAAGGATTCAGTGTCTAAATTGTAAATGTCCATCTAGTGGCCCTAATCCCTTAATACGTCTTTGGGGAAGGGTTTTGGGAGTATTACTGACTTGCAGAGCAGCATGTATAAAGCCTGTCATCATCATAGTTCTTGTCAAATCATATGTACAGTGACACTTGTCAAACCTGTTTCTCTTCCACGTATTTGCCAGATATTTTAAAAACACTTGTGTAGAAATAGCTTGTGAATGTGTTTTTGGTAAAAGTCAGTGTCACCAGTATCTCATGGGTAACCTGTGCTCAGAATGTCCTCTAACACTTCTACTGGAGATGATCTCAAACTATGGCTTGAAGGAAAATGGCACACACAAAGGCTGCATGAGCATTTCTGTCACGGCCATTACTGAGAGCTACTATTGCTTTTAACAGCAGTGGCAATGCTAGGGAAGCAAACTAGATTTGTGAGCCTTGTGCTACTTTTACAGACTTCTTGATTGGCTGTTTGACACATTATCTTTATTGCAAAACAGTAGGAAAGCTATCTGTCTCTGTATAAATACTTGGGAAGAAAGTGTCTGCCCACATCTACTGCAGTACTGTCATGCAAAAACTCATGCAAAGGGACAATTGTGTAACAATCTGTGTTAATCATGTGTTTGAAGAAACCCAACCTACTGTTCTCCTGAGTTGAGTTACTGTAGTAGTGATTAGTTTGAGAATTTGCTCAAGAGCCCAAGGGGTAATTGTGCTTTTTCTGTAGCTCACCCCTTTGTGCTGGTAATTTGGCAGCAGCAGAGCTAATTTGCCCATCTGTTATAGCTTCATTTTGGCGGCACTTCAAATACGGATTTACTTATTTTTAAGGATTGGTTTCTGACATCACGGGGCCTATAGTTCTAGATTCTGAAACCCTTGGCTTTCTTAAAAGATGATGAGGTTACCTACCATACTACAGTACTGTTCCTGCTTGTGAGTGGCCTATATAAATTTGTGCTAACAACCTCAGACAATTTGAAAACAAATTTGGATTTTTTGCTGAAGGAAACTTAATAAACAAGATAATAATCACTTATATTTGTACCTAGCTAGATCAGTGCTTTGTTTCTGTAAGTCTTACTGTTTCATTCCAGAATGAAGAAGGTTTGAGCCTCAGTTGGTAAACCCCCGGTTTACTGTTGGGGTTGTTATGAACTGATTACTTTTTCATTCACTAGGTAAAAGACTTGTAATTTAAATGAGCAGAAAGAGATTCTGCTATACTGAGATTCAAAGTCAGTTAATTCCAACTACCTTCTTATGGAAAGTTGTTACACTCTTGTTTCCGGAACTTGGACCTAGGTCATTGAATTAGTGTTGTTCAAGGGTTCCAGGTTTGTGTAGGGTGAGGTAAGCTGCTTTTGCACCTTTGGAACTGTTGGAGTTATTTGCTGATGAATGCACTGTGAGTTGAGTGCGGTGAAGACTTGCCAATTGCTGCTTTTGTTTAGCAAGTGAAATCTCTTTGAAACTGATATTTGAACTTGAAACAGATACCAAAGAACAACAATAGTGCTGTCCAGTACATTCTTTTTGATGATGGTGTAAAAAGGAAGTAGGTTTATTTGAGAAATTTTCTCATGAATAGTAGGATATTAATGCTGGATGCTGGGACTGACAGCTGAAGAGGAACACTGAGTTATGCTTATGGGCAGCAGAGGAAATAACTGGAAATCAGTTTCTTAAATAATCCTGCTCAATAGTAAGTTTTAAAAATTATTGTTCTGCTGGAGAATTTTGATGGCTCTTTTAGCAGTAATTCTGTGTCTCAGTTTTTGAGGACTCCAATCTGATTAAGAATTTCCAAAGTAAAAATAAATTTGGCCTCATCAAGGCTGATCAACTGGCTTACAAGATGGCCTCTGAAACAGAAAACTGGATTTAAAAATAAAACATAGATAGGTAACTAGGAAATGGCTTTTGCAATATTTTGATTTCTTTGGATGTTGGAATGAGTTTGTGAATCTTCGATTCTGGTGTTAGCTTGCTCCTAAGTGCTTAATGCTTTCTTTTCTAGCTGTGAATGCTCATAGAAGAGTGATAGCTCTGCCAATATTTGTCCACAATTGAAGATGGGTGGATTGATTTCAAGATGGAGGGTAAGTAAAATCGTGTAACAAGATAATCTTCTTTAGTCCAGAAGATGGGAGTACCTTGGACATGTTTCTTAATGCCCATTGCTTGACTGTTAGTGCTGGTTGAATCTAAGTGCTAAACTTTTCCCATGAATGTCAGTCATTTAAAAATCTAGTAGTGAGACATCCAGTGTTCAGAAGTATTCTCTCCAAATCACTAAATTGTGAAACCATGTTGTTGTCCTTTATTTCCTTTGCAGAATCAATCTGGCACTAGCTTGGTTAACTTATAAAAATACAGTTTTAACTCTTTCTGTAAGTCTGAATAGTTTTGTGATGCTTCATCGGGATAAATACTGCAGCATCTGTGACTTGAAAGATTGGTGGATTTTTTAGGTCAAAATAAGATACATGCAGAATATCATTGTCTGTTTTAACACATATTTTGCTAACTACTTACACCTATACAAGTCTGTCTTCCTATCCGCTTTTGTTGGCTTGTATGTTATTGAGTTGTGTACTGAGTTTATGAGGAAGAAGAGGCACCAGATTTTTGACTACTCTCCTGGCAGGTGTGAGTTGTTTGAATCTAGGTTTGCCTTTGCTTATTAGCAATTGACTTGTGACCTTCCCACACAAAACTCCTCTCAAGATGAAAGTTTAGGTGCGATGTCAGTTTTGCGTAAGAGAAACTCATGGTGATGCAGTGTGGGCCGTGGTTTTTGAATTTGTGGTATGAAGGGTAGGGAAAGATTATCGATTGATAGTTTTCAGAAATTAGGAAAGATTCCTAGAAGGTGGATTTCAAATTGCTCTGAAGGGGATTTTACTGGAGATGATAACACTTATTTGCAGTTGCTTATGATTTATTTAGACCATGTGTCTTTGTGTAGAGTGAGTGGTCATAAAAAGCTGAAGTACTCAGATCAGGGCTTCCTCTATATATTTGCTTTGCTTTGCCTATTTCTTCCACTCATCAATTCTGTTCTTGTTTTGCTTCCCACCCACACATTCATTATTGCTGTATGTGCATTATAGGTTTTCATCCTTTGTGATGTAGGAGAGGAGCCTTTAGTTAAGAGTAATACCAACTGTAAAATAGTGATTGATTATAATCCCTTCTGTTTATCACAAAGTAGGGAACTTATTACCTTTATATAAAACAGATAATTTATTAATCTGTTATAAATATGTCTTTTTGTTAGGAAACTGTTAATGGACAGTAATCCTCAAAAAACTGACTTTTACAAAAGTGAGATTAATATCTTTGTTCTTTCTCTTGTAAGCAGGCAAAGCCGTCCACTGTTGAAGTATTAGAAAAAATAGATAAGGTACGTGTTTGCTTTTCGTGGTTTGTTTTTTTTTTTTTTTTTTTTTTTTTTTTTTTTTTTTTTTTTTTTTTTTTTTTTTTTTTTTTTTTTTTTTTTTTTTTTTTTTTTTTTTTTTAGAAATACGCATCCTTTTTGCTGGCCATGTATTTCTTTCACATTTAGTAAAACATTGTAATGAAATTTTAAATTAATTTGGTAATTATTGCAGTACTAGAGATTCTGAGTTTCAGAGGAATTGCTATTTTTTTTCCCCTTACTATTAGTAATTTAAAAAATACCCATACTCTGTAATAGATAGTGAGAAGCAACAGCTCAACTATTTATTTAGAGAGCTTGAAATAGGAATGAATGTGAAGCTGCCTTGATTACACAATTATTTATCACTAGTGGTTAAAGTCCCATGTAATGGAAAATGTCACTAATACTAAGTTCCATTCATCTGGTTGATTAGAAAAGCTTCAATGTATAGTTTTATGTGTAAAAGTTGTAACTGCGATAGTAGTAAGTAAGGTCAGGGGCAGAATAACTGAATAGATGGTTCAGTAATCAGTTGTGGTTTTTCACCAGCATTTGTGACAGATGTCTGTACTCTACGGGGAAATTAACTGTTTTGAAGTATGCTGCTGATATTTTTTGTTTTCCTTATGATGAAAGTGTGAGCACTCCTGTTGTCACTTGAAATACAGTCAAAATGGTTAACACAGCAGAGCGTTGCTCACTCACTTATTAATATGCCAGAAGCATCATACAAATATTCAGGATTTCACTCTTAATGTGAGGAAAGTACTGAGAGGAAAACACATGAAATAATGGAGATGTTTCAACAATTTCCCATTAGAGGCATTTAAAATTCCACAGGTGCCTGATGAAAGTTTTAAGATGCATTGATTGATGTCATTGTAAAGACTGCCATTCATAAGATATTATCATTTTTCTCTTGTCCCACCCAAATATACTAATAAATTTCAATTGTGGAAAAAGTGCTGATTTGTAATATTTCTTCCTTATTGCTAATACAGTGCAAGTACCCCATATCATAATCTTAATAGTGTGGTGTATTTATGCTATGGAAGTTATCTTTGGGCAAATATTGTCGTTTGTCAAAAAGCTACTTGATTTTAATCAAGTATCAAATTGATAAGGCTGATTTAAGCAAACATTTAAAGGCAGCTTAGTAAAGCCACCTACTAATTTTGCTAATAAGGTTGAACCCTGTTTATTTACAGGAAATACAGACATTAGAAGAATTTAGAGAAAAAAATCAGAGGCTACAGAAACTATGGGTTGGAGGGCTGCTTCTCTACTCCTCACTCCTTTACCTTGTTACTTGCTTAATTGTATATCTGTGGTGTCTTCCTGACGAATGGACAGCAAGGTTGACAATGACACTTCCATTTTTTGCATTTCCATTCATGTAAGTAAATATGCCTTTTTTTATTTTCTAACTGCTGTCTGTTTGATAAAAGGAGATGGAAAATACATCTCAGCAGGAGGTTAGGTTTACTTTGACAATCCTTGAGATGTCATAACTTGCTGAATTTTTTCTTCTAAAATAAATTCCAATAGTTAGGCAGACACTTTTTTTTGTGGGAAATGTCTCTCATGGGTCTGGAACTAAGTCTTATCATCAAAAGATGATAGGATCTAAAGTTACTTGCCCTATCAAAATTATGCTAGGGCGAGAGAGACAGACCTGTATTTGAGCAGGTGCAAGGCAATGTAGTATAAGCAAAAGAGCATTATCTTGGGTTTTATTTTTACTGCTAGTTGGAAAGTAACATCTCTGTATGAAAGTAACCTATGGTATATCACCTATTTATAAAATGTAGCATTGTAAAACACGGGAAAATACAAGAATGAATGGAGAAATTTGCTGTTACCTATTGAAGTAAGTGTGTTAATACAGAATTAAAAAGAAGATCATCAACCTAAGTATGTTGAAGACTAGTTTTATGTAATTAGCTGTTTTTCTGGAAAATCATTGACTATTTACTTCAACAGTGAAATATCCAGACTTCATTGGATGTGAACAGGAGAAAATATTGTTTAAGTTTTTGTTCCACTGAGCTGATTAGCTGCTCATCCTGATGAGTGGCTTTCGTTTTCTAAGAAAGCTACTTTTCTAAAGTAACAAAATGGGCTCCCACCTCACTAAACAGCTGCTTTACTGCCTCTCCTTACCTCAGATCAAGGAGGAGAAGACATCCTACTGAGGATGCTCGCTACAGGGAGCACAGTGCATTTACTAATTTGCTGAAATGAACATCATAAATACTGTCCGTATTTATACAGCATCTTTGTATGAAAATACGACTTGTCAGTGCCCTAGCTTTAAATGTTAAAGGCAAAGTCAAATGTAAATATTTAAGGCTTTGCAAGTTTGATTAACGTGGGTCAGCATAACATACCATGGGGAAAAAAAAAAGGCACTTGAAGATGGTTTTTGGATGTCATACTGTGTTATGCATAATGTACTAATATGCTGTTGTTGTGGAATCCTGTGGAGAAGATACATGGGTGGCAGTATCTTGACTGGAAAGGATTAATATAGAAATTAGAGCTCAAATCAGTATTTGGCAGTAACATGAATTGATTTTGTTCTTAAGGACAAGCATTTCAAAGTCTTTTTTGTGAATGTGTGAAGCTTGCTCATGCTAATAGGAAAGGCTTGTAGAAGAGGAAGTATTACCAACTCCCTTTCACATAGATGTGTTAGGATTAGTGTAGAAATGAAAACTTTTATCATTGAAGGTGAGATGGCTTCTAGTGCTGTGCTGTGAATTTTCTCAGTGGGTTTTTATTCTCTAGTTTGTCTTCCATTTCCACCTTTTTTCAAGATGGCTCTCTGTAAAATTCCAACTTAGATATCGGCTTACTGGCATTCAGAATTAGACTGTTGTTCTCTATGACTTACAACTGTTTATCAGATTTTTTTTTTTTATTTAAGCTATTCCCCTTCAGCTTGTTTTGGCAGATATGAATGGCAAGCAGCTGCCAGCTTGTCTTTGTGCTCGGTCAAGAGGTGACTCCATGCTGAATGCCTGGTGCCACCCAGTAATAGCTCTAGAGATTTTTCAGCCCTAATCAAACTGGAATATGTCTGCCTTTTCCAGCTTGCAGTCAGTCACCAACTTATTTCTGCCTTAGGTCAGTCCCTCAGGGTCTCAGCAAGTTACTGATGCTGGTAGAGGAAGTTAAGTTCTAGGAATATAACTTGGTTAATTGTAAATGTATGTTGAAATATCTGAAAAGTTGAAGAAATATGTTAACATGTTAGAAGGATGCTCTCCTTGAACTGATTTTTATTTGAATTGTTTCATCTTGCATGTTCTGATTTTCAGAGAAACATGGTTTTATTTTGTAAAATTGATATGAAATAGTCTGCTATTAAACTTTCATCTCAGAGTTCTTAAAGAGGAAATGTCTTTTTATTTCATGAAGTCCTGCCATAGCTATAGAAGACTCTTTAACTTGCATTAAAAAAGAAATAACACTTTTTTCTTATGTAACACAGTATTTAAGGCAATTCAAACCCTGTAAGCATTTATTTCTTCTGATACTTTATGAAGACACATTTTGCAATGTGTAAGCAGACAAACCCATCTCTGTTCTCAGAGTAGTTATTATAGCGAATCTTTGAACCTGGAATAGTTAAACTTCTTTCTCTGTTTCTCTTACCTTGGATAGGTTACTCTCACATCCCAGTTGCCTCATCTAACTTGCCTAACTCAGGCTATGTTAATACTTGAAGGCATTTTGAACTGGGAAACCATTATATAAATGCAAAAGATTTTTTTTTTTCTTAAACAGAACATTGCTAATTTAGGCTCTATTATTTAATGCTTCACATAAGGAGGGTTTTGGATAAGATCACTGGAATGGCTTGAAGTATGAGACTTGCTGCTTGGCTTAGGCTGAATAACTTACCAGGAAAAGTGTCAATTTAATTATAAGCAAATGAAGTCATGATGGTTGCAGAGAGACCTTTTGAATGTAATGGGGTCATAGATCAGTTTGACTTTATCTTGAGGTAAACTACTCTGTTGTTTGAGCTAAGTCAGCTGAAACCCTACAAAACCAGTGGATTCAGAGCTCTGTAAAATCACCAGGACTCAGGTCAGTTAACTGTGCTTGGGAGGGTATTTGTACAATAGCTGTATCTTGTAGTTTTCATTGGTATTGAATTCTTCCTGCAAATCTCCCAGGCTGTGATTTTGGGCCATAGCTTATTAGCTTGGGTTTCTGGATAACATGAATAATAAATCTATCAAATAAGAAGTGATGACTGTGTAATTTTCAGCTGAACATTTTAGTAAGTGATGATGTTACTTGCAACTGCTGCCTTAGTATTTCTACCTTTAGTAATACTTGGTTAAATTTTAATAAAAAAGAACATTTTTTTTAGAGCAATGTTGATGTCTTGACAAGATACTAATTTAATTTTTAGCTTTTTATATAAATACTATCTAAAGATTTCTGTTCTTTCTATTTGCCGAATCTCATCTGGTAAGTGTTCTGTTTGCTACATGACTTCAGAAGTGCTTACTGTAATTTATTTTAACGAACATAATTCTTCTTTCTGTTTTAAAGAATCTGGTGTATAAGAACACTGCTCATTTTCTTCTTTTCCAAACGGACAGAAAGGAATAGTAAGTATTTTTTTTTTTATATTGAGCTAGATAAGAATGATGCTTGCTATGATAATGTAAATGATTTTGATCATTTGGCTTCCAGGCAAAGGTAGTCTTTTTGTTAATACTGAAATGGGTAGTATTAGCTACACTTATTTCTACCACATGGTTCATGAAAGAACAGGAAGGAAACTGCTTAATCTTTCACTTCACTTGTAAAATTGTGATAACTTTCTCCCATCTTTGCACGTGTCAAAGTGTAATGGAATAAAAGACAGTGTAAAAGTGAGAGCGAGGGGAAAGGAAATATAAACAATAGTAGTAGTTCCATTGATACTTGCATCTCGCAAGTATCCCAACAGTCCTAATGTGTTATCCTTATATATAAAAGAAGAGATTTATAGGAGATGTTTTAATTTATTTGTCAAGATAGCTTTTCTCTCACAAGCTCTCCAAAGCATGCTTGTTTTCTTGAGTGGGAAGGATATAAGCAGGTATGTTTCTACTTTTTTGAGAGCTAAGGAAATTGGAAGTCATGTAACAAAACCAAAAAGTAATGCATTTGTTCAAATATATATAAAAAGTTGTTAAATTTTGCATTAGAATGAATCTGCATGCTATTTAAAAACAGCATCTGTGGCACTTTTCTGCAGTAGTTAGAATTCATTTGAGACTTTCCTTGAAAGCAGTCCAGCCTATAACAATATCTCATGGTGATGTGAGCAATAATACAGGAAAACCTCAATGTTGCACTGTGTTTTATGACTTGCAGTACAGCATGATATATTTAATTTGTGACAGCTTATGAGTTAAACATCACTTTTGGAATTTTAGTTAAACTTAATGTTTGTTTTTGATATGCGAGCACCAAACATACATTTTTATGTGGAAATAAAATTGTCAGTCTATTCTGTGGTGCTGTGTGATTGATTTCTAAGGAGAATATATATTTGCATTTCATGGCTGAATTAGAAAAAAAGTATATATGTTTTTCTAGTTTGCTTAAATGTCTTTATTGCTGTTTTGAGTATACAAGCAAGTCTGGTGCTTTTGTTAAACCTGTATATAAAGGTTTTTAGTAGATGATAGAACATGCTGAAAGGGATTATTATGTCTATGTGTTTCCTGAGATTGGATAAAAATGAAGTGTTTTACCTCAAAGATAAAAGTCCTGTATTTGAAAAAGAAAAATGAAATGTGTGGTACAAGAGTTAATGGCGGTACAGTGGGAGAAGGTGTAGCTGGGAGAGCAAATTGGCAGCTAAGTGGCTCAAAGCTAACCTTTTATTCTGGGATAAGTTAATATAACACATTGAGTCACTGGAGATGGTTATTTAATACTATAAAGCTCTATGCTGGATAACCAGCATACGTCAGATTTAGGAACCGTGTTCTGAATGAGGAAAATTCGTAGCTGGACTCTAGGAAAGGTGATGCAGAGAGATTATGGAATTTCAGTTTTTAAGACAGGTCAGGAAAAACAATTGTTAAGGGAGATTTAGGCTGATCTGTCCCGAAGTGTGGGGAAAATAAATGAGGTGTATTGCAGGTATTGACTTCTCTAGTATGAATTCCTTTTATTCTTTAGGTTTAATTAACATGAGCATACTTTGCAGTAATTGCCCTTTGGCGACATTTGAAGGGGCAGGTGTTTCATGAGGTTCTTGTTGAATACAGGAAGTAGAGTGATCAGAAACGCCCACACTTAAAGCTGATTGCCCAGCTTTGTGGAGAGCCATGCCTGAAGATGTTCAAGGCACTTCGGTACTAAAAGTGGTTTTGGGTTTTGGTTTCTTAAGTGGCAGTTAACGGTTGGCTGTATCTGCTGCTTGCTTGGCTGCATGGTATCACACTGCACTGCAGTGCATTCCAAGCTGTTAATCTGTGTGGGGCTACATGAGAGACTGTGATCTAATATACATGTAAAATTTGATGAAGGAGATACCTTATTAACTTGAAGATGCACACTTTCTGGAATTGCCCATCTTCTGTGGTCCAGCCCAGTACTAAATATGGTCTTGTTCCATGTCCTATTTATCTTAACTAATATGGGTTGTTGTAGTTACCCTTTTATTGCATAAACTTTCAAATATGTGCATTCCCAGTTTTAATATTTTTCACATTTAATAAAGAGGTTTATTTTATCAAAATGAGTCTTGACATTCTGGAAAGATCAAGTAATTGTTCTCTTACTTTCAAGTAATGGTGTTCCTGAAGTGGTATGACATATTTATCTAAAGAAAGATGCAAAAAAAAATTATTTTTAATTTGATGGGTTTTAGTCTTGTGTCTTGGAGTTTTGTGAAGCTTTTTCTTGCTTTGAAATCTGAAAAAATGGGTAAAAATAGCTATATTTTTACAGGAATTTAGTTACCAGTGTACACTAGAGCTGAGTAGGAGGGAAAAAGTTGTAAAGTTTATTGTTAAACTCTTCTTGCTGTGAAGGATGTAGTAGAAAGCTATATTATTGAGGGAGCATCTTCTGCTCTCTCAATAGATCATTAGGTGATGGTTTATTACAGTGAGATTTCCGTGAGTGTCAGGCTGCGAACATTGACTTACAAGAAAATCCCACATACATTTGACCTTTTTTCTTTCACTTCCTCTTGGAGAGATTGGGTGCTGTGCCTATTGGTTGTAACAGAGTCTCTTAACATTTAGTAGTAAAATGACCTTCAAGTAGCTGTTCTTACAAAACTGGGGAGTTTGCTGTAGTCTCAAAGTATAGAAAGGGTGAAATACACTGAGCTCTAAAGCTCAGAGTTGACCTGGCATTTGAAACTAGTATGTGTTAAGAGGCTTATGTGACATACTGAAGCCAGTAAATCTGGTACTCAGATATATTAATGCTTAGACCTCAAGCTTTTTTCCTGTAGTTTGACTCATGAGATTAAGTGTATTTGGTCCATTGTTGTACCAGTTTTAATGTAGGTCAAAGCAGGGCACTGGCTAGAATTGGTTTGCTTAATGAGGAAATGGTACATAAAATTTTTTAATAGTTATAACTATAAAGTGATAACAGTGGGCTATAATTTATAAGCAGTTTCAGCATTTTAAGTGATTTATTTTCACATAAAATAGTTATTTTATACAAAGTTTACTGGTGTTTAGGATTGGTAGTGGTCAGTGCGTAATTTTTCCTGGTCTTACAGGGCAAAGTCAGTGTTTAGAGTGTGCTGAAATTTTTTATTTATATTTGAAAACTAATGTATGTTGTCCTTCTTTTAGATGATGCGCTGGAAGATTTAAAATCTCAAAAGAAAAAAATAGTAAGTAAAACTTAAAAGCTGGGTTGTTATGGTCCACTAAAACTGTTGTTCTCCAGATATTTGCATCCACTCGACCAACACTTAATCTCAGTAAGACAAATTTAGGATGGAAAAGGTTCCAGGTCTTGGATGACTTTCCCCCTTTGCAATGTTTGTAATATTGCAAAGCTGTTTCCTCTCTACCTAATAATTCCATAAGGAAGTTTGCTGTTTACTTATGTTGTTGGCTTCATCTCCTGCCTTGTAAAGCAAAACTTTAAAACGACCACCACCAAAACACAGCCCCCCCTCGAAAACAACCAAAACCCAAACACTCTCCCCTTGCCCCTCCCCCCCCCCAAAATCAGCCCTTCTTCCCTCCAAAAACGCCAGAAGTTGTATTATGAGGGTTTAGTGTTAATGAGTTTCCCAAAGTGCTTACCTTATACCTTCTGGATTTTTCCTTGGCAGCTAAATTAATAGGAAACCCACAACAAAGATACCAAAAGGGAGATAGATAAGAGTCTGATATTATGTCACAATTTTCCGCTCTGTTTTTTGCCACTTTTAGAATGTAGATGTAAAAAAAATAACCTGTAACCTAATTGTCATTGTCTTTTGGTAAAGAGGGTTTGCTGATATTTAAATGGATGTGTCCTTTGTTTGGAGTAGTGATGAAAAGGGCTTGGACAGGCTTACATTTTCTGAGAAAGAAATAAATGAGCATGACAACTATGTTGGTAATTTTATTTTATGAAAAACTGCTTAACTGAAATTAATTAATGTTTCCAATTAACATAATCATTTGGTAGCTTTGCAGGGAAAATTCTTGGAACAGAAAAAGCACAGTGGAGAGCAAAACAGTTTTTGGAATCTTAAGTGTAAAGTCTTAATTTCAGTTTAAGTTTAGTTTTCTCTACTCATGAAAATTTTCATATTTATTCTAGAAGAACTAGTGATGCTGAATGTTTGTGTGTGAGAAGCAGTTTAGAGAAAAGACACTGAATAAAATATTAGTCAGGAAAAACCTGGTTTAGAAAAGGGAGAGTTTTTTACTTTGAGAATTGATACTGTTGAAACAATGTAAATGTGTATTTCACATATGCAAGAAATCAAAATAACCTAATGTAGAAGAGTAGGCAGTAGTTAAAAATTAAAAAACTGCACAAATACTTTGTGAATAATAATGAAATTATAGTGTAACTGTGGAGAATTTAAACCTGAAAATATAAGTTGCCATTAGTATGTATGCAACTCAAGCTTTTAATCATTAAAGATAAACTTCTAAATAGGATTAGTCAAACAGATTCTGGGAAGTCCAATAACATATGACTCAACTATTTTTCAGTCTGAGGGCACTAAAAATTGGTGACTGTCTCTTGATCTTGTGGGTGCCTGGTTCCTAGCAAGGAGCCAGAAGCAGAGCACTTATTCAGCCTTTTGGATCAAGGTGATGTTGATATTTTTTACTTAAAATTTAGGAGCCTTAGGAGGTGCATCATTCAATTAGGCATTAAAATTTGATAATCTTACATGAAATGGAAAATGTTGAAATGAAGAGGAAGGAGATGCAAGTAATGAGACAACATAATTTGTGTTTTAGATAAAAACACTCATAAAATTGTATTCTGTAAAATTATTGATAATACTCAGATTTGGTTTTGTTTTGGATTGATTTCCTTAGAGCTGTCTTTGACTATAAATAACTGTAGCAATACCTACTTTTTGGAAAAAGAAAACAAAAATCTTCAAGTAAAACAGTGGGGAGGGAGAGGGATTTTTTTTCCTTGTTCAATTCTGATTTGCTGCAGGGTTTGCAAATAGAATTAGTTACTAAGATATTTACATTGTGATCCTCAAAGTATCTGGGATAAGTAAATTATGTATTTCCTGTTTATTCATAATGCAAATTGTTGTCTAGGCACTGTGAGCCTGCCACAACAGCTGTGCATTTTCCCTTTTCTGCGTCTCAGCTGCAGAAATTGCTGGAGAAATCTTATATTGAAGACAATTGTCCTTTTGAAAAATTTTATGGTACTGTGTTTTGCCAACATGTGGTCTGTGTTCTCCCTACAGACATTATTTGTGTGCTGAAGAGACATAAGCCTGTTGTAGGGCTTACCTGTAAATGGTGTAAGCTTCTCATCTGCTAGATATAATGCCCTAGTGGCTGTGCAGAGACTGCTTGATAGAAATTAATTTCTGTTCAGTTTCTGTTCTGTCTTTGGTGATATAGTCATATGGATTCCTCTGTGGGTAAAATACTTGACAAACATAAACACTTCATCTGGAAATGACCGTTAGTATTATCTATCCTGTACTTCGACTCAAAGTTTGTGTAATACTTATTTCTCACAGAACTGACTCTCTGCTATTTTTTTCTTAGTGAGTACTTTAAAGCATGTTGAATTATGAACTGGGGGTAGGAATTAAACTGCTTAGCTGTACTTAATGCACTACTGCGAGATACAGCTTTTTTTTCCTCTCTTTGATCATAAGGGATACTGTGGTTGTGTTCGTGACTGTTTAGCTGGAATTTTGGCCTTAGAGTTCTCACCTAACGAGGATGTCAGCCCTTAAGCCTGAACATGTATAGATGAGCAAGTTCAGAGGGTTAAGCATATTAAAACAAGGGTACAGGACATGTATTAAGCTGATACAACTGAGAATTAATGGAGAGTTTACCTGGAGCAGCAGTCTTAAAGACAGGATAATTCTTAGCCTGAGGACGGAGTTGTGAAGATAGTATAGTAATTACCTTGCTAATTTTAGAATTAAACCTTGCTGAAGTTTGCTCAGCTACTCTGAATAGTAGGATGAGTATATTAGACTTTGACAGACTTAGCCATTCCATACATGAGTTTAGAAAGTTACATCTGTTAATCTTCCAGGAAGGAAAAAAAAACAACTGAAACCCAAAAAAAGTATGGGTTCAAGGCTGTCTTGGAGTTATGTTAGTAATGGAAAAAAAAAGAAGGCAGCATATGAATTCTGTTACTTAAAATAATTACTGTTTGACTTTATGCATTCAGCCTTCCAGGCATAGAAAACCGTTAATGTTTTGATAACCTTTAGCATGCAACAAAAACTTTACTAGGAGTTGATTGTTGTATAAGTCCAGTTTTGTCAAGTATGTGTTACCAGTATGTGTTGGAATACTGCAAGCGTGCAGTTGGAAGCTCAGAATACAGTTAAAGATCATAGTTACTGACAAAGGGTCAAATGAGTGAGTTCTTTCGTGCAGTATTCATGCAAAGCAGTTACTTTGGTGGTTTTATTGTTTGTATGGATCTGTTCAGAATATACTTGATTACTCTGACTTAAATTATTTATTTCCTATTTTAAGGAAACTTTTGTTATGTGTCCTTACATGATAGTTACGTGGTGTATCTTATATGGTAGACTGAAATGAGTCTCGTGGCTTTATGTGAACATAAAGAAATACCTCTTCTTAGTTGGGTTTGACATTGTAGCAAGTAATTCAGGTTATGAACTCACATAGTAGTATAGCAAGTAAGTAGTTTGCATTGTGCCAGTACTTAAGACTTCAGTTGCTGAATTGCTTCTACAAGAAGCTTAAAATACATTACTCATATTGCTTTTCAATATAGGCAACTGATGTTCCCACAGGAATTTAGTTTGGTTGCCAGCTGAAAAGGAGGCAATCCTTGCAAATATTCATAGGAGAGAATGTAGTACATGACCATGCTTCTTTATTAAGATTTGGTTAATTCCATGAAAAATTCATGCTTAGGCTGCTATTAACTTTCACGGAGACTTCACTTGTGATTCGAGTTGCTCAATATTTATGCTTGATAATGATAGACCGTGAATTAGCTCTTTGCAGAAAATAGAAAATGTTTTTGTGGGAAAAGTTTTGGATCTCAGAGAAGAGTGTATTATGGAAAAAGAGTAAGAGATGTTGAGCAGTTTGTGTTAGTAAGCCAGTGCTCAGCCCTAGGTTAACCTTTCCACGGTTATACCTCAGGATGGTGGGTGCTCAGAAATCAGTATGTAGATTTACATTCATAAATGGCCTTGCTGTGGCAGAGCACAAGCCAGTTTCTTTTCTATGCAAACATAGAACTAGTCCTTGAATTTTACACAGGCTCTTATTTGCTTCTAGTAATTACACTAATTTGTTCACAGTAAGGAAACTCTGACCTTTTTGATTTTTAATTTAGCAGTGTTAGCCAAACTTCAATTTACTTTAGAAAAGTATACCCTAGAAGTAAAAGCATGAGAATTGCAAACACTTATAGAAATCTCAACAATATGACAATATTTAAACATTTTCAAAAAATTTCTAAAGAGTCAGTTGTAATACTGAATTCTTGTTCATATTCAGCTTTACTAGAATTATAAAGCTCTATATGAGTTTCAAAATATAAAGAATAGCTTGTTGAATTATCCAATAACTATGTAATGTGAAGAATAACTTTGGCATCTGAATCTTGAGAGTTGAATTTTCCTGTTTCAAAGTAATGGCATTGTTTTTGCAGAACTTAAATATCCACAAATAGCTACCATACTAGGCAAGAAGTGCCTTAGATAAGGAAAGTGTCAAATGATGGTGGAGCATTCTGGTTTTCTCTTCCTAAAGGTTGCTTTGTGCTGTAGAACATTATTTCTCATTTTTCTTTTTGGTGTACAGACAAGTTTGTGTATTTTATGTTCATTGATGTAAAGTGAACTTGTCTTTTTTAAATTTTGATTTGAGGGGCCAGATACTGACACTGACTGTTAACACTTCCCCGCTTTGCAGCTTCACCTCACTAAGTTTACCCCTTTATACAAAAGTCTGCCTTATGGTTGGGTTTTTTTTTTTAAGCAATAAATACTTTATTTTTCCTATTAGACCATTAATTCTGATCTTATTACACTGTGTGGCATTTGTTTTACGAAGTTAGTGGGTTAACTCCAAAGTCCTGCTGAAATACAAGTTTAGGAAATTGATTTTTACTTCCTTCTTCACTCCCTTTTTGTTTCAACAGTCCTTAATTAACAGTCTGTATTCCTTGCCTTAAGTTTCAAGAAGTGTGTGGTGGAGTGAGTGTTAGATGGATACACAGTATCCATTAAATTATTTAGCTTCTGAGGTCTGTCTAAATGTAAAACCCCTTCACAGTCTGTATATGCAGAATGGCTGAAACTTTAGTTTCTCACTAGCTAAATAACGGCATAAAAGTCATGTTGACCTGCACCATTTGTTATTTTAGCAGTGATGAATGAGTTTGAGAGAATTTAATTTTTTGACCACTGACCTTTTGAATTTTGCAGTTCATGCCAACAGCAAACTTCAGAACAAACAAACCCCCCACTTTTAGCTGAAGGTGGCCATTAGTCAGCATATCTAGGAGAAAAGGTCTGCTTAAGATACTGTAAAACACATTATGATTTCTATGCATATTAGGTATTTGTCATAACTTCAACTATCTCAGTTTTAAAGTTAAGCTTTTTCTGATGTTGGCTGTTAGCCACTAAAATGATACTTTACTAGTGATTACTTTTTTAATTAAGCCCATGTATTAGCTATAAAGCCACTTGAGTGCATTGTAAATAAAATGCTGTAATAATGAAGTGCTTTAATTACATTCCCTAAAGTATGCATAGTTCTCAGTAAATTTTTTTATTTAAATTCTTAACATGTTCCCTTTTTTCTGAAAAGCAATTTCAATTGCTGTAAAGATGGAGATCCAGCCTTTAAAGTCATTTGAACAAATTCCACGGCTGTTCTCTAGTTAGTGAGTTTTCACAGCATTTGCAGCAAGCTAATTGCTTCTGCTAATAAATAATCTAAAATCAATGCTGACAGCAGTTAATTGGCACAGGGACTTTATTCTGTAAAGCACTTGGCTAATGACCTTCCTTAAATTAATAGCATTAAGTGCTATGAGGAAATAAATCTAAGGAATTGCCTGTCATTTGCTTGTCATGTCTAATAACTTCCAATAATGATGGCTGATAGATTTTTGCACATTCCATTATTGAAGTTGGTGCTTGTAATTATTCTCCTCATTATATGTAAACAATTAGCAATATTTGGTGTTTCCTTGCAATAAAGCTGTTAAGTACAAGTAGTCCATTAGAATTTAGAAACTATTTTTGAAAGCAAAGTTTAATTTCCATTGAATACAGTGAACCTGCAGGTATCTGAACATGCTACTGGTTCATTGGACTGGGCTTCAGCTTTTGGTAACATTGATAAGTTGCTTGTAAGTGGGAGGCCATGGTGGGGGGAAATACTCTGAAGAATTCTGTATTTATGTGTGGAATCTTTTGTTTCCAGCTTGAGGAAGTGATGGAGAAGGAAACATACAAGACTGCTAAATTAATCCTTGAAAGGTTTGATCCAGAATCAAGTGCAAAGGTAAGAGTCTTGTTATTGACGTAATATGGAAGGTACTATGGAGCTGAACATTCAGATAATTTTATTTATAATTAATTGGCAGGAGGCTGAACTACCATCTGCTGGAACATCTGCAACCCCAAGACCTGGACAAGGTAATAGCCCTGTAAAACGGCTGCTCTTTAGCATAGATATTCATCTTTCACAGTGATTTCCACTCTAGAAGTCTCTCTATGATAAAATTTGTAGATCAGTTGACCTGTGTTTAGGGTTAATAGACTGTTCATTACACTATGACCATTCTGCTCTGTATTTTCAGACAAAGGTTCTATTACTTAAGGCTAATGTTCTAGACAGCAGGATATTTAATGCTACTTGATGTTAAAGCAGAGAAAAAATTAACTTCTTCTGGCATACTTGCAATTTTTCTAGAATATTAAGGTGTTTTCTAGAATCTTATGTAATATGAATTCACTTAGCTTTTCAATTCTGTTTCTATTTCTGGTTAGTTAGACCTTTCCTAATGCAGTGCTTAAGCTACTTCTATTTGGTGCACAGAGAGGGAAAAGAAAAGCTGGTGCAGAAATTGGAGATTTTCTTGTTGAAAAGAATGGATAGATGATGTTTCATTTAAAGGTGCTATTGAAAAAATTAATAAAATAGAAAAGAGCTTGACTGCATTTCAAGGAAGCCTTGTTTCTAGATTGCACACACAGGTTTCAAGACTGGAAAGATCTTTCCTCTACACTCAGAGTAGAATGCTTGCATTAAAAATGTGAAATTTATGCAAATGTTTATGCAAACAAACTACTGTTATTTTTTGTTGAGGTTGAGTATAATATGCTGTAATTAAACTGAAAATGCTTGTATGAAGACAATATAAATGCTACATCTTATTGTAATATTGAAGATAGTACTCACACTTTAAGACAGACCTTTGTAGCTAACTTGCTATGATAACCTGTAAGAGCTGGTGCTCAAAATAAACTGCAGAATCTGATGTGCATTTAATAATTTTCCATAAAATAAACAGATTGCTTTAGGGAATATATTAGAATTTTCAACTGTGTCTGATTTTTGTGGGTAACCAAACACATTATTTCATTTTTCACTCCTGGACTACTGGTTTTCTTGGGTGCAAAGCACCTGAATTTACTCGCAAAGGAGTTTATAAGCTGCATCATCAAATGCACTGTTTTCTTCTTCTTGCTTAACTTCAAATTGTCATTTTAAAACCATCCTTACTTGTTGACATTGACAGTGAATAGTTGCAGTCCAGTACCTTAGCACTAAAGCTTCAATCTCTTCTGGTGTCTTAGGCTCAACAGCTTTTTCTCAAGTTTGCTCTTTACCTGTCTCTCCCATCGTTCCATTTCTGCAGTGTTCATAGTTTTGTTCAGTCTGGAGGGCCATTCTGACACCTTGTTCTGTTTTAATACAGCTCATGGGTGGTTGCCAAGAATTTTCTGTCATACCTTTAATGTTTAGGTAGCCTATGTTTAGGTTGGCTTTTTTTAAACTCTTTATAAAATCCATCCTTCTCCTTGAAATATATTAGAAATCACTACAGTAATCCAGTAGTAGTATGACAGATCTGTTTGTAGAATGCAAGTAACACTGATCAGGAGAGGAAATTGCCTGGAAATGTGTGTTTCTGTGTAGAGATATAGAGATAGCTATCTATAAATTAGGCACTGGTAAGTCTTTAGTCACCCTGACTTTATTAAGAGATAGCAGCAACAGTTTTGAAACTTCTTAGGAATTACAAGAATGTTCTCTTACCCTCTGTTCAGGCTGTGTAAGTAGCAGTGGTGACAACTTCGTTGTTCAGTCCGTATTAAATAACTAGTCTCGTGTATGTTTGGGTTTTCAAAACACAGTGCCCCTGCTTTTGATCGTGGGTTCTGAGTCAGTCAAAAACAGGTTAGTTGGATCCAGCATGTGCTGTGTTGTGTTGATTATGACTTGAATGTTAATAGAAAGGCTGTGAGGGAGAGGCTCTGAGAGAGTCGGAATTATTTCTGAGAGCCTGTCACTATAGGCTGTGGTTGACATTAATTAGTGGGGTATGATATGAGTAGATCTGTGAAACAGTTGTTGCTGAGTAGTTTACCCACACTAACTATGCTTAAAACTTTTTATTTAGGGTTGGCTGTAAATGTCTTAGGGGCCTGGTGGAAGGGATCTTTCATTTGCAAAGAATATAAGTGCTGCTCTCTGACTGTGTCATGGTGTGAACCAGAGACCTTTAAGTGGGGATGCAACTGAGCAAATGTAACATTCAGCTTCTTGGGATGCGTCCACCTTAAAGTAAGCAACTTGCTTTGTCCTGAATAGAAATGCAGTTTAGCTTTGCAAAGGATTTTGGAAAATAAATTTTGTAAGTTGTCATGGCTTATGGTTGGATTTGTCTTTTTTCCAATCTGTTCTCCAAGGCTTTGGATTCGGAATTGGTGCTGACTTTTTGCCCCTGTAAAAGTGGGTATTCAGACTGTTGTATCTTGGAGATACATTATAATTCAGGAGGGACACCCCATTTAGCTTAAGCTTGTGAAATCGTGGAGACTTATTTTTCCAAATATCTTGTTGTTGGTGTAAGCAGTAATAATTTCAGTTTTTAACTATCAAAAAGCCTGCAAGCTTATTGCTGATCGCATTATCTGCCCAAAATGAGTATTAACTGTGCAGTATATAACTTAGTGTAACTAGATGACATCTTTATGTGGTTATGGTATAATTTGGTGCATGTGGTAGAATTAAAGTGATTTGGAATGATAAAGTGTGTGTTAATAAGTTAACATTAAAGCTTCCTTGATCTTCTCTTTGCTCTCTTTGGACACAAGCTAGCCAAGTAGCAGATCTCATTATTTTGAGCTCTGTAATTGAGTCTTTTTGAAAACAGGGTAAATAATGACCAATGTGTAGTCAGACATGACAGTGTTGTGTATGAGACAACTGATGAAAGGTTAGTTAGTTTGTAGGTTTTTGACTTAATGGTTGAAATGGAAACTTGCACGTCATACTAATTGGTACAAAGATTTTACCAGCATTGCATAATAGTTGGTTTTCAGAAAAAAAGCTGGTAGTGCCCCAATTTTTCTATATGTTTAGCTCTTTTTGCAATTTTTGTGATTTTGACATGTGCTTCTTAATTAGATAATGGTAGCTTTAACAGATGATTCATATCAATCTTGAATTCGGCATAAGAAAGCACCAGGAAATCTAGGAGTGAAATTTGAAAATGGAAGTGCAACTTCATCTGTTCAGAAATGTTTTGAGGGCTGGAGTTAATGAGCATGTACTTATTCAGTACTTTGGCCATAGAGAAAAATAGGATAAGTATATATTTGCAGTGAAATAAATATTTATCAACCATATCCTGTTGTTGATAACCTGCTCTTTTCATTGTGCTAATATGACTGTTAGCAGGGCTGTATTGTAAATGAATTCGCTCCATGACTTGAATTAAAAGTAGTGCAATAACAGATGGTTGCAGGCTGGGATAGCTATAAGCATGAGGAGGAAGAAAGAAAATACTTGGTCTTTGACACTGAAGCCAACAAGTTATGTAAACTGTATATTAACCTGAATTGTACTGTGGCTTTTTAAAAATGTTTTTTTCTCTAGAAAAACCAAGGAGTTTTGAAGTGAGGGGAAAAATAAAAGTTACGCTTGTAAACATGAAAGATGCACCTCCCCACTGCAATATCTTAATATTCTTTAAGAGATCATACTGAATCATCAGTTGAGTAGCATGCCTGCTAAGTAATGGATCTGCTTACGCATCTGTATTGTTCAGTGCTAGTAATTGCAGAATTTGAACTGTAGTGTGCTTTAAGAATAGAAGTTCTCTTTTTAAGTTAAGCGTCTTCATGCAGTTGGCTTTTGGGTACACAAAACTCATTAATGAAGAAAATCCTTGGAAAATTGCAAAGCTTCATTAAAAAGACAGCAACAGTATAGCTGTATGTTGTGTTAGGGTTGAGTTCAATTGACATGTTACTCAGCTAAGTTGTGGAACTTGAAATTATGGAAATCTGGAACTTTGCAAGAGGCAATTTAACACATTGCATCTCAAAATATGGCAATTTGAGAAGTATATAGATCGTATTCAGTTACTGCAAAACAAAATTAGGGCTGTTACTGTGAAAGTGGACAGCAGGTTTAAAAGGACTTTTAAGAAGAGGTTATTGGTAACAGGGACCATATGTGATACTAAAATTATGAGACAGGGCTGTGCTCTCTATCTAACATCCCTGATAATGTGTTTATGGATTCTGGGCATGGTGTCAGAGATGCAGGCAACAGAAATTTAGGTTAGTGTGTTGTCACTAAATAACATCTACAACCACTCTAGGAAATGGAGTGCTGGGAAGGATGGGCTATAGGTCTTGACAAGGAGAGCATTTTTCATATTCTCGTAATGCAGGTTCTGGTAACTTCTCTTACTTGGAGAGCAGCAGTGTGTTGGCAAGTTGTCTTAAGTATGAATCATAAAATAGAGTGAGAGCCAAATGAACTTTTAAGTGGAGGAAAAAGAAAAAGGCATTGTGAATAACCCAATATAATTTTGTGGAAACTAGCAATGAGTCTTGCATTCTTAACTCTGTAATGAGACTAAAACTATTGAAGCACATCTCTCTAACCCTGACTGTAGTACTTGTGTTCAACATTTTTGCAGGAACAAAAATATGGGGAAAGTTTTTAAAGTAGCAGTAAGTTTTCTTAATTGAAAGCCATTTAAAGAAGACTTGCCTAGAATGATCCTTTAGAAAGAATAGGCAAAAGGGGCAAAGCTCTTGCAGGCAGTATGGAAATTGCTTAGGAATAATATACTATGGGCTCAGAATAAGTATGAATAAAGCCATGACCTATTGAAACAGACTCAGAGCTGTTAAGCAATCAAAATTAACGTGCTTAAACCACATGATCTAGAAAGACAGCCTTCAAAATGTATAAGTAACATCCATATGTAGAAATTACAATCATGATCTTCAACATTTTTATATATAAAACAATATAAAGAAGGCTTTGTAATGAAAAAAAGAATGGATTAATATGTCTTTTTATAGATACTTAAAATGATCCTGGAACAAGTGGAATTGAGCTTTATATTTATCACTAATTTTTTGAACATATGGGGAGCTGAGAAGAATTGAGAAATTGCATACCTTTAGCTTAACTTTTTAAACTAGTACATGACTGGAAACTGTAAGACAAACTTGAATATAATGGATAAGAAATCATGGGTCTTAATCAATACATTGTTTGAAGTTGAGTCATGCCTGTTAGATGGCATGGAGAAGATGATGCAGTTATTCTAGTGTAGTAAAACTTGAAAGGTTGCTACTACTGTCTCTCACAAAAAGCTCTTGAAGACATTTTAATGGTGAGGTTCATCATAAATGAATACTTAATTAAGATAAAACTTTCCACATAGGAGCAGTTTTCCAAATAGAAAGAAGTCACCAAGGAAACCTTAATGGAATTTCTGCAACTACCTCACCAATTTATCCTGGTTTCCAGATTCTGAACAGCTTAAATAGTGAAGGGACAAACTTTTACTTGCTAAAATCAAATTAAAATACAGAATCTTCATACTCATTGGGTGATCTAACTTGGATGATGAAGTTGTGTAAAGTGTAATGTGGTCATGCACATCAAGGGTGGCAGGGGAAAACTAGTAATTTTTTCTGCTCTGTAGGAAACTGAACTAGGTGGATTTAGCACGAGGTGGATAGTAAGACTTTGAGCACTTATAGTTTTTTTAATTGTTGTTACCAAAGGATTTTTAATTCTTTCTTCTGTTGTATATTAAATCTTATTTATACATACAGATAAGTAGGCAAGACCATAACCTATGTGTGTTGCAATTTTCATGGCACTAGATGTTGGTGGTTTTCCAGCAGAACTTTTATGTTTGACTTAGTACTTCAGTGATAGCAACTGTTTCTTAGCTAGCGTAAGCTGATGTCACATACTCCCTCCCTTCTCCACCCGAAGCAGAAGTTTAGCCTGGTAGTGTTGTACTTTCAGGGAGGGGGATCATTCCTTCAGACTCAGCACACCCATTTTCTAGTGGCTGGCTGCCAGTGGACCTGTAAATTGCCTGCTAAGCATTTAAACTCTTCCAGCCTGACACAAAGTCAGCAGATAAAAATCTCTCTAATCTTGAAACACAGGTGGATGATTTTAAAGTCCAAATGTAATGTGAAATTCCATTTTTTGTGAAGGAAGACAAGCAAGCTTTTTCAAAGTGATTTGGGTTCTATGTGCTAACTCCTTAGTTGTGGACGTTCTTAGGGTGTTCATTTTAGAGACTAAGCTACTACTTGTTAACCATGTTAATGTCTGCAGACCTAAAGCAATTGTTTAACTTCAATTTGATTTGTTGCAGTAGTGCATGAACTTCAGGTTTGCATGATTATTATAATGTTCAAACCATAATATATTACTGTGGTGATATTACCATTGGTCTTAATGAGAGGTAAGAACAACTGAGGAAACCTAGTAAGCTTTTCATGGTAATGATTTAATAGTAAGTCTGATAGTGGTGTGAGAAGAGGTAAAAGTAAAGACATGTTCCAGTAGACCCTGTTCTTGCTTTGTGACAATTCAAAACATGGTTTCATGGTAGGGTTGCTGAGACAAGTGAATGAAACTATAATCTTCTGGTTTTAGAGTTTTATTTATCCAGTCTGATTTTTAAAAATAACTCTGGGCACTTAGCCTGGACATTTTAGTTTTGGTCCCATGGAAAGCTCAGTACTTGAAAGCACGTTTAAACCATGGAGTAAAAAGTGGTCGGTTGTGTACATTGTGGTTTGAGTCTAGCTGTTCATATCTCCAGCATTCTACCTTACAGAACAGAATCATAAACTATCTGCTAATTTTCTTCTAGGAGAATTTTGCCCAAAGTATGTAACACTTAATGATTATTGCTACTAAAACTGAGTATCTTATGTGGTATTTACTTCTATGGCATGCTCAGCCAGGTAGCTGATGATCTAGTTTTAGACCTTCCTGGTTTTGTTTGACTGTAATTTGCTGATTGGAATAAAAATATTAATGTACTACTTCTGCTATCTTGCTTAGAATGCTAGATGCTCAATTCAGTATGTGTATTTCTCGGCAGAAATTCGTCAGAGGACCGCAGCTCAAAGAAATACTTCTACACCCTCACCTGTGACTCCTAAACAAGGTTCTCCCAAGTCACCAGTTCCAGCATCTCCTAATCTGCAGAGAGACTCATCGGGTCTGAGTGGACTCCCAGAAAGAACTGTTGTGCCATCCTTGCAATCAAATGTTTTACCAAGACGCCCTGGATCCCCTGCTACTTCAGTGCCTGGAATGGGTAAACAGAACACTTAATGTTATTTACAGTTTATATTGTTTTCTCTGGTTACCAATAAAATAGGCCATTTTCAGACAGTATGGAAATGGCATTTCATTTGGAAATAGCAGAGCAGTTATCTGATTAAGCAGGAGTTCCATATTCAATTAGCCATAACTCTTTACAGCTGGCACCTTTTGATGCTGAAACCTATTGCCTGAGCTCATTTAACTGTTATGGCTTCTTTGTTTAAATGGCAATAAAACTTTGCAGTATTCTGTAGTCAACAATATAACATACCTTTTTATGTTCTTAGTTTAGAAGAGCTCTATGCTTATATAAATCAGGTGTGGAGGAGAACACTTTCAGAATACATTCATGTTTCTCACTAAACCCTGCACATATTTTTTTAACATACATCTTGACATTTATTTAAGTTTTTACTCTAGGAGGTATAGTCATGCAATCTATACTCACAGATTAAAGTGTAAAATACCAAATACAACCGAAAAGTTGTCTCTGTTGTAGCTGAACTCTAAAATGGCATTGTTATTTTGGTACAAGAGTCAAAAGCTTAGCACTAGGTTGAAGTCTGGTAGGAATGAATACTCCTTAAAATTTAGTTTCATATCCTGAAAATGTTTTTCCCTTGATTTCTGGTTTGGTGTTTAGGTGGGATGGACTTTATTAAGTAGAATATAAACTAAATTACATTGCGAGGATTGCAGAATATGAGAGTTTTGGGTGGGCAGTATTGTTCTCATTTTTCCTCATAGATGGTAAAGCTGTGTATGGGTTCATGCCAGGCCTTTCATTCATTGCAGGATGTTTGGCAAGTTGGATCACAGGGCAAGAAAGGAGATAAAATGCTTTCTTGAATATAGAAGCAATGCAACTTGCCAAGACTTTCATGACCACCACTGTAACGTGGAGTAGTTCTTCGCTGTATATACAGGCATCAAGAATTTCTCTCTGCCCTGTGTTCCTAATTTTTACTTGAAGCTACTTAAGTCTTACAAACTGCATGTCCTTCCTTACAAGTTTCTTGATGCAGTCAAAAAGTAGGACTATACATAATACACCTGCTCTCTAGTGGAAGATCTTGGAAAGCTGAATTTTAAAATGCCTTTTCATATTGTTTAACGTAGTGGAGGAAACTTATCATGGAAAGTTGTGATCTCATTTCTCTGTAGAGTCCTTTAAGCCTTATTTTTTGTTAGTAGTTCTTTACCTTTATTTTGAAACTCCTATGAACTGTAAAGGCAAGTTATTAGTAAATCTTGATTACCTTGAAGCACCAGAAATTAGCTCCTTGCACAGGAAATTGGTCATTTGGTTGCAAACCACATTTACTGATACCTGCTTAATGAAAATTCCATCATGAGCTTAAAATTGCATGCTCCTTGTTAAGGAAGCTGACTATATAATAAAATAATATCAGCTATATAATAGCTTTATTCTTAAGGGAAGATTCAGGCACATTGAATAAGCTGGATGAAATTCAGCCTTTACTGCATAAATGGTTCAGAGGAAGAAGGAAACTGACTTGTTTGAAAGGACAGTTGCCAAGCCTGGGAATTAAAATATTCAGTGTAGTTTTTGTGATAATATCTTACAGATGCTTTTTTCCCCACTAGTAACTGGTATTTTGACCAAACGTTACTTTGTCATAGATAGCAATGGGAGACACTGCAACTGTCAGCTCATATGGAAGCCCTGCTTTTTCTTGTATTTCCCCAAACCTTCCAGGCATGTAAGATCTCAGTCATGAAGTTGTAGTGAAAAGTGTGTAAATTCGTTATCTATAAGAATAATATTGTATCTAAGTTTATGCATGGCTTGCAACAAATATGAATAGCCTTAATTATCTCTACAGAAGATTAATAATTCATTTTCATTATGCTATATTTTGTAGAGGAGAATCAATTTAACTTGTATTACCACAGAGCTCCCATATGTTTGAAAATTAATAACCAGCAGGTAGTTGAGAGTTTGCCAGCTTTGCAGAAATGACCAGTCTTTCTACAATGATTGCTTTTGATGTTTATATTAATTACTGGTGTCCATAACAGCATGAGAACCAAGATGGTTGGTCTGAGTTATTAGCAGACACTTAATTGAAGTAGTTCTTGGAGTATGTTGTGTTGTTTCATTCTAGGTAACTTTATTCAATTTTTACTTAGTTTGTCTTTTAGAAACTTTTAATATATGGTAATTTACAGGTCATATGAAAACTTGGGCTTTTGAATATTGACCTAAAACATTTGAGTGTAAGCCAGGTATTCACAAAATTATTCTAGAGCTTTAATTTTATTGCAGATTGTATCAGTGCATTTTTTTGATAGAAGTGTTGGGTCTTTCTGGTTTCTGTGAAGCTTTAGGAAGTGCATTTTGCCCGACCTTTACTTTGGAGAGCTTTTGCAGAATGAATTTGTTCTACCTTACCACCGTGAAGGTTTTCTTGGTCTGGGTTCCTGCCTGAGGATGAAATACGGGGATAACTTGGGAATGCATTCACTAATTGTTATCTCCTGAATTCAGTCCTCTTGTTTGTGAAAATTAGGCCTATTTTAAAAACATTTAAGTATGAAACTTTTTTGTACTTACTGTTGAAGAGTTGTAAGTTGCAGTATTTTCTGATCAAATTTTCTTGTGCTTTTATAGATTGGGGCAGTCCATTTAGATCAGTTATCCAGTATTGATGAGACCTGTTCTGAAAGGCTGTGCTGTTATGAATACTGCAGCCTTAATGGCAGGATTAGTCTTGTTGTATGTGTAGCACTTCAAGAGGCCACTACTGGAAATATTTGATTCTTACCGTGTTTGACATTTGCCACAGAGGATGGAGGTTAGCTGCATGTGGCATTGAGCTGGAGGTTCACTACAGCGTGATACATTTTGCCCTAAGTTACTTTTTCCTTTATTGCTTTCTATCTATGAGGGTTAAAAGGCAGGAGACTTGAGATGGTAATTGCTGGCAGTTAATTTAATGCTGTATTTAAACTTAAAGCCCATCTTGGATCAGCTTATTGAATAGTAAGACTTGCTGTGTTGTCTTTGCCTTCTGGTTTGGAGGTGAAGCCTTAGGAGCAGCTGAGGTCACTTTGTTCAGCCTGGAGAAGAGGAGGCTGAGAGGAGACATCATTGTGGTCTTCACATTCCTCATGAAGGGAGGGGAAGGGGCAAGTACTGATCTCTTCACTCTTGTGACCAGTGACAGAACTTGTGAAAATGGCATGAAACTGAGTCACAGTGGAGGTTTAGGTTAGATATCAGGAAAAGGTTTTTTACCCAGAGGGTGGCTGGGCACTGGAACAGGCTGGAAAATGCTCACAGTACCAAGCCTGGCAGAGTGCAAGATGCATTTGGACAATGCTCTCAGGCACGTGGTGTGACTCTTGGGGATGTCCTGTGCAGGGCCAGTAGTTGGACTCGATCCTGGTGGGTCCCATCCAACTCAGCGTATTTTATGTTTCTATGAACACTGTACTTAAGAAGTACATTTACTTCTATGTGTGTTTGTCCAAGGGTATCAATAGTTCTGGAAGCTAGTTCTTTGGTCACATCTTCATAGAATCATATGGGTTGGGTTGTAAGGGATCTTAAAGATCATTTATTTACAACCCCCATGCCGTGGGCAGGGACAACTTTCAGTAGACCATGTTGCCCTGATGTTTAGTTCTTCTGCTGTTGACAGTGATTTTACCAGCTCTGTTGGTGTAAGCTAGAAGTGTAAATATGCAGAGTTGAGAATGTATGAAGAAAAATCAGTTAAGGAGTTTTTCTTTCTTAAAAAGCCTCTATTTGTTATTAATCATTGAATACTATTGATATGTCAAGTTCTTTAGCTATTATAAATTTGATTACCGGGGGTAAAAGTAGAGTGATTTGTTAAGATTATAAACTAGAGAAACAGAAGAGGAATTTTTAACTATCGTGGGTTTAAAAATCTTACAGCTTTCCTAGTGGACTGAGAAATACGGCAATGTATATTAAGCAGGTGGAATTCTTTTATTACACTAGAACCCATAGTAAAATATCACATATAATAATTTAGTTGAAAATAATTTTGAAATAATTAATTTCTTCGTAGGTCTTCATCCTCCAGGTCCTCCTTTGGCAAGACCTATTCTTCCTCGAGAACGAGGAGTTGTGGATAGAGTTATTGAGTATTTGGTTGGTGATGGTCCTCAGAACAGGTAAAAGTGTTCTAAAAGAAATACTTAACATTTAGGGGAAAGAAAACTTCTTAACATTTTTGTTTAAGCCAGACTTGCCAAGGTTAAAAGAATTGCAAATTAATTTGTCTTAAGTATTTTCATAATTAAATGGCTTTTACTCCTTGTTTCACTTGGTATCTCTTTGCAGGAATACTGGTAATATTTTGGCAAAATTAACCTCTGTTTTGGGTGGTGTTAGCCATGTGATACAAAGAAAAATCTGTACTCAAACTGGTGAATGATTTATAATTTGAACAAAAAACCCCGGAACTGATTGCATTAGCACTTCAGCTTTATGTCCATTATAAATGCCTTTCAGATTGCCTTCAGAACTGTCCGGTCATATCAGAACTTCTACGTTAACTATGGTCACTTTTTGTATTAACTGTATTCTAATGAATATTAACTTAATTTGGATGTTATTTTCTGACACTGATGATATTAGAAATATGCTGAACCATGAGGTTTATAATGTAGCTAAGAATATTTCACTGTGCTTAAACCAGCTTTAAATGCTATTAAGTAATGTGCAGATTTAGTTTGCTTTCAAGGATAATAATTTCACCGTGGAAATTACCTTTTAAGAGAAAGTATCTAAGGTATTAGTCAATATGTAAGGTAAAATGCATCTCCCTTCAGTGTGTTATTACTTAAAGGTATATAATTATATATTATTCACTCTTTCTAGGTATGCCCTTATATGTCAGCAATGTTTTTCCCACAATGGTATGGCTTTGAAGGAAGAGTTTGAATACATAGGTAAGAGCTAATCTGTATTAGACAATATTGCTAGGCTTTTGTTTCATAATTAATATGCATCATCATTCATTTTGGTTGCAGTTAAGTACTTAACTGACATTGTGAAGTACCAGTTCATATGTGAACATTTTTTGGTAACTTATTACTCAGTATCTAAAGGCTGACTTCAAGCCTTAGCGAAGTACTTTATTGCAACATTGAGGTCAAGGATTTTATGTGTATAAAACTATTCAGTAGAAATAAGCTTCCTCCAGTACATCCCTGAACACTGCTGGTGGCTATGAATGGTTCTCAGAAAGGTGTTATGTTGAGAACCTATCTGACATTAAAGTGTGCCTCTTTCAACAGAACTTAAAGTTTTGCTTTGTCAAGAAGATCTTGGAGAGGTATCGGAAAAAGAGTGGGAATGAGCCCTAGGGGGCTCTATGTGAATTTATGGCTGACAATAACTTGAGACAGACACAGCTCTTTATTGAACACAGATGTTTTATTTTGCCTGCCTTCTACCACAAGTGTAAGCTTGATACTTAAGAAACGAGGAAATCTTATCTAAGTCTTTTCTTTAATTATGTTTCGCTTAATTTTATAAGTATATATACAGCACTGAATGTTTCCTGTGAAACCAAAGATATGTAGTCTTATGTGTCATCATAATTCAAGTGAGTTCACAATTCAACTGTGCCAGAAATTGCCACTTCCACCCTCTTGGAGTGGGGAGAGGAGAAATAGGTGCTTAACTGCTAAGTGGTATATAATAGTTCTGCAGAACAGAACTGCTTTTTCTTAGTTAAGCACCACTGAAGCAGAATGAGACACCTCTAAAAGCAGAGTGAGACATACCTTGTGGAATTTCTAACATCTCCTTACTCAAACGGTGAGGAAAGTGACATCTTAAGGGGAGCAAAAAAAAAAAAAAATTGTCTGCCAACTCAATTCTTTTGTAGGAAAGAACAGAAGAACAATGGCAACATCTGGTGGTACTGAATTGCATTATTATGTTCATTGTGGTCAAATCTTTAACAGTGTTGGGCACTACTCAGTGCAGCAGAGTTGAAAGCAAATGGGTTTTTAAAAAGCAACTGTATGCTGAATTTAAAAAAGGACCTATATGGAACTGCTTGTATAAATTTGGTGGAGATACTTTCAGGTACTCATAGTCAATTAATTATCTCTTTTTTGTATTTTGGGCTGTCAGAATATAGCGTAGGAATAAAGGTGAAATGTGAAGTTAATTAGTGAGGCTACTTACTGGGTGTGCTTTGTGTAGCATTTAGGTGTGCCTACTGCTTTTTCCTGAATCCTGCAAGAAAAACTAGACCTCAAGCTCCACGACTTCCAGAGTTCAGTTTTGAAAGAAAGCGATCTACAGAATTGCAATCTGAAACTGAGCCTCTAGAACCCAGAGAGAAAAAGCCCCAGGAGACTGAACAGACAGAAGGTATGTACTAATCTCATCAAGTCTGGTCTTTTTAAAATGTCTAATGAAATCCCCCCTGTCATCTAGCTCTCTGTTCAGATGCATTTTTTTAAATAATAATAACAGCTGAAATAATCAAACACTGCTCAATCCGGCTTCCCGTTGAGGTGGTCAATGCCTGTCAGGGTTTGAGGCATTTTAAAAATGCCCTTAACATGCTCTAACTTTTGGTCAAACCTCACGTAGTTGATCTAGGTGATTGTTGTTGGTCCCTTCTAACTGAAGTACAGTTTATTCTGAATTCCTGGTAAGTGCAGTTTATATGTTTTCTCAGTTCTTGTCCCTGCTTCCAACTTAGGTTGTTAATGTCTTTTTTCCTGTACTTTAAAACTTCTTCATATTGGTTAATATCTCATGCAGGTGATGGCATAACAAATTTTTTCACTCTAATGTTACTGACAAACAGAAAATAGCAGTGTAAATTACAGAAATGGTTAAGAAGAGACTATGTCCCAAAGTAGTTAACTTTCACTGTGTTTGGCAGGTCATTTGATTGAGGTGTGTTGGAATTTCTGCCTTTGTTCCTTTTGCTCTTTTCCTCAGGGCAGGAAAATCTAGTAAAACTGCCTTGTTTAATTTCAGGTAGTTCAAAGACAAATTGTCAATTTTAATTTAACATAGTTCCTTTTGAGACATTTTATAGTCTGCAGATACAGTAGGCATCTGGTGTACAGCCAACAGGAAGATGCAGTGTTTTAAAAAACTCCAGAAATTACAGCTGTAAACCAGTGGATATCCACTTAGATGTGCTATTGAGTGCTTGATGGGACTTCATGTTAGTTTAAGCAGGGATCATGGCGGGAAGCTCTTGAATAGTGCGCAGCTAGAAACACACCCACTGTGGGAAACGGCCAGACCGCAATAGAAAGAATGTTTCTACCTGATTATTTTTAACGGGGAGCACAGAATGGCATTGACCTTCACTTACTGGCATGGGAAGGCTGCACAAGACCAGTAGGGAAGTCATATCTAACAGTGGCTGTCTCAGGGTGTGGCCTTGTCAGGGTGCATTGTAGAAAAACTTGGTTTCTTTTCCTGTACCACAGTGCACTCTTACCTCAAAGAAAGTATTGTTGCTGGCATGAAAGTAAGAATGAATGCAGATACATGAAACTAAGACATTGAAAATATCTTACTTGCCCTCAAATCAGAGAATCATCTTTTTAGTGAGTGGACGGTAGGTTTAAACACTTCTTGACTACTTTTGAACTTAAAAGATAAAGACATCATTTATTACTGGGATCTTTAAAAGTGGGCTTGTTTTCCTCTATGTGAGTCAAATGGAGAGGTCCTTAGAGGATACTCAGCTCTTGGAGTTGTGTGCCTTGGGGGCTTCTGAGTATTATAACTGCAGGTTCTTAGAGGTTTTGGGATGAGTGTTTGCTGATTAATCTGGTATTATCATTGAAAGAAATGGTTATCAAACTGTGCTTTTAGTGGGTCTGAGCTGCTGAGTCAGTCTATAGATGTTGTATAGTATTGTAAGATTTTCATTAGGCACTTCAGATATAGGAGTGAATATTGCAAAATAGCAACTATTTCAGGAGAAAAATAGGATGGCTTTATCACAGTAAATGTGATTCTACCGATTTACCTTTAACGATGTAATTGTGATGTGGTCTTTTACTAATGTACTACTTTATTTAAAAACCACAAAAGGAGCATCTGTGGGCTTCATTCCCCAGTTGTCTTTTCCTGATAGGAAGTGTGTGGTGAAATTTTTCAGAAGAGGCATAAGAAATAAGTAAATGGTGTACTGACTTTTGGTTTTCTAGGTTAAATAGCTGATCTCTTCTGGTTATTTAACCTCCAAGATGATATAAATTGTTTTGTTTTGATAATTGCTAAGCAACCAGAAATAGAGTATGTGTTGATTTTTTCCATAACTAATATCTAAGAAATATCTTGTTGATGTAGAAGAGGCCAGTACCTACCCGTGACTTGCCACAAAGGAATCTCTTCTGAATGATTTCCAGTAAATCACTCTTTCCGCCAGAACTGTAATATGAAGCATAACTGCTTACATGCAGTTGGGCTTTATTAGTAAACAAACATATTCCTTGATGGTAAGTTTAAGGTATGAATCTATCGTTAAGGTAGAGCTCTGGGGAAAGCTTTTGTTCACCACAGTGATACAGCTGCTGTTGTAGCAAGAAGGGAGAACATCTTCCCGTACAGATGCAGACAAACATTAACATCAGGAAACCAACTTCACCACACTGTTGACAACACAGAGAATTCCAACTCTTCTCTGTAACTCATTTAAGCCATAGCTTTATAGCTCAAAGAAACTGCAAGCTGTGATACAGAAGTGTTATAAATATTTTTTACCAGTCAGCTACTTTGACTAATGAGTAGAGCAAGAAGCTGAATCTTTTTTTCAGTTGTGTGCTCATGCAGTGACAGCATGTTACATGCAACTTCTGTGGATAAGAGATATGAAGAATGGTTATGGGAAGTGCTGTTGACACTGAACTTTGGCAGTTTTTTTTAATCCTCTGGAAATACAGGCTCATCAACTGTCAATCTGATGTAGTTTACTAGTACAAACACCATGCTTACTTTTTCAGGAGAGTAACTTGTGAAATTTTAATACCAGAATGAAGAAACATACTTCAGCTCTCTTCTTACTTTTTCCTGAAATGGCTCGTTCTTGGTAGTATTTTTTTTGTTGTTCGTCAAAGGCTAGTTGGTTCTCTCATGTACTTTTATTAAAAGTATTAATGTTTGGATTGTATTGAAAAGCCAACAGGAACTTCTTTTAGCCTCTTGATTAATTTTGCCTTGCCTGTATTTAGTACTGTTATACTACATTCTTGATTCGGGTTTATCATTTAGCACTGTTTTGAAGGTTGAAACAAAATTTGGCTGCTTCAGATTTTACCACAGTGGTCAGCACATCATGGACTGCTTCATGTATTATCTCCAGATTTGTATGGAATTTCTTGACCATCTTGCTCAAATATTTTTATGATGAATTAGTACTGTGTGCTATGCTCTTTCCCTAGTTCAGTCACTATGCCTAGAACTCAGTGATTTCTCAAGCAGACATAGGTCAGTTTACCTTGAATTCAATGGCTTGTAAACAAGTTCTTTTGATTTTAAAAATGTATTATGTTTCCAGTCAATCACAGTTCAGTTTTGCTGAACAACGTAGCCTTGCCTTTTTGGTAGGACGTGAAGGGTAGAGGGAATGCCATGCTATTATCAGACTTCTTTTTCAAGGGCTTCACAATAGCTTTCTGTGATAATCAAAGCCATTAACAAACTACTGTGAGGCACATGTTCCTTAAAGGTACTTCAACCACATGGCACTATGTGAAAGTCTGTCTTAACAGGGAGCTGTAGAAGTGAAGAAAACTTGTCTTAAAGGTCTTGAAAGCACAAGTAGCTATATTTTAGAGCAATTATCTTATACTAGTTTTTTTTGAATTCCCACATAAGAGGTATTTTCTAACTAATTTAATAGCGATGCAGTATTGTAATTTCACTGGTTACTCAGTGAAATACTCGGCAACAAGAGGAAGGGTAGCTGACTTACAGTGTGAAGTACATACCCTTTTTAAGTACTAAGGATTAACCAGGAGTGTTGGGATTAAAAAGAACTACTATAGCCAAGAGCAGGTTTTTTAAGGTTGCATTGTTACAGCTCTTGAATTTGCCTCAGGCCAGCATAGGGCTGCTTGCTGTGAAGATCATGTAGGTGTAGCCACATTCTTTGGTTAAATCATGGATTAAGTATTAATCATCAAGGACACTTAAGTTTTCTTCTGTTGTCTTTAAGTTTATAGTCAGCTTTCACTTGTTAGCTGCTCTCACAATAATTTAAATCATGCAATATTGAAATCAGCTTGACTTTAGGCAAGCTTTTCATTAATTGCTGTTTGTAAAGTAGAATGTTTTTAATGAAGGCTGATCGTATTTGTGTTTGGAGTTAGCATCCCTCACTCTGATTGGCTGACCCCTCATTTAAAGGACCTACTCTTGAGTTCCTTATAACTTTGTCAGACTTAATTATAAGACCAAAATTTTCCATGTAAGTTTGTTTTAACTGTATATTCTGGAGAGTACAGGAGTTCCAGTAAATTTAATCAAGAACAGACTGAGGGGAAAAGTCATATAATACCTGACAATTTTTGCTTAAAGAAGCAACATCTCCATACCTTTTAGGAGAATATAAAAATGAAAGCACCATCCTTCTGCTGTTCCTTTGAATATAGATAGTTAGAATATGCACTTCATCGAGTTTTTATTAGAAGCTTCTCCTTGCTTCTGCTAGGGCTATGATTGTCCCTTAACAAGGGACAAACTAGGGCTTAACTGAAAAGTGTTGTAGATGGCATCCTTCTGATAAGACTGAGCAAACAGTCTCTTTACCTCTGTTAGAACGAGTCACTTCTGCAGAGCACTAAGGATGATTCAGCTGAGGATTGCAGGACTGAAACTCTGTAAATAAAGTAATGGTTGGGCTATGCTACAAATGAGTTGAGAGGGCGAGGAGCTGCCTCTTCCCTGCATCCTATTCTGTCTTTGACTAGAGCCCGAACGGCAGAAGGAATGTAACTCAAGTGTGGAGGGATTGTAGCAGGAAAAGGCACAAACTTATTCATAGAATTTGAGGCCAAAGGAAAAAAATGTAGAGATGAGACAGAAAGAAAACTGACAGTTGGGAGATAAAGATTGAGTACAGGCAGAGATGGGATCAAGATGGAAATTGAAGAGCAGGAATGGAGAGTGGAATGGATTGGAAAGTAACTGGGAATATTAATTTGCTTGGGTAGAAATAGGGGGGTTGACCATCTGAGAGGTGGCTCTAGAGAAATTGTGGAACAAGTAGCCAGGGCAGGTGTTGAGCAGCCTGTGGTTGAGAAAGCAGAGAAGGAAGCTGAATTAGGAGGTAAATCAACTGCAGACTTGCTAAGGTGAAAGATCAAGTCTGAGAAAAAAATGGAGAAGCTGGGCTGCTCTGAGAGTCTGAAGTGGAGCCTGGAACTAAATGGAGCCTTGTGTGGGAAGAGGGGTCTTAAGTTCTTGGTGTCAGATGACAATTGTACTTGGTCTGCTGGACAAGGGTGTGCAGCAGCTCCTCTTGTCAGTCATGACCCGAGATGCCAGAGCAATGGTTATAAAACTTTCATCCCCGCTTGAATTCTATGAATTCTGAAGCAGTCTGATTACTTTCAGACAGCCAGCATGTTTTGATAAATATGAACAAGTGGCATTTGATTGACACTGTTTTTCTCAGGGGTTAGTTTTGGGACCAACACTGCTAAATACCATTGACGGGAACATGGACAGTGGGATTGAGTGCACCTTTGGCAGGTTTGCTGGTGACATGAAGATGTGTGGTGCAATTGAGGGAAGAAATGCCATCCAGAGGGACCTTGGCAGGCCAGAGAAGTGGGCCTGTGCAACCCTCATGAAGTTCAACAAGGCCAAGTGCAAGGTACTGCACCTGGATTGGGGTAATCCCAAGCACAAACACAGGCTGGAAGAATAGACTGAGAGCAGTCCTGAGTAGAATGACTTGGGAGTGTTAGTTGGCAAGAAGCTCAGCATTACCTGGCAATGTGTGCTTGCAGCCCAGAAAGCCAACTGTGACCTGGGCTGCATCAAAAGAAATACGAAGCAAATCAAAGGAGGTGATTCTGCCCCTCCACTCTTGTGAGATCCCACCTTTGTCCAGCTCTGGGAGCCTGACCTGGTTTCAGCTATGATAGAGTTAATTTTCTTCTTAGTAACTAGTGCAGTGCTGTGTTTTGAATTCTTATAGGGTTCATGTTGATAACACAGTAATGTTTTGGCTGTTGCTAAGTAGTGCTTATTTTAAGTCAAGGAATTTTTGGCATCTTGTGCTCTGCCAGTGGGGAGCTACACAAGAAGCTGGAGGGAGAGCATAGCCAGGAGAGGTTACTTGAACCAGTCAGAGGGATATTCTGTACCACGGAACGTCATGGACAGTACATAAAAGGGGGGGGGGATTTGAATGTGAGGGGCTGAGCAGTGCTGTGGGGGAGGGCTGGACATCAGTCGACAGGGTGGTGAGCAGTTGTATTGGGGCATCACTTGTTTAATTTCCTCCCCCCACTTCCCGCTTCCTTCCCCCTTAGTTACAGTTGTTGTAGTTGTTACTATTTTAATTTGTTTCAACTATTAGACTGTTCTATTTTTAAACCATGGCTTCTAACTTTTTTGTGACTCTCCTCCCCATCCCACCAGGGTGGCAGGAGGGTGGGTGGGGAGTGAGCAAGTGTCTGTGTGATACATGGTTGCAGGCTGGGTTTAACCACAACAGACCCCCAGCATAAGAAGGACATGCTTTGGGAAGACCTTGGAGCAGCCCTTCAGGACCTCAAGAAAGCTGAAGAGGGCAAGGAGGGAAAGCTGATAGAGCAAGGAGGGATGTCTGTGAACTGGAAGAGAGTAGCTTTAGATTAGGTATTAGGAAAAAATTCTTCACTGTGAGGGTGGTGAGACATTGTAATGGGCTGCCCAGAGAAGCTGTGGATGCTCCCTTCCTCTGAGTGTTTAAGCCCGGCTTGGATGCTCTAGGGGAAGGTGTCCCTGCTGACAGCAGAGCTGTTGGAATTAGATGATCTTAAGGCCGCAGTTGGTAAAACTGGCATTGCCAAGCACAAAGAAGCTGAATTACCATCATGTGTTGTTTCCAACGTCTCACATTAATGAACAAGCTTAGAGAAATTGTTGAGGGTGAAAAATACATAATATTTTCTTAGTAGGATCTAAACTATTTTCCATAGTATTTTCCTTATTTTTCTTAAATTTTATAGGTTTTACCTGTTACCTTCTTGTTAAAAAAGTCATAGTTTTTACCAATTGAGAATACTATGCAGTTACTAGTCAAAACCTGCATGTGATTGCAAAATGTTTCATTTGCTTTTCAAGAATATTAGCTGCCTCCTAATTTCTGGAAAGAGTTATTTCATCATTTTTCTTTTCACAGAATCTGAAGATGATGTGGCCCAGATCATTGAGACAAATGAGGCAGATGATAAAACACCAAGTTCTGAGCAGCTAAATGATAAACTAGCTGAAGAAACTGAAAAAGAAGAAGCGGAAAACATTTCAACAACTGAAGACTCTATTTCAGAGTCTATTTCAGCTGAACAAAATGAAGAATCTCTAATGAAAGCAGAATAAAGTACTTCAAGTGCCTTCTGTAGCTAGTTTTTAGCTTTGTTCATGCCTATTGTTACTCTTCAGGTGAGCTTTTTTTAAATGGTACAACTTAAAAATCTCGCTTGAGCTTAAACTGCCTCAACTGCCACAGTGTGTCAAAGCTATGTGTAAAAGTGGGTATTGTAAATTAAGCATGTGTCGTTAAGTTAATATATAGAATGTGTAGTTGGTTGAAGTCTAACAGTTGTAGCCATTGTTTAGTTTGCATATTTAAAAACTTTAGAGTATCAGATTTGCTAAGGGTGACTTATAATTTGACATCTCTTTAGCTGTCACATGCAAAGAGCAATTACTGACAGCAAGTGACCTAGTAAGTTTGGTCTAGTGAATTTAAGATACATTTTAATGCTGCCCTGTTAAAGCGAATGAGTATATGTTAAATACACAGATGTTTACAAGCTAAAGTGTCATCTGACATTTGACTTAAGCATATGGAAGTGTCATTGTGGTGGTGTTAATATTATTCATTGTCTAACTTCTTGACAGAATTCAGTTAAATGGCACTCGGATAAATGGCATCTCCTTGGGCATTTGCATTGCAGATGAACCAGAGGCACCTACATACAAAACTGTTTTGTGTTTACATAAAATATAGAAAGTCTCTGCACTTGATTGTACTTGAATACAAAGCACTATTTATACTTGTACAATAATTACAAGATATGAGTGAATTTTGTGCCTTTGTGTTTTTTGTTAAAGGAAAATAAAGACATCTAGCAGCACTACTTGCTCTGTGATTCCTAAAGCTGAAGAGAATTTGTTCTGCTGTATGCAGCTATGCTGAAGTTACTTTGTGCAAATTCAGAAGGAATATGACACCTTAAAAGGAACATGTCTGTATGTAGCTAAGGTGGCTTAGGAGTAGACTAGAAATAGATCTCTGAAGAATAGGGGAAGTGCATGTGCATTTGCCAAAAGGCTTTCTTAGCTGCGCCCAAAGCTTGTTGATACTATTTATTGTTACAATTACAATTAATATTTGCTGCTGGATTACTAAAACTGTACTCTTTTTTTATTATATAGCTTTTCAAGCTAAGGATACTTGTTATACATATCCTGTTAAATTTAACATCTGGGATCCTGGAATAGAATTTTTCTGGTGCCTGGAAGTGAGGTACCTAAATCAATCAGATTCTTTTTAGCAATAAACGGTGACCATGTGTAACTTGGTTGATTTAGCAGTACTTCTGAGGAGAGTTTGTGTGCAATGTTTTCTGTGTACCTCAGTACAGGGAGAACAGAAACTTCAAAACCATTTTTAATCTATTGTCTTGATCCCAAAGGGAACTGGTTTTTGCCCTGTAAAGACAACAGCCCCCCTAAATCTTAGTAGCTCAAAAGCCCTCTACAAGAAAAGCATGTTACTAAATGTGACCTTGGTATCCATGTCTTTTTACAAGACGTAATTATATATTACATGAACATCAATGATTAATTTTCTTGTTGAAATACATGCTTTATCTTCTGATTCCTTGGGGTTAATTTAGAAGCTCAACCTTGCATCAGTCAGAGTCATGTTTGGTCTGTATTTAGAAAAATTAGAAATTTTTTTTCTGTTTCACTATCTAAACTACAATGCATGTTTTAATTAGTAGCCTTAATAGAATGTAGGCATGTGATTAAAGATATACTTATAGGTGTTTGACTATATTTGCATAAACAATTAGTTACACACAAAATGTTTTATTTACTGTTGTAGTTGGGAATACAAAGAAAACAGTCCCTTTAACAAACATATCTTACAGCGTGGGAAAAGTACCAGGTACAAAGTGATAGGGGAATACTATTTTTAATATTTTCAGAGAATGTATTTTAGATTCTCGAACTTATTTAAAATGGAAATAATTTTGCCTGAAAGGTGACAAAGCTTACTTATTATTTTGTGAGATGTTAATCTCTACATTGCATTTTGTACCTTGCTGATTTATCTGCTTAAAGACTGGTTTCTTTGGAGAGAAAAAAAAAAAAAAAAAAAAAAAAAAAAAAAAAAAAACAAACAAAAAAAAACCACCAGACCACGTCAGTAATTCGGCACAATAAATTGTTGGATGTACTTACATTAGAATCGCTAAAACCAAGTAAAATTTGTCATCCTGATCCCTCGTACGGCATATGGAGGCATGAATAAGTGTCATTTGAGAACTTAAGGTTACTCTAGGCACAGATACTAGATCCTTTTAAAAATATGTATCTGAAGTGTCTGTTCTTATGTAGAGTCATATCAGGTCCTTTCCATGACAAGCAACGGCTGAGCTGTAATGCATGTAATATCTGTGGAATTGACTGAGAAAATGATCTGGTGTTATTGTACCTATTAAAAATGTTTCTATTAGCCTGGGACATGTATATTTTCACGTCCTACTTTTGCCAAAGAAACTGATGCTTCTTAGCTTGTTGGGAATAAGAACTTTTTTTGAAAAAGGAGACTCAGTATCTGGAATGGAGTGGGGTTTTGTTTCTCCCAATGTTCTTCAATTTGAAATTGTGACATTAGCAGCTTTCCACTGGAATGATTTATTACTTTTTGTTTAATATGTCACTGAAGGATCAAGTAGAGACAGTCAACCTGATATGAAAATGAATACTCTTTAGAATGTGAAAACCTAGCTTTGAGATCTAAAACTACCTAGAATTTTTGAGGAGAGGAATTGTGTTTTAAGCACATGGTAGGATTTTCCTGGAAGACTTTCATACTCAAAAAGTATCCAGGCAGTCATTTCCATTAACTGCTTCAGAAGGTTTGAAGGTTATGTTAAAGAATGTCCTGGTATTTTGGTAGAGAAAAATCCATTTTTAACTTCGTAATTTTTAAGGGGTTTCAGGCAGCTGTAGTAAATGAGAGTACAGGTTTAATTAATTTGTGAGTGAATTCAGGCTCATGGAGATACATGTGATGGTGATAGACTATGGGCTTTCCTCAATTTACAGTAAGCATTCCTGTATTATTCCTGCCAAGTATGTCTGCCTTAGCACTGACAGGAATATGAGATGAGGATTATGTTTCTGCAGCAGTTACTTCTTGGCTTCTGTGTACTGTAAGTGTGGCAGAAGTAAAAGACACCTGTCCAACAGGAATGGAATCAAAATCCAAAAATATCTGTAAATGAACAGCATTAGCCACTTAGTCACTTGGTCTTTTTAATGCCAAAAAAACCTTGTAAGTAAGTATGTAGACCAAAAAGGTACAGCAGTCGTCAGTCATAATTAATCCAGTTGCAAACTGACTCTTAAAATAGAGAAAATGGAAGAAAGTAGGGGGAAAATACCACAATTACTATGGTTCCATGTTTTGTTGTCTTCTGACTTCCTAGTATGTACTTGAATCTCAATTTTTTCAAAAGCGCTTAAAAGCCTGGTCATGTGAAAAACTTGAGATGTTATAGGAGCCCCCTTTCTTTCTGTGGCCTAAATGAAAAGCAAAATTGAGTGGGGTAGTAAAGTAATACATAGCAAGCTTGTTGGTGCCATGTTTTTATTGATTCTGAAATATTGTGAATAACTGCAGAGATCTCCTTTTAGTCAAACATAGCTTATAAATAAGGCAGTAACTATCTAGGTTATGTAAACTCTACCAAAAAAGGCAAGTGACTGTTCTAGTTCAAAATAAATTGAAATGAGTTGGTCAAATTTAAGTTTTACTAAGAAGTCTGCTGAGCAGGGAAGAAAGGCGATGTTATTTCAAATTTTAATACTTTTCCTAAAGGAGAAAACAATTGATTACCCTTGGACATTTTGGCAGAAAATAAATCATTTAGTGGAATCTTAGTATGATGGTGGTTTGTCTCAAGAAATCTGTTTAGCCCACATGCAGGAGAAAGAGACACTCATGAGGAATGGCAAACGAAGATAATGCGGAAGCTGACAATTTAGGAATGTTCTAGAAGTTATCAAAAGTGTGTAACTAGGGGTGTGTATGATTGCCTTGAAGTCAAGAACAAGAAGTTTGAACCCTGTGTGGTGCTTGAGTAGAAGCCAATGAAGGACTTAATGAAAGAATGAAACATTGGAAGAATGGAAGGGATAGTGGTTTTGTCTGTCAGAACAAGGTCTTAACCAAGAGTTAAAGAAGACAAGTTTGCAAAGATTTTTCGGAAAATATGGGAAGGTTTGGCTATTACTACATGGCAGTACCTACCCCAGGTTAATACCATATTCTTATGTCAGAAGTAATAAGGCTGCAATTGACAATGAATCATATTGGCAAAACTTGTTTGTGTTTTAGAGTTAATTCCAGACTAAAGAGATGTCAATAACTTGTAGAATAAAACTGTCTAGCTATAACTAGAGGTTTATAACCTTTTTAAATTTCAAAGGCTGGGAGAAACACTTGTGTGGTACATGGTTCTGAACTTAGCAATGTTTGTGCACTTGTAGGTCTCTGATGATGGATGAGTGAGTAGGGTAGAGGAAACTGTCCATGATTCAATAGTTACATCTGCTATTAAAAACTTCAGAAGTCTTAATCTTCATGAAGTCTGAACACATCCAGTACAAGAGTACTAAATGTAAAGAAAGCTTTAAATAAACTGCTGCTTCTTATTTATTCTGCTTCTGGAATAAGGTTTTGTTAGGTCTTCCACAGTGTAGAAGACTGTTCGTGGGGTAAGGAATATCCTGTCTGCAAATGTTTCACTAGAACAATAACCTTGAAGATTCATTTGACCAGTTCACTGAGTGTCCTCAAGCAAAATGTTTAGGCCCTCGTTTCCTGAACAGTGTCATGGTTAAAAGTTAGTGCATTTGATCTCAGTATTTAATGTTTCAGTTCCTTTCTGGAATTGGTAAGTGCAAACCTGTCCAGATTTCTATTGTAGTGAGCATCTGAAGGAGACTGTATGGAAAAGAAACCCCTAATACAGGCTAATTTAAAAAAAGGCTGCAAATACATCAAGTGCTTAAACACTAGGAGGAAAGTAAGTTTTTTTTCAACTGAAAGTTTGAAAGTTCCTAATAATTTGGACGAATAGCTTGCAGGAGGTATTAGGTTTAAAATGAAGTTGGAGAACAAGAGGGCAATAGAAGATTGCTCTGTGACCAATGCATTTTATATGATGTGTCTGCCTTTTTGTTTTTGATTAGGAATGTGTTTAATGAGAGTATCTAAGTGAGAGTTTTGTCTGTTGTCAGGAAGTTTTGATTCACTGAAAAGAAAGTGAGAGTGAAATGGTTAATTACTAATCTGTGGGAGTGCTCCTCTCTTCCATGGTGTGGTCTTTAGGTGGAGTTCATAGCTCTCAGGTTTGTGGAGGGTGATGAAGGTAAGGAATTCCGTCTGATGGGGCTGACTGGCATAGGGCTGTTGGCTCCGGGTCTTGGTGTTTAGTAACACACCAAAGTTTCTGGCAGAGGAAAAACTGTAAAATTCCATCAGAAATGTGGCATACTTGAGACATATCTGGTTGTCTGAAATTAGATATACTTCATGCTCCGGATTCTGTGTCTTTGGAGGAAAGGGATGGCCCCCTGAGTTGGTAGGAATTTCTTAGCACCAGGTCTTTACTACATGGGTATTTACACAACAAATAGAATATAATAGCATTTAACAATAGGAACTGCTACCCTCCAGCATTTAAAAAAAAAACAAAATAAAAAATTGAGTTGTCCCTTAAGATCACAAGTCTCAAGGAATTTGACTTCACCGTTGCTTTTGATTTGTGGACCTCTCTGGGGTCTTGTCGGGTCACATTCAATCTTTTCGCTGCAGGAATAATGATTCGATGAAGAATAAGACCTAGAGAGTGCATGATGGGCAGGATAGCAAGAAGGGTTTTAAAATGAAATGTATTGATTAAACAATAATTTGCTCCCAAACCATGGGGTTTTGAGATTAAAGCAAACACTTCGAAGATTCTTGATAGATTATTTACCTTTGCAGCAGTGAAAATCTAAAGCACTGTATCATAATATAACGCTTTCAAGGTTGCATGAAATCAATTAGATCATGGCTTAAATTTTTGCATGGAAGGGAATGTCCTGACCAATTCTCATAATACTGGTTATCTTTCACTGTAGGGAATAAACCTACTTCAGGACTGCCTCTGTATGCACCTAGCATTATACTGCTAGGATTTTCAGTAAATAGTTACTAATGTTTTTCAGGAGGGCTTCATAAGCCTTTGCCACTGTGAAATCATGTATTCTCTGTTTTTTTGTGACAAAAATAATTTGCAAAAGTGAGATTGCAACTGCCAGAGAGGAATACCTGCAGCAAAATCCGGAGGTAATCAGATATAGGAGAAAACTAGGGGTGCGGATACTGGAGACCTGACAATTTTGGCGGTTCAATTTGTAAATTCAAAGTCATCTCTAAATTTGTAACTTATATTGAAATAATAATTCTTTTTCTCTTTCTCTCTCCATTTTGCTGCCTCAATGAAAATAGAGAAGCTGGATTTGTAGAAAACTCAAGCAACAAAGACCTTCCAGCTCTTCTGAAGTGGTCTGCCCTCTAATTCCTTGCATCATTTCAAGGAGTTCTGCTCACTTATGAAACTTAATATTGACTTGTTCAGCACTCAAAGAAAAACATTTTACAAAACCACCAAGAAAATTAATTTAAAGAAAACTATTTTGAATGATGTTTTAAAGGAAATGTGAAAGTTATTTCTTTAGCAATCTTTGAACTTGTATTTTTTGTATATTGAACCTTTATTTAAACAGGTGATCCTGTATATTTATAGATGTTATTGTTGTAATAACCTTGTTACATTAGCAAAGGGAGTGTGTGTTCAAGTACTATAAATAGTATCTTTGATCAGAAGTATCATTTTCATCCTAGCTGTGGTCTTGACCAGTAGTTACATCACCTGCCGTTGAAATGCCATTAAAATCAATTTCAAAGACATTAATTAGTGTGAATTCTTGGGGTCTAATAGTTTTTCTACTTGTAATTGAGAAAATATTTGAATTTGTGCTCCCCTTTTGAAATTTACTATTTTACTAAATGAAGTGAATTTTAAAGCATATGAAATTAAATTATGTAGCTTCTTGTTTGAAAATATGGTGCCTTTGCTGTGTATGTTACTTCTAGGGGAAAAAACCCCCTGATTATGAGGAAGCTATTTATTCACCTGATCTTAATTTATGGTTTCAAGGTGACAATTCTGTTAGTAGTTCCTTCTGTGCTGGCGGCACTCAAATCAACTTGAATTTCATAGGGTTTTTTTTAAGGACCTCATGTTACCCAACTAAGATGAGAGTGCCCCAGCCTTTTTATTGCCATCTCTGCCCCCAAGTTGGACAGGCATATGTGGGGGAAGAAAGTTGTTCAAAGTTGAGTAGATGCTGATAAGACCCATTTATGTGCTGCAACCAATTGTGAGAACTCCTGGCTCATGGCGTGAACAGCCAGCTATCCACCCTCAAAGGTCAGGCTGGCACAGGACAGCAGAATTTTGTGTGTGCTGAAGAAAAGGCAGGAAAAATTCAGTATAAAAAATATGTAGCAGCTTTAGAGGGAACTGTGGAGTTGTAAAGATGCTGAATTTGGCCCACAGTTACATAGGCATTTCAGGATAGATGTTACAGATTTTATCTAAATGCTGATTTATGTCCGTATTCCTCCATTATTGTCCACAAGGTACTGCCCTGTGTCACAGGCCTGTATTGCCTAATTTTTTCAGACGGTTTCATTTTCATTAGTACAGCTGCTTTAGCTTGTGAGCAGTGTGCTGCACCTCATTGATAATCTAAGAGGGTATTAGATGCACAGAAGTGGCACCTAACCCTGTCAGTCTGGCTTGATTGACCCCTCAGCTTCCGAAACATGGGTTCATTTTTTTTTTCTTTTTAAACCCAAGTTAGCCTGCATCCATTTTCACACACATTCTGGGCAGTTTAAAGGTTGGTCAGATTCGAATATTGCTCTTTCAAATTTGATAATGTATGAGTACAGAACTGTGACCTTTGATTCGTAGTAATACATCAACATGACACAAGCAGTAAGTGCAGCAATTACCTTTACTACACTTCAGATTGTGTTTTAGTTCTCGTCTTGTAAGCAATTATTTCAAGAGAAAAGGGATGCCTTTAAGTTAAATATATTTTGCAAATAGTGTAAATGCAGAAATTAATCTCTGGGGACTTTGATTTACAGGTGAATGTTTTCAAATGAATTTTGGCTTTTAAATTAACATTGGTTCTATGGTAGAAAGGAATTTTGTGCCACTGGCTTTTACAATACTTTTTTTCTGAAGAGGTTTTTTTAACTGTTTTTGTTGTTGTGATGATCCAAACCATCACACTTGTGTTCTAATGAAATCCAAGTTTCATATTCTAATGTACTGCTACCGGCTGACCCTGCAAGCAGTTGACATGTCACTGTGTTCATGTTGCTTCCGTGATAATACTCATGAGTAGGTTATGTGCATGGTAATAATGCAAGTTTACATGCTTTTAAATGCCTCTCAGAACACAAGAGCATATCAGACCTGTACCACATACTGATTTAAAATGCTGTTTTTAAATGTTTTGTCTTTTTCCTGAGCAGATCAAGATACATTCCGTTTCTTTCCAAATGTTCTTTCTTCACCTGTAGTTATAAATTATTTGGATAATGATAGTGCACAATGGCTACCTGGTAGCAGTATAAAAACACAAATCAGTGTTTCTTGCCAAAGAACGTAAGGAGTTGTCATAAAGAGGACTGATAGCACTTGTGGTTTCTGTTCTGTGGACTGAAAATCAGAATAAAATTACTGTGTCATTCTGAGCAAGCAGTTGAGTAACCATTGAATGGTGACTTTCTGTCAATGCTGTCTGTCACAACCCAAATTTGAAGGAATAATTTGAAGTAAAACTTCTTGTTCTTCTAAAAGATCTGCTTTTTCAGCAGCCAAGCACTGAGCAATGTTTGTGTGCTGGACTTCACTGAACTTTAATTCAGGAGCAGGGAAGATGCTTTGTTCTATATTGAAGTGAAATCAACACCTTTTGCAGTGGCTTTCTTTAAGCTGTCAAAAATCTAACCCCTAGTCCCTGATACCATTTGGCTGTTCTAGGATCCAGGCCCAGGAGATGGCTAACCCCAGTGGCTGTTGTGGAATGGGGACTGAATAGAGCCATTCTCTTCCAAGTCTGCCATAAGCAGAGGGGTGACTGCTTTCACTAGGGTGACTTTCCCTTTTGAACTCCTGCCAGTGAAAATTGCTCACTTGCTCTACATGTGCACTAGTTATAGACTGATAAGAAAGCCCAAACCTTTCCTAATGCAAGTCTCATGTAAGGGTGTCTCTAACAGATCTTCTCTATTTTCTAGCAAGAGAAAATTCTTAACTATCATGGTGGTGTTTGTACCTGGGGAGGAAAATCAAAACAAATACATTAGATCACCATATAAATTACTCATAATCAAGCTCTTGACCATAGGAATTGTTTTGCAAAGCCAAGAAGAATATACTAGGTGGGGAAAAGGTGCAAACATGTTTCTATGTGCTTTCTTGTTGCTTTTGACCTGTGCAACGTAAGGGCACTTGGGCCCTTAACTCCTTTAAAATAAAAAAAAAAAAACAAAACCTTAGGCTTTTATGCATGCTTTTATAAATGCTAAATGTTAATAGTAGTAACTTATTTGGAAAAAATTACCCAACCTACTTTTGTGCAGTGTTTTCCGTCAAAAAATAGGAATACTATGTACATGGAATTCTTGAGTCTGTGCTGCTGACTTAGCAGATGATGGTTACAGCAGCTCAGTGGGGAAGTTTGTTTTTCAACTGGGACTCCATGTTTGTAGGAAGTTCCTTAGGCTGAAAGGCTGCCCTTGTGACTCTGGGCAGAGAAGTGCATTTGTTACTTGGCTACAAATAACAACAGGAGAAAAATGGCAATTGCTCATTGCATGTCAGTATTTGTTGATTGTTGTTTGCTCATGCTAAATTTATTGCTTGTGGTAACAACTTAGGCCATTTTAGTTCTTTGTATTGTATATTATTAATCATTTTTTAAAGGAACTGACATCACTGGTATTCCTCAACAGTAGAATTCTTTTTGTAATACCTATAAAATACTTCCTTTCATATTTTAGATAAGGAATACTACTACAGCAATATAACTAGAAGTACTTATTTTTCAGAAATGCTAGGATTTTTGTTTGTTTCAGCTATTTGCCTACATCTGTGTGGTTTTGGGGCTTTTTTAAAAATGGTGAATGACAACCTGGTTGCAGAAAGTATTCTCTTTTTAGAATTTATCTTAAAATTTACCAGTTTGCAATAGTGAAAGCCTCCTGGAAGGAGTTTCTTGGATTACTGAATAGCTGAATTGATCAGCTAAAATTTATGGACACTTAATGTAAAGTACTTGACTAAGACTGTATACAACTCATTGTGAATACTCCTGATATATTATTATAAAGCGTTATGTTCGCCTAGTCATGAAGTCTGATCTATTTGATTTTAAAATCTCAGATTGTGTTATGAGTAAGTGTAAGGATTCTCAGAGCTGGAATATTGTTAGCCATTGTGAACAGTACTGAAGGAGTCTCAGGATGTGTAACGTAATAGATGCAATTTTGCTTGAATTTTTTTTCCCAAGGCCAATTTAATTTTGATTTATTTACCTCATTAACCCAAGGATTCAGAAAATTGAATGCCACCTGAGTGAGGTATTATTAACACTAGTGAAATATCTTCAAAATCACTCCATGCTTATAAATTAGTCTTTTGAAGGTGTTTTAAAGGCATAATGATACTGTAGCAAAAATGTACAGCATCATTTAAAAATTGCAAAATGCTTATTTGATTTCAGAAATAAGAGTTGGTCACCTGACTTAACTATATACTGATCTATTATTTATGCTTTGAAAATAGAGCTGATAAAAAAGCATAAGTGTTCTTGATATTATATTTTGTCATATCTAGCTAAAAAGATTGAAATCCAGAGAAACAATTTTCTGAAGAAATGAAATAGTATGCCCTCCTGAACCCCTGGGGAAAATAGCCTCTCTGTTTGCTGAGAATACAAAGCAGTAAAACAGTAAAGTAAAACGGACAGCCCATGTCACATTCCTATTTGTACAGTCTGGAATGATGTTTTAAAAACATTTTCTAGTTATTTTTGATAAATAAATGGTGCAAATAACATCTGCAAACCAACCCTGCTGATGTAAGATTTTTCAGATCAGATTTGTTTGTCAGTGAAAGTTCAGAAAATTGCTTTGCAAAACTAAAGTTCTATAACTCCTAAAAATATGCATAACAAATGTACAAGAATATATCTTGTTCTCCTCTTGCCTTCCCTCAGAGAAAGTAATGCTGATTCCCCATTATCTTTGCTTCTGGGATCAGAAGGTAGCTTGATGAAATTATCAAATATCAAAAAGTTCAGTTGCTAAGCACAGACAGCTTTATAAGGTGTTAAGTTGCTGAATGTTCATCTTGATGGTGAGTCATCCAGCTGCCCATTTGGAATCGTGTATCCTGGTTAAAGCTTTCCCCCTGGGATTTCCCCCTGAGCCAGTAGTGCTGCACTGTAAACTTAGCTAAGGGTTCTAAGATCCTTCTACAGGTGCTGCACCAATGGTCAGAGTGTATGAGTGACAGACGTGTGTGGCCTGGCTGTTGCTTTCTTCAGGTTCTGCCAAAGGCTGGCACACTGAGGATGAAGGGAAGTTCCTCCAGCTCTTGTGACTTCCAGAAGTGCACTCTCCAGTGTAAGGATGCTGCTGCCACTCTAATTTCCATCGCTGACGTAAAAGCTGAGATGGAAAAACCTTCCTTTGGCAGCAGTATTGAGTAAACTGATGCCACGGCTCTACAAATGCCCCGTTAGCCAAGACTGGCTAAGGAAGCATGTCTTTACATCCTCTGAAACATTGCTTGTTGAGGGAGAGTACTTTCAGCTGCGTTTGAGTAATGTATATCTTCAAGGCTCTTGTATTATGCTTTGGACTTCTGTGGTCTGCAGAGTTGGTTAAAACCAACTGCAATGTTATTTTTATAAGGATTCTCGGTCAGTGGACTCCATGTCAGGCTAAATTCTGTGACTATATTCACAAAGTACAAGATGCATGTATTTTGTAAAATATGTATGTGCTTAATAGTGACCTCTCCCGAAAGACTTTTTTTTTTCTTTTTCAGTATTTAAAAAGTAGTTGTTTAATAAAATCTTTCATCTGAGCTTTTACAAGACTGGAATATTACCTGGTATTTTAATACTTGAACAAAAGATGGGGTTTACTAGACTAATAACATTTAATTGAGTGACTCTTCCTTCACTGAATGAAAAAAAAAGACTTGGGTAGGAAGTTTTTGTCAGGGTCAGGTCTAGCATTCTAGAAAAGCTAATTTCTATGTTCTATGTGTATGTGTTCACTGTTCTATATAATTATAGTGGTGATAGCTGACACACTCTAAATAAACTGAATGTGTGCTTCTGTACAGCAAATATAGGAATGGATGAACATGGTAATATTAAGTTCAAAATTGAAGCATTACTGATCCACCCAGGATTCATTTCAGTTTTCTCTTCAGCAAAAGGCTCAAGTGCCTCAAATCTTACAGCATTGTCTACCAGTATTTTCTCCTTTTTTAATGACATTGCGTCAATTATTTCCTCAGAAATCTTAGTCAGATGTGATATTTGCCCAAGTAATTATGAATTGAAGTATTTGTTCAGTATTTTTTATAAATAGTTAATGGTTTCTGTAATGTTTAGTTGAAAGTTCCTTAGTTGTGGAATTTTTGTGTAGGGCAATGTGTCATTTTCCAGATGAGATGGGAGGCCAGAAGATTAGTTAGAGAGAGAAAAGGCACTTTTCAGTTGTTAACTTCCTGTCTTTTATGCTGAAAGTATGCTAAGACTGCAAGTAAATAACTTAAAAATTATTATCCACTGGAGTTCTAAGGAGTGTCTCTGGAGAATGAATCTGCTTTCACTGAATAAAAAAGTATTTTTGGCCAAGAAATCACAGGAAGCTCTGGGAAATGCAGTTACTGGTGAAAGAAGCTCTCATGTCAACAATTATATGG
>NW_020955235.1:297840-539844 GCF_003031625.1 Empidonax traillii
AAAATATTACACTTTCCATTTTTACTTATGAAAGGTGAAGTTCTTTTGCATCCAACATATTGAGTTAGTTGTCCATCGAAATACCAGTACCTCTGACAATTTATTAACATTTTTAAGAGCTTGCTGATACCTTGGGGAGAGTCAAAGGAGCGGTGATTTTTTTTTTTTTTTAAACACATTAATTTTAAATCTTGCTGAGAAGATTTGCTAACATGTTTAACAAAGAACTGCAGCCCTTGTTGATGGGCATGTTCAGCTTCTGAAAACTTAAATATCACACTATTATCTCATCTTTTCTTTTCCAACTGAAGTTATAGTTGACCATTATGAAAATTGATGGCACCACCTATTGATGCTGCTAGAAAACTGCAGCTCATCGTAGTATATTGCATAATTTAAAAAAGCAAGAAAAAAATTAAAAATATATAATTTCTGCTATTTCACTTCTGAAGCAGGCAATTGTGTAAGTGATTTCATTCAGTTATTCAGATAATCAGGGAACATTACTTAGGAATGTTATTCAATATACTGTGAAGGATGTTTTTGGCAACTTTGTTGGAAGTCAGAAGTATCTGTGCAAGACCCACTCATTGTGTGGCACATAAATAGGAGGAAATGATGGTAGTGAGGCAACAGCAAATGCACTATGAAAACATGGGAAATCTAAACAGTCCATGAGAATGCTTTTAAAAAGTACTTTGGAAATCTTCACTCCCTCTTGCACAGTGTGCAGTTAAGTTGTTCCATACAAGACCATGTTGTTGGAGCAGTGCAAGCCCCAGCCCTGCCAGGAGCCATGTGTGGCAGGTGCTCAGGTACGTCTGGGACCTGCTGAAATCAATCGGTCTCGTTGCAGATCACATCACATTACAGGACCAGGGCACTGGATGTCAGATTTATAGGCCTATTTCTTTCAACCTCATTTTTGTATGCTCTCTCTGCTAGCATCTAGCAGAACTATTTTACTTGTTTCCCAAACCCCCTTTTCTTGCACAATACAAAAAGACCTGGTAAAAAATAACTCCTAGCAGTTCAACAATTTTTAACCTAGATCTCACATAATACATGTGAATTTAACTCTTTGCTGTCTTCTGCTATATTCAGGGTTCCACAGCCAGTATGTGGGAGTGAGAATAGAGAAACACAGGTACTTTCATGTCATATAGGGTACTCCTAGAACTCTGCCTCTAGGCAAAATACTTGGGGGAAGAATGAGTCTATGCCTGGAATGGACTTCTTCAGGCCAAATCTTGGTCTAATTTAGCTGTTTGCTGTCCCACAAGATGTAGTGCTTATGCTGCTTCTAAGAGGCTCAGCTGGGGTGGAGGGTGAATGGTGAGTTGGTGCAAGGACTGCCTGTGCCCAAGATCTAGAGGAAATCTGTGTTTTTTCTGCCTAAATGTGGTCTTGTGATGTGTGGTTGGTTAAGATGTAATTCATTGCTCTTTAGCTATTGTTTTCTCAGGTAGAGAACTACTTTTGGGTAATTTCCAGTGTAGCTGACAAGCAGCTTTTTGTGTGTGTTGCTTATTCATCATGAGGGTTCCCTAGAACACTGATTTTTACCAAGTACTACCTCAGGCTAATAAAAAGTTAGTGAGGCAGTCTTGTTGGGAACTGAGGCTAATGTTGCATTTTGCTTGGCAAAATTGATATACCTATGTTGTCTGACAGACCTTTAAATAATCTATTTTTGTAGTTCACTTGAGATTTTCTCCCATACTAAGCCCCAAATCCAACCAGAGTTGCTCTGGGTTAATATTTTAATTGTGCTGCTGTCCAGTTCTAATAAAGTCATAAACCATCTACATTAGTAGATACTTCTTTTCTTCAGTGTGTTGTGTATAGTGTAGTTCCTTACGACTTGTATGCACAGTATGTGACCATCAGCATGAATTAACTTCTAGGCCCCCTGCTTCTAGGGCCTGAGATACCACCAAGTCACCCCGACAATGGCATTCTGTTTCAGAAGAGGTTTTGTTTTCTCCTCATGGCTCTGCAAAATAACAAGTATATCCAAAGGAAAGCTATGTGAAAATGTGGCCATCCAAAAAGCAAGATACCTAAACTGAAGAAATAGAACATTGGTTTTCTATCTTTTTCTGATCTTCTCATGTTTTGTTTTTCAGAAGTCAAGTCTAGTATGAGATTATTTTTAAACTGATGTTACAATACAAACTCAGCAACGTGTTTCAGCCCAACTGGCTTTGCCTAAGAGAAAGAGTGGCAGGATGCCCACAGTTTTCTTCCCTTTATGTTTTGATCTAGTTTTTGAAATTATTATTATTATTAGATGTTGTGCAATTCTGTCACGTGAAAGACTGGATCATGACCAGGTCCTGCCATCCACTGTCCAGCAACTCACTCAAATTCCTGAAGAAATATAAATATTTTATTTTCTTGCCTAGTTCTGGAAATATTCATGAATACAAATAACAAATGTAAATGGTATAGGGACAGTAGTATTAGGAATTGAAATACCCATTGTGTATTTTGTACAAATATATTTATTATGCTAGAAATGAATGAGCTATTCCTATGCTAGAAATGATGACTGAGAGGTGGTCCCTGTTGGTCAATGGTGGCTACAGTTGATTGATACAGATTATTAAATTTTATTTTAATAGCAGGTAGTGACAAAGTGGCTCAGTGCCTAACAATGCATCCTAGTATCTGCTAGATAAACACGTGCAAATATATTTCTGTAACAGTCAATAAAATCCTACTGCTTCTCTTAAGTTGCAGAAGAAGCTGATATATGAGTCCATATGCACTTGAAATGGTATAAAATTAAAAGAGCAAATTTTTGATGGGTGATTCAAAATCCGCTTCCTCACAAATTCAAGGTGGTCAGCACGTGCCAGGTCTCTGGGCCAGGCAGGCTGAATGGATGAATGCAACGATTGCTGCATATGCTGCATCTGGGGTTTGCCACTAGCTGGGATGAGAGTTTTAATTGTACCAAACCCCAGGGCCTCACTGACCATTCGCAGTGTCATTGGTACTGACTTCAGCTGACCTGCATCCTCAGCACTGCTGTGACCTGAGAATGGGCTCCTGGGTCTGTTTCTGGGGCCAAATCCTGCCAGCAAGATCTGCTCTCTTCCCTGGTGTCTCTAATCCCACATCCTTCAGAACATCTGGCCTGACCAGGGTGGGCTGCAGTTGCCAAAAATGCTTGCTAAGGGTAGCCCATATTCTCAAGTGCCATAAGCCTTGGGCTGCTTGTAATGCATGGTAAATCTGTGACTGATTTAAGGTAATGGGAAACATTTGTGAAGGGTGCTGGGACAAGGAGCAAGACACCTGGGAAGCCACCCTGGGCTGTGTTGTCGAGTCAGTGTGTGGGTGCTGGAACCATGCTGCTTGCCAGCTCAGGCAAGGAGGCTGACAGGGATGGGATGGGGACCTTTGCTGTCTCTAAATCTTTCTGCAGTCTCACTTTTTAAAGCCAGAAGAACAGAAGTGAAGGGCTTGTGGGGGGAGGATTTGCAAGGTATGGAAAGACTGTGCTGATGATTTGACAGTAAATGTTCTGCAATCACAGCTTCTCCCACTCCTCTGACCTTCTGGCCCCCCAGTGCTCATTACAAACAAGGTCTGAGCTGCTTTGAGTTTGAAGGACTGAGTCTGATTCAGTTTTTGTGCTCTGGCAAACTCCCACTGCCTTCAGGACAAGCTTGATTTAATATAAGGACTAAAATCCTTGGGGCTTGGCCTTAGGAGAGTAGTAAATGCAATCAGCTTCTTTGGTCTGACAGAATGAATAAACAGAGGCTCTGGAGCATTTGGCATCAGCAGAGATGGCAGAGATTACGAGGGAAGATCTGGATCATATTACTGATTCCCAATTTGTGGTAACCACTTGTGAAAGAGATGTGGGCATTGCCCTGGACAGCACAGTGAAGGGCTCCCCTCCTTGTCTTGCTGTGGTTAAAAATCAAATGAATGGAATCAGCTGGGAGAGGAAAACAACTGTGAGAATATTAGAATGATATTATTATAAAAAACCCTCTATTTCTGTTCAGTTCTCATTACTCTGACTCAAAAAGGAAATAACAGGAATAACAGAGCTTATACTGGGATGATGGAAATTTGTGCAGATGTGAAAAGACCTCTGAATGAAGAGCGAGTGATAAGCTTGGTACTATTTAATTCAGATGAAGATAAACAAGAAAGGACATGACAGAGGTATAGCAGGTAACAGATGCTATTGAGAAGGTAAATCCAGAACCACTTTGCCTCTTCTCTTGACACCTCAATAAAAAGACATAAAGTGAACATTTCAGCCTAAAAAAGGGGATATTTGAAGCCATCTTAAAAGGCTTATTGCAATTAGCTGGAGGCCAAGCCAAGTAGCTAGTGAATCTTGAGAAACAATTACAACATTTACACAGTCTTTTCTGAGTTACCTTAGACATGGTATAAATGCTTTAGGGGGTACTAAGCTCTCAGGCTTCAGGGTCTAAGAAAATGAATAATCAAGAGGATCTGGGAAATGATCTCTCCTATGTACCTTTATTCTGTTTGCCTGCCACAGACTTCTTGCATTTGCTTTTAAAAAGCTGAAGCTTTGGTAGGAATCCCCCTCAGCATTAGATGAACCATTATTTTGAACTGGTGTGGCAACTATCTTCATAGAAACTTGGTTTATGAAGTAAATGGTTTTATTTTTACTAAACATGTGAAATCTAGGTTTGATTCAGAGAGATACCAACAGAGTATTGCAGTATTGCATGGCTAGCTGACATCAGTTGTGCTCTCCCAGATCTATACTAGCCTGGCCACTCAACTGCTGGTTCCTTTTCTTCCCTAGCATTTTTCAGGAGAACATCTAATATCTGAAATTTGTAGCTGCCTTGGGATTTGTACAAACAAATGGAAAAGGAAAGGACACTCACCAAACCTTTTTTGGTTTTAATGCCTTGTGTCTCAAGATTTTATATAGTATGGCACTGTCCCTTGGGTGAACTGAAACGAATGGTTTAAGCTCACACACTCAACTTTATAATTACTGTAGGTTAAGAGAAGATAGGAGTAATGCTGCTCAGCTAATGAACAATAACTAGTTTAGGCACCATGACTGTGTCTGTACAACCACATTCTGTCTTACCAGGGCTTTACATGTGAGTAAAGCTAAAAGAAACTTAAGTAAAGGTGCGATAAGAAATTTTTCTTCATATTGTCTTCTACTAGGTTGATGCTAATACACACTTGCCCTTTTTTTAATCCAGTATGAAGTAAGACAAGTCCATAGACCTCATTTTGATCACTTGGGCATTATTGGAGTGAATAGCAAACACAATGTAGAGATTTTATTAGAGATGATCAAACTTTGAGGGATAAGTCTTTGCAAAAGAACCAAAATATGAAGGAATAGATGTTACATGTGGCTCTGAAAGGTGTGTGAAGGAACTGTGGTTGGGTGCTAACTTCCTTCTTTGCCTTTTGCAGGGAGGAGTCAGGATTACCTGCTAACCCATTTCAGATGCAAATCCTCAAATCTGGGCTAAGGTAAGGGTAAGGACTTCATTGGGGGTTTTTTGGTTTGGTTTTTATTTTTTATTTTTATTTGTTAGTTTGGAATTTTTTTGGGTTTGTTTTGTTGTTTTTTTTTTCTTTTTTTTTTTTAACTCCACTTCTATAAACATTTACAGAATGTAGTATCTCTCCATGAAGTTACTGTCCTATCACTTACTCGAATACCTTGTGAGCAGAGGGTTAGAGCTTTACTGCCTAAACTGTGATAAGCACTAAAGTTGATCTTTTCACTTGCCTTTAGTTGAACTGTGTGAGCAATACCTGTTAGGAGATACACTCTGTATTATATGGTTACATGGTGAATGTTATTTTTAAAGCTATATGTGGAGAAAAGAGTGCTAGAGAATGAATTCCTGAAAGAAGTAATCAATGTTAAGAGAGATTTGTCAGAATTTACCAAAAATAAAATTTATTGTGTCCCAGTGCAAAAAATGGGGTAATTTTATTAAAGTTATGTTCAGTTCATTGTTTCTATGATAAGAAGCAGGATTGGCAGTCTCCCTGTGCTGGTAGGTGTGCTAGGGCTGTGGGTGAGCTGATAGTGGTCTAGCAGGGCTCTGTGGAGAGGGAGGCTTCTGGACTCACTGTGATTCAGAGGCTTGGCTTTCCCTAGGCCTTTTGTTTAACAGATGACAGGTTTGCCCTTTATGTGCTCCAGCTCTAGACTCCCAAGTGAAAAACAAAATCTGCAGCAAACTAAAGTTTTTCAAGTGAACCTTCCCTTGTTTTTGCAGAAGGTTCCCTATGTGAAAATGTCACTGCTTTGTGTGTTGTGGTTGAAGGGTCTTCACGGCTGCACCAGGTTGCTGAGGTCTGTCCGACTGAATTTCTGAAAAAACTCAAAACCAATTTATTTGTTTTTCTTAAGCATTTATTGCTTTCATTTGGGCCCCTGCTCTCAGCAGGCTTGTAGACAAAGACCAGATTTACAAACAGCTTGGCGCTGGCTTTTTTGCAAGCTGGTGTTGCAGCTGAAGCAGGGACCTCCTGAAAACTGGGTCCTAGAACCCACCGTGTTTTTTGCTGTTGCTCTATATCTGTAGTGAATTGGAAATGTGAGGGCAGAAATAGTGGTGATTGATACAGTTTGGGCTTTTATGTAAAAGGACATTATGTTAGAGTGGCAATAGAACTGGTGGGTGTCAGTCTTCGGCCATACCTGCAATACTGCGTGAAATCCTGGGAACAGCATCGTTACAAAAATATTGACAAACTGTTGAGAAGGTGAGAGGAGCAACAAAGCAATCAGAGCAGAAGGGACCAAATGATGAGAAAGGATTAAAAAAAAGCTAAGTGCCATATCTCTGACTTCACTAGAGGATGATTGATGGGAAACACAGATAAGTTTGAAAGGAACCTGAATTAAAAAAAAAAAAAAAAAGATAAAAAAAGAGAAAGAGTGAGAGAATAGTTAGGACAGTACAAGAATGTATAACTGAGAATGATGGGGTGAAATTAAGCAAGAGAAAATTTAAGGTGAATCTTAGGAAAAAATCATTACTGAAATATATTAGGCTGCTGAGCGGTTGTCCATGGGGAGCAGTGCAAACTGCTGCCTGTATATTGTTAAGCCTGGGCAAAATATTGTCAGGCATGCAGCCAAGGAAGCTCCAGAAGCTGGAAACTGAAGCGTACACTTTTATCAGTGGTTTTACTGTTTCATGTGTATCATTTACAGAAATAATTCAGTTAAACCTAATGCATCAAAGCATCTTTGACCACTCTTCCCTGTTGAAATTGGTGGAAGTGAGATGCATAAATATCTAATGAAGACTTTGATCTGAAAGGCTTGATTCCCATTCTGTGTGAGGATGAGAACAGCAGTTTATCTTGTACTAACTGCAATACCACAACCAGCCCTGAGCAGAGCATCCTCCACTATGCTCCACTATGCTGTACTATGCCACAGGAATGGTACTCATCAAGGCACCTCCACAGCTCAGCTGACTGGGCAGCCTGAACCAGTGGGGCTGGCTCACACCTCAACCTCTCCAGCCCACAGGTGCAGTGCCCTGGGGATGCGTGTCTTTTGCATTGGACACAGAAAAGCTTTCCAGGAAAGAGCCACTGTTGTTCTTCAAACAGGTAGAAGGAAAGCCTTCGTCTTCAGGTGTGCCGAAGCAAAGTGGTGGTGTCCCCATTTGTGAAAGTTCAGTGTCCATTTGTGCTTACCTGGCATATTTGCCTGTGTCAAAACCTTCTGGGGGGAGCAAGTTGAGAGTGGCATCTTGTTCTCCCTGAGAGCTCCTAACTGAAGGAGGGGTTTGAGTGCTGGAACTTTATACTCCCTGGTAAAAAGCTCCTCAGGTTTGTAGACAGCTTAAATTTTGTGGGCTGGAGTGTGGCAGGAATAAGCCCAAATAGCCCATGGGCCAGCCCCTGCCGGAAGCAGTGAAACCTGAGTTTCATTCTCTGCTTTGGTGTTGTCTTTGAGCAGTAAGGATAGTGCTTCCTCCCTTTGCATTTCATGCATGACTTGCATCTTCTGGGTGTGTTGTGACCTCAGTGTGTAAACAGAGGAAAAACTTGTTTGTGGATCCCAAAAAGCAATGGGGAGGAACAGACTGTAGGTTTGTCAGAATTGTCAGAACCTGCCTGGAAACAGGCATTTTTGGGACGTCTCAAAATTTGGTGTTGAAAGATGGAAGACATCTATGGATTTTGGGTGGCTTTGGAGGTAGCTGGCAGCTCGATGTCAGTCTGAGGACTTCAGTTTTTGATAAAGGTGGCATAAGCAGTATTTGAGTAAGAACTCTAATTCGCCAGGGCCTGGGTGGCAAGAAGTCCTGGTGGGGATGAGATGGCATATTTCTTGGTCCCACGGGGCTTGTGCAGCACTCACTTTGCATTTGTGAGGGAGAAATTTAGAAAATAAGCCTTGAAGGAAGCAAGCAAGCCTGACGGTTTGCCTCTCTGTCCTCAGTTAGCAATTTTGCTCCATAGTGTTTCTTACTGTTTGAGTTCTGGCTCTGTTTTATAACCATTTGAAATAGTTTTGAGGTATTTTTTTCCTTTATTGCTGCCCTTTGCCTTTTATTCTATATATTCACTACTCCCCATCTAAAGAAATTCTGACTAAATTCCTTGAGGGTCTGACCCTTCCCTTAGCTTTAGTTTATGCTCCCTTGTTCTTGTGTTTGACATAAGCTCAAACAGCCTTGTAAAATCTCATTTCTCTTCCCTTCAGGATTGTGTATTCTTCTATGAAATATTTTTTCCACCCTCCTCTACCCTGCCTCTTCCTAGAAAAGTGCTTCTATTTTGGTAACTGTTTTGTACAATTAATTGCTAGAGTTCAGGATTCTTTTGTCACTTTCTCCATTACATATTATTGTTCTACACTGAGTTTTAGTTATAAAATCAGCTGTAGCCATTTATATATATATATATATGGTTTTTTATATTCAGCACTCCATCTTACTTCTAATTCTCCTAATTTTTCTCTTCGGCAGTTCAGTACAGGGCTTAGCAAACTGTAGGCTGTTTGCATCACATTTTATTTTCAGAAACGTGTATTCTGGTCTAGGTTTGTTGTTGCTCACCATGGAAGATGTAGTCTCTCCCTGAAAGCTTTGTATGCTTAATTCAGCAAAACGATCTTATACAAAATCCTGAGTTGCAAAAGCCATGTGTGGAAATGGGAAATTAACTTTTGTAAGGTTTATTTGACTGTAAGTTGCCATTTGGCAAGAGTTATGATTTTAAGCCCATACATTAGACTAGTACTGCCCTACTGTCTATAATATAATACAAATTATGATAAAGATCAGCTTTAAAAATAAACAGTGTTAAGAGCAATACTGTTGAATCCAGATGAACATGCTGCTGCAGATAGCTTAAAATGAAGAGGAATTTGGCAAGAAGGAAGTTAATTGAAGAAGGCTATGAAAATTCACAGTGAAATGTGTTTGTTAGTCATACAGGGGAGCTGAGGGCTCCTGCAACACAACAGCTCAGGCTGCTTTTTAGAACACAGTTTCTTTTTTTCCAGTTTCTTTTCCCTGGAGTGTACCATTGGCTTCAGTCTTCCATTAACTTCCTTGGTAACTTCTTAAAAGAACTCTCTAGAGATGAACATGTCTCTGGAGGACCAAATACCAGCTTGATGAAATTGAACAAATGAGTGATTTTACTATGAAGCAATTTTGCTGTTTGTCTTTTTTATTTTGACTTCAATCAGGGAATAGAAAATCTGCTACCTTATGTTTTATGAAATATGGAACAGGTATCAATCTCAACACCTCATTATTGGTTTACATGCTGCACTGACCAGGAATTGAAAGAAACTAATTATAAGCTCTATGAGCTTTAACATTGGTAATAGATGTTATTTCCAAAATGGGATCTTCTCTTCTGCAATTCTGGCTGTGAACTTTACATGCTTCTTGGCCTTTGAACCATCTACAGAAGTTTCTCAAAATTAAATGCAAAATTCAACACAGGTTTTTTTCCAGACATTGATATCTCCAAGATTAAACTTTACAAATATTGTAGCCCCCATTTTAAGTGATTCTTCCCCTTTATCCGAAAGAAGTACAACTGGAGACAGAGCAATGACACTTCATCTCTTTAAGCAATATTTTCCAAGTATAATACAGCATCTTCTAGCAAACATTGTCAATTTACTGATTACTACAATATTTAGTAAAGAGTTAAAAAAAAAAAAGTTGTTATCTAAAATGTATCACAGCATTTTGTATCTTGAGCAAGTTTATGAGTTCCAGGGTTCCTGTTGGCACTGCTCAAACATAGTTTTCTGAAAAGATAATGACACTTCAGAGTGATTTGGCTTCAGGACAGCTCTGCCTGAGCCAATTCCGTGGCAGTTCCCATAGTGCGTTTTTGGACTTGCTCTTAGCAAAGGCACGTGCTCTGTTTTAGGATCAAAAGAGTACATATCTGGTCTTTGTGATTGGTGCAGTGAGCCTTGATCCTCCAGCTAACTGGGGGGATCTGGCTTTTTTTATTGCTCAAGGCTAGGGTTTTCCCTGTGGCATTCCACACAGAGCACGCTCTGGTGCAGCACCTACCCCACAGACTTTGCCGTCCAAAGGAGAGCAACGGAGATGGTGAAGGGCCTTGAGGGGAAGCCGTGTGAGGAGTGGCTGAGGACACTTGGTCTGTTCAGCCCGGAGAAGAGGAGACTGAGGGGAGACCTCATTGCAGTTACGACTTCGTCATAAGGAGAAGAAAAGGGGCAGGCACTGATCTCTGCTCTGTGGTGACCAGAGACAGGACCTGAGGGAATGGCTGAACTTGTGTCAGGGAAGGTTTAGGTTGGATAGATAAAGTTCTTCACCCAGAGGGTGATTGGACACTGAAACAGGCTCTCCAGGGCAGCGGTCACAGCACCAAGTCTGACAGAGTTCAAGAAGCATTTGAATGATACTCTGAGGCACAGGATGTGACTCTTGGGGTTGTTCTCTGCAGGGCTAAGGGTTGGACTCAATGATCCTTGAGGGTCCTTTCAAATTCAGCATATTCTGTGATTCTTGTGATTCTATGACTTCACAAAGCCAGTCTCTCCAGCGTGTCCCTGCCCCAAGCACTTGTCCCCCTACAGCAAATAACCTCCCTGCAGCCAAGGCAGCGACATGACTGATGTTTGATGGGTGCCGTGAGGCTCCTGCTCATCGCCTGCTCCATCGGTAACCACTGTTCAGAATTTGATGTCGCACTCCAAAACACACACATATACGTGTGAATACATATATATATATATATATATATATATATATATGCACATAGACATGAATACTTTTAATTTTCTTCATGAGATGGACAAGCTACTACTGGCAGATGTGGCGTGTGGGCTCAGAGATGGTGTGTGTCAGGCTGAGGAAACTTCACAGCTGTGGCCTTAGAGTTAGTCGAGATCCTAGGAGATCACAGCCAAGGGCCCTTGCTCTCTCCAGGTCCCAAGTTATAATGAATAAAGCCAGACAGCCAAATATTTGAAAGCTGCTTTGCTTCCAGATTTTTGTTTCTGTGGTATGCTGTCATGATGTGAGGATACGTCAGTGTGTCCAAGAGCATAGAGCCTGCCAAAAAAACAATGGACAACCAGGTAGAGGGAAGAAAATCTGTCACAGATTGTGTTCATACCCTCTATCACAAATTTGTCTCTTCTTTACCTGGGTGGTTCTACATAATAGAGCAAGCGAAAATGAACATATAGTGATCAAAGATTTCCTTTAGCAAAGTCTTTCCAAATCAGTTGATTCCCAAAGAGTTGAGTTTGGAATCGTGGTGGTCTGTGAGGTGATGGTCACATTCTGGAGCATAGGGCCCTCTCCTCCCTTTAGCTCTCAACATAAGAAACAGGGATACAAGCAGACCTTACAATTAGTAGGATAAAAGGAAGATTTTATATAACATTTATAACTGAATATATAACATATATAACATTTATAGCTGAATTTAATGTTTTATTCTGTATGAAGACAGTTTGTATGACAAAGAAACTTTTTCTCCATATTCTACTTTAGATACTTTCTTTTGTTAAAGAGCAAAGGGTTTTTTTTTTATTTTACAGCTACCCAATACAGAGAAAAAGAGCAGTTTGACATTCAGTAGAAACCATTTGGCTTAGGAAAAAAAGCAGAAGAAGTTCCATCTCCAAATAAAATTATCTCTGTATAAACCATCCATGGAGGAAATAAAGACATTCTTTTTTTATGAATATTGGGATGATCATTGCTGTCACTGTCTAGTTTTTCAGGAAAGAGCATATTTATCCTTTTTTAATTCACATACAGAAATCAGAAACATACCGTCTAGGATCAAACTCTGAAAATTTTCCCATAAAATAGCCACAGTGATGAACTAGGACAAGTTAATGGGTTTGTGCTTTGCTATTTGAAAATTGTCCAGTACATAGAGATTTCCAACAAAGCTGATTACCTAGCCATTATGAATGCACATTGCCAGCTCCATGCTGGATAGCTGCAGCAAATATCCCCCTCTTGATCAGATGGCAGATATCTTCTTGCTGCATGGTACAAAAACTGCTGTTGGTTTTCTTGTTTGATGAAGGCAAAATTTAGCCTTGGGGTAAGGAGATAAAATTACAATAGTGACTGGCTGCCAGCATGCTATAAAGACATACAGAAAAGATAGACTTAGCACATGTTTCCAGCATCCTCTAGGCCCTTTCAGCACTTCAAAGAAAACAGATGCAAATATGACAGCTTTCAGATAGGGCTTTGCTTTTGTATTGCAGCTAGATTTTGTGTTTTTATAGTGCATACACCATATTTGAGTCCTCTGTGTTCCACAATAATAATTTTCGTCTTTATCACTGCACAGCTATCACATAATCTAGGAGCTTAGCTGAGCTCTTGCAATAGGTTATATTTTATTGAAAATCAAAGCCCGGATCTTGGCATTGTGGCAGGAGCTGATCTTAGCCTTGCAGTTTATTGGGCAATATTCAAGTTGTTCATACAGCTGTGTAGATATTCTGGATACTTTACAGACAGATATAGCTTCAGTCTCTGCCCCAAGGAATTTACACTCAAAATGCAAGGTGGCACAGGAGAAAGCAGATGATGTCTGGAAGGAAGACTTGGAGTAAATCATCAACCTGTAGAGCAACATTAATGTCAGCGTTCTGAATACTGAAGTCACAAAAAACCCTGCTGTTTGTAGATTGTGTTCTTCTTTTCTCATTAAATATTCAGTTTTACAGTGATGTTAATGTGTAACCACTATGAGACCATGTAGGTAGCAGTTGCTAGAGGTCTAAAGTCACAGGTCAGTGTACTAATCACAGCGCGCCGCACCAGCCAAACAGCCGTGGGGTACCGGGCACAAGGCAGCAACATTACCCTGAGCATACTGCTACCACATTGCTTCTACGCAGGAACATTCATTTTAGGATGTGATGCCAAATCTTCCAGTCAACGCACTGTATAAAATAGTTTCCTCTTTGTCACCGGACAGTTTTAAGGGTACAGTCCAGCACAGTAGGGCTGTAATCTTGTTTATTTTTTGCAGACATTACATGGCTTTCTAAAAGCCTTAGAGATCATCACACCCTTGTTATCATAGCAGGTATGTGCCTTGTAATCTTGCTGTACTAATTGTTGGGAAAATGTGCTTGGTAGTGTACACCGGCAGAATCCCAATTGCCAAGGTAATTAATAGTGTTACAGACTTCAAGGCCATAATGCTCATCAGTTATTAATTAGCAATTCATTTTGCTGAATAAATAATACTTATGATTGATGATGGAACTTGTAATTGGGCACTAGTAGTGTTCCTCAAGGGAACAGCTTCTCTGCCAGTATTAACTATGACAGTAACAGCTCAGAAACCCAAGGTAGTTTAAGAAAATCTGCTCTAAACAACTGTGACACAATCAAGGCATTTACATTCAATATTGGAAATGTAAAGCTTAAACAGTGGAGGCTTGCCTATGGCAACCAAATGCTACTATTTTGGTCTATTTTAGTTGTATTTTCTTCACTTTAAGAATTGCCTCCTTATGAGGAAATGCCCTATATAATTTTATGGCATGCATTACATTGTCTTTATGAGCTTTCATATGCATTCTTCACAAATTCAGAAGACAGTGTAATAAAGGAAATACTTTCCCAAGCACAATAACCAATTTAAAAGAAATTTGCTAAAATTAAATCTATTTCAGATTAATAGATTGTGGAAAATCACTTTTATTTTATATTAGTTTGCACTACCTTTTGACATAATTAAAATAGAACTTTGCTCTCCACCCCCATAATAGAAGGAGAAGCTGGTAAATAAAGCAAATAAGCTGTTAGTTTTAACTGGTTAGTCAACAAAGACAAGCATGGGAGGTCAGCTGCTGACCAGATGCTGCCTTCGATTAATATTCCAACCCTAAAAGACATTTATCGTTCAGTTTAGAAGGCAGAGCAGATGAGTCATAAAAGCAGCCACAAAAGATATTTTAAAGCACTTATAATGACTAAATTGCTTGAAATAAATTAGATCTGAAAATAAACATATTTTGTACAGCCTATGTAAACCAAATTTCTTCTCCCTGTAAATTGCTTAGACTAAGTGGGAGTTTGTGTTTGACAAGAGCATGCATTTGCTTCATTACTACATCTGGGTTATTTTCTTTTCTTGGAAAAGGGTTAATAAACTATATCATTGCTAACTAAATCAGTCCTGCACCCTTTAAAGGGAGGGAGGTGCTGCAGAAGAACAAGTTAAAAAGAAATGCAGAGCCTGTGCTGTAATGCTAACAGGCAATTAACAAACTCATGGGTGTTAATTATCTTCATACTGTATCATGTTCAATTAGCTCAGCCCCTGCAACAAAGGCAACCATGAGCAATTGCTTTGATAGGCGTACAGTACTTCATTTGTAGTTAATCGGTTTAAGCCTTGCAGTTGCTAGGCTACACCAGTCTCCAGAGGTAAAAAGCTGCACAGATGCACTATGTTTAAATGACTACAGAGAACTGTTTAAACTCAAACCATGTATAACTCTTTATTGATTTTTCACAGAAGATCTCAGCTCTGATGATAAGGTTTTGATATATTTTCCTGCTACAGCCAGTTCCTTGGAGTATTGCAGAAAAAAATCTGTCAATATGCTTCTATTATGATCTCTTGATCTGTGGCTATAAAAACCTTTAGCTGCAGCCCTTATTATAAAATAATGGAAGGAGCGATATTTGATTTTTTCCCCCTTTTTTTTTTTTCCCCATCCTCACACTCTATAATACATGGAGATTTTTTCCCCAGCGCCTCTAGAACAAAATTAAAGTATGTTCTTTCTGTATTTCTGTGTTAGAATAATACAGAAGAATTTCTATCACTAATTAATTTGATTGACTCTCAGCAGGAAAGGATCAGCTGTAGCATCATGAACTTTAACAATAACTACCAACTGATGGGCAGTTCACATCAATAAGGCCATCACTAGCCTCCCTCACCTGTCACCAGGCAGGGAATGAGCAATAACCACCCCCTGCAGATGCACTGCTTAGCACTTTCTGCCCGATTAGCAATTTATAATGGTGATCAAGAAACAGTCAGTGGCAAATCAAGACAACTGTCTGGCTGCCTGTTTAATTGGCCTTGTTTGCTTTTTGATAAATGGCTCGTGACTGCTATCAGCCTCTGTATTTTGACTTTTAATAGGCCACTGTGATTAGACTACCAACAGATATTAGGTCAAAGCTGAGGGAAGGTGCAAAAAATGTTAATTAATATCAATAATAGGCAATTATTAGTTAGACAGAAGGACCTACTAGCTGCGTGCTCTAATGACTCAGAGCTAACTTGAAGGGAAATAGTGCCAAATTAGCATAACTGTGTATGCAGGCTGCATGGTGGATCCTAGCAAACATCTGTTATGTAATTCAAACAGAATTCTTCCTTTTTGCATGATGATCAGAAAATTATCAATTCTTTTTGGTCTTTTTAGACACTAATGATACCCTAGGGGTTAATGACCTCACAGTTGGGCTTTGTGTCAGTCCTTCATATCAAGAGCTAACTTGTAAAAGTTAATTTAGGTGTGGCTTTCTAGATCTTTAAGTTAATAAATCATGTATAAAGGTCACTAATACTGTAATTGGAGGAATACATGTTGAGCAATCATGATGGTACAGGTGTTGCTCTCACTACAGATAACTTTTCCCCCACTTTGTCTCTTTTAGGAAAACAACCATACAAACCACAGTGAGCACTGAAATATTTGTGTGTCTGCTATTGCTGATCTGCTGAATAGACGTGATGCAATATGTTGGGATATGATGAGGAAGTCAAAATTCTTACATATAGGGGGGTAAGACAAAGAAAAAAAGGAGCTCCTTTGACTCTCTAATGGGTCTACTTGTCTGTGGTGGTCTTCAGGAAACTGGGAATGTCACCTTTGTTGCGAACATGAAGCAGACAAAGTACACCCAAAGAAAGTGGAAGAACTTCACTTACAAGAGGTATTTTAAGTAAAATTTATATAGAAGGCTAATGGGCCTAGATTTTGGGGGATCCTTTATTCTTGCAAGCTTAAAACTCCAAGCAAGCTGAACTCTTGTGATGGTAGGGGTTAGAGGAGACTTGTTCAGAGTGCATTATCTTGTAAGTAGATTTTAGTGATTTTTCTCTTTTCACTAAAATGATCAGAAATCCTTTATAGTAACCCATGTTATATGATATTGTTCTGCCTGAGCTCCTTCATCCATCCTGCCCAATACCTGCGTGTGTGTGTTTGGGTAAAAATTTAGTGAGAGTCAAGCTCTGATAGAGCTTTACTGTGGGTATTTCTAAGGCAACTGCATCCCCACTAATATCACTGTGACACTGGCAGGAATTCTGGCATGGATGAAGAGGACACATTGATGCAAACAGAGTTGAGAACTCATTACCAAGCCCAAAAGAAACATCTGTTACTGCATCTTGGGAAAATGCTGTAGCCTCTGTAGAGGCTTGTCCTGATGGAAATGGAAAAATAACCTCTTGTTAAGGGACATGTATTTTATATATATATATATATATATATATACATATATATACATACGTACATAAATTTCTTTATCATTTCATATCTATATCACAGAATATGCTGAGTTGGAAGAGACCCATGGGGATCATTGAGTCCAACCCTTAGCCCTGCACAGGATCATCCCCAAGAGTCACACCATGTACCTGAGAGTATCATTCAAATGCTTCTTGAACTCTGTCAGACTTGGTGCTGTGATCACTCTCCTGGGGAGCTTCTTCCAGCATCCAACCACCCTCTGGGTGGAAAACTTTTTCTAATATCCAACTTAAACCTCCCCTGACACAACTTTAGGCGATTCCCTCAGGTCCTGTTACTGGTCACCATAGAGCAGAGATCAGTGCTGCTCCTTTTCTTCTCCCCATGAGCAAGTTGAAACTGCAATGTGGTCTGCCCTCACTTGTCTCTTCTCCAGGCTGAGCAGACCAAGTACCCTCAGCCACTCCTCATATGGCTTCCCTTCAAAGCCCTTCACCATCTTCATTGCCCTCCTTTAATACATTCTCTAATAGCTTTACATCTTTCTTATATTGCAGTGCCCAAAACTGCCACAATATTCAAGGTGAGGCTGCCCCAGTGCAGAGCAGAGCAGGACAATCACCTCCCTCAACCCACTGGTGATGCTTTGCCTGATGCCGCCCAGGACATGGTTGGCCCTCCTGGCTTCCAGGGCACTGCTGACTTTTATTCAGCTTACCATCGACCAGGATCCCCAGGTCCCTTTCCATGGCAAAGCATTTCGTTCCCCAGTCTGTATCTATCTGTATCTTCTTTTCCAGATGTAAAATCAACAAGTGTCCCCCATCCCTGATTTTTCCAGTCAGTAATATGTCCAGCAGCAAGATCAGATTGATGGACTGTTACTTTGGGCACTGTCCGAGTCTTGGACCCCTATCCCAGTGTATGTTCAAACAGTTTGGAGCAGGAAATGATTGTGCAGTTTTCTTTAGGTGTTTCAAAATTATTGTTATATGAATTATATTCTAAAGTTAATGGAAAAGACAGGCTTTCAGTGTCTGAGAGCTCCCTTTTGGTGACAGGATAAGAGGTATGCTGTTTGAGATGTCTTAAAAACAATATTTGGGAAAGAGAACATGCTCCTGGAACATCTTCTTTGCGTGTCTGACTGCTCAGAACCTGCAATGCTGACTGACAGATGAGGCAAAGAAGTGTTTTGTGCTTTACTTGTCAAGGGAAATTTTGCTGGTAGCTGAGCCCTTCTATTCAGAGAGAGGAAAATGCAGGAAGCCTGCAAGATTTGAGAGAAGATTCATTACTGCTTGTGGGTTTGGAGCAACAGCTATGTGTTACTCTGTGTGGAATGTGCCTTTGATAAGGGCAGATGGTACATGGAAAAATAACAGAATTGCTGGAAGCAAAAACTGAGGAGTCTCCTTTCCCCTCCTCACCTGCTCATCTATCCCTCAAACTTGACTGTGCCTTGTGGAGACCACTCTTCACTTCCAACAAATGCAGGGATCATAAATGCTTATGTTCCTCATTTTTCTCTTTTGATTGTCTCTTATTCAGTTGCTCCCTTTCTAGGGTGCCGCAGATTTTTCTGGTGTTGCAGTTTACCAGACGCTGCCATGTATTTTGCTGCTTATCTATCTACTCAAGTTTCACTTGAGTGAGAGAAGTACTTTGAAGAGGGAAGTACTTCATAATTCTAGCTTTTGTAGCCAAAATGTACTTACCAGCTTAAGGAGTCATACATGTTAGTACTTAAATTTTGAAATTCTGGTTGATGCAAAATGGAACCATCATAGAGGGGCACTGAAAAATTATCGTTTTCAGGCTTTAGAAGAGATTGTTTCCCAAGAAGTCTCTCTGCTAAGTTCCATAAATAAAAGTTAAATAAAGTTTTAAAGTCTACTACAGAGCATTTACATGCTTCATATAATTTGTGATGTTTTCAGTTGTGCCTGTCATATTATTATTGTAAATATTGCTGTTTAAATACAAAATCATCTGAATTCAGTAAGTCTTGGCTGCCTCAGGCTAGGTTCTTCCATTTAAGTAATAATTTCTTAATATTCTTTTATAAAGAAAAAGCATTATCTATAGCTGAACTTAGATTTTGTGCTTTACAGGGATTATTTTAAGTCATCTGACACAGTAAAAGATTTTTTTAAATTCTAAACTTTTATTTAGACAGGATTTGTCTTGGAAGCAATTTGTTTAATGTACAGAATTTTTGAAATCTTAAGGGAATCTAACTTCATCTCAGTTGTTGTCTGTTATCTCTCTCTTAAGCGTTCTTGAGAGGTTCAAACATTAGTCCGGAGGCAGAAAACAAAACCAGCAACCGTCCACTGTAGTGTATGTACCCTGATTGACCTTTCTGTATTCTCATTTATTTTGCATAAATTATTTTACTAGACTCACCAGGGAAAGAATTGTGAAAATCTATGGTTTATATAACATGGAAGCATTGCACTGAAAATCACACATGATACAACACGTTTTGGTGCACAAGGACTATTGTTTGAAGAGCTGTGAGAGGTTTTAATTTCAGTAGAATAATCTGGCCCAGCTGTTAGGTGTATTTTTTTGGTTTCCAGTTCTCTCAAATTATGTGAATTATTTCCATCAAGTTTTATGCTGCACAGGGAAGTCTTTTTCAATATTTGGGTCTGCTAAAAGCTGAAGGACCAGAATCTTGTGCTGGAATGACCTCTGTTATGAGGTTCTTCCAGATCAATTCTGCCAAAATCTCTCCTGAGGTGCTCTGGAATGAAACATTCTCTTCATCACACATAGCCTCAAGGAGTTACTTTTGGGTAAATGAGGAGTTTAGAATACATATATTCTATATATTGAGGTTTGATGGGTTTTTGTTTAGATTTTGTTTTGGTTTGTTTTGGGTTTTTTTAAAGGTTTCTTTTCCTCACACGATCTTCAATTGTCTTCTACACCATCTCTTGTGAATCACCTGGTAACGAAATTATTGAAAAGTGTAGGAAATTATTGTCTCCTTTGAAAAAGGAATTTGAGAAGTTTTCTTTGGTGTGAAACAGGAAAAACTTGGAAATTCATGAATGTATTTGAAGCAAGAGAAAAGTACTTACAGTTAGCTCTACTAATTGTGCCAGAAATGGATGAGTGTGTTATCTAGGTCAGATTGCCATCTTCCTATCAACCCTAAATTATTGGCCATTGGTACCTGTGACAGTGAATTTCTCTACCAGATGGATGCTGTTTGAAATTCTTTGAGCCTAGACTGGAAATTCTACCCTAACTGACTGAACGTAACAGGCTACAATAAGCTCTGAATAAATAGCTCTTGTCTGAAAGTAATCAATGTTTTCCATAATAAATATATTTTTACTGTATAAAGTAGTTCAACAGGAAAAAATACAGTATACTGCAGTCTTTTTCTTGAAGATTTTTTATTCTTGCATCATGGAGCACAAATGTCTGTAAAGCTTATCCAGTGTCAAGCATAGAAGCTGCATGTTACACTGGAAATAATAAGCATTTGTATTGCACAACTTCCCTTATAAAAGTTGGTTTGAAAATTCTTTGGTTTAGTTTTTATAAAAACACAATCACAGAATCATTAGTGTTGGGAGGAACCTCTGAAGATCATCCAGTCCAGCTCATCTCGTAGTGAAATGCAGCCGTGTTAATTTTTGTTTGTTTATTGTGGGAGGCATATCAAACATTTAATATCCAACAGGTTTAATTCAGGAAACCTGAATTCCTTGTCTCCAAATTTTGCTTTGTGCATGGCTTTCAAACGTTAAGGTCTCTTCTGGAAAGCTGTAAGCCTTGGAAAGTTGGCTGTGTAAATCCCAGATTTACAAACAGGAATGTAGATAGGGTTTGCCTAGTTTTGTTTTAGCAACATCAGAAAAGTCCTTTATTTTTTCCAAAACAATATTCCATGTGTTTTTTCTGACCTCTTGAATGAGATCTTGCCTATTAAATACATAAAGTGTGAAAACATATTTATGCATGTGTATTTTTAACACTTTTGTTAAAATGCATGTCAAGTCAGTTATTTATGGATTTAATTTTTAAGGGATGTGAATTCTAAGACTTCAGTTTTATTGGCTTTTTATTTTAAATCAATAGAGAACACTTTCTCACAAGCTGTCATTTCGGAGCACTGAGTTGGGATTTGGTAAAAGATGTCTCTATCTCCCCTGTTTTGCACAGTCTGTTCACTGGCAGCCTGTTACCTCATCTCCTTGATAAGATAATGGTATGGGTCTAGGTCACTATTGCTTTAGGCAAAACAATTTATTGAAAAACAATCCTCTAGAGATTTGTAGTGTCATCTTTTTTATTGAAAAAATAGGTTCTAGAATCCTAGAGCAACAAAATCCATGAAAAATAGTTCTGATTTCCTAGACTCATAACAACCAATTCTGCTAGTACTTCACCTCATGTTTAGCAGGTTTGGTATAGAAAACTACTAGGGCAGACATTCGGCTGCTCTTTTTGTACTGTGCTGATGAAAATGTATCTCTCTTTCTGTACTTGCCTGGTTCCTATACACTAGTGTCCAGACCATAGGTACTAGAGATTTGTGAATGTAAGTGGCATGATTAGGGTGTAGACTCTTGGTATATTAGCAATTCATTATCGAAATTTAAACCTGAACCCAGCTACAGTGACAGAAGATGAAATTAGGGCATGGTCCTCATTGTTCATATTAGAAACAGGTTCATATTAGAAAAAGCCCTCTAAATTCAGAAGAAACAAAGACAGATCTCTGCCTTATCAAATTTTTTTCATAAAAAAGTTATCTGGAGACTTGATTTTGGAATTCAGTTAAAATATCAGTTAAGACAGTAGGTTTCAACAAAATTGTCTTAATCTCAAATAGCATTTAAACCCCTCAAATTTACAATTTCAAGTGCATTGGTTTCCTGTGTTTTAGGTGATATGTACTTTTTGCTACAGATAAATTACCAAATTAAAAAGTGTCAAAGGAGAATGTACTGGAATTTATGGTTATATGCTGTGAGAAAAATACAGACCTTTATGTGCTATTAACATGAAAAAACAGTCCAGAAAAGACTAAAAAAATGAAATATATATATATAGGAAGAAGGAAATAAATAATCCAGGAAGCATCTGGAGCTAAGTAGCCCACCATAGCTTTTTGCTTCCTAAACAATGTGTTACTTTTGTATGATGATTATATCATCTTCATGTATTTTATCATTACTAATAAAAAAAAAACCACTGTAGGAACAAAATCAGAATTCTTGATACTTGGGGATTTGTTTTTGACTGGATTAATATAGAAACAATAGCCTTTAGGTGGACTTTAGGGGAACTGATGGGATTGAATGGTCATCCTCGGACTGAGCCATGTGCTGTAAAGTCAGATGCACAGGATGCGTTTGGGAGGAAGGTAAAAAATTCTGCTCTTATCTAAGCCCAAATCCTGTAAGACTCATTCAAAACAAAATCCTTCAAGTGTATCCATTTAATCTGTGAGACCAGATACAAGATTAATTTGAATGTACTGCTAATCTACACATCTCAAGACACCAGAGCTTCTCATAAGGGCTGCCTGAGATGCTGCCTGACATGGTGAGGCTCACACAGCTCATTGTCTAAAGAGACTTGAGCATCTGTGCTCTGCATATCAGCCTTGCCCAGAGGCTCAAAACTGCTTTAATTTTCTTTTAACCCCAGAGCACACAGCATGAGTGCCTGGACATACTTTCAACATACTTCAACTTTTACCTTTGGACTGTCTGTGAGCAAATAGAGCAGGAAAGCTATCCTAGAGTCCTGGCATAGCTACTTTCTTTTATTAGGTAGAAATTAAAATCTTTGCTGGGAGAAAAAAAGATCTGTCATTCAACTTCTTGAGAATTTTCATCTTGTCAAAGAAAACCTCCAGCTTCCTTAAGTAAATTTATAGCTGATTAGGGAGTAAGACTTCAAGGGAAGCAGAACAACTTCTCCCTGAATGTGCAGTTAAATGGGGCCAAGCTTAGAAGAATGGATGCATATCTGGATTGCCTGATACCACTCATATTCACTTAAAAATGCACAAACCATTAAGGGAATTAAACTATACTACTTTCTGGTTTTTTGGGAGAAAAATATTCTGCTTTTGGGCAGCCCAAAGTAGTCTTCTTCCCCTATAGTTTTTATATCGTATGTTTATGTTTTTACATTCTTGTCAAAATTCAACTACATTTTTGAAAGAATGCTTACTCAATGTTTTTAACAAAGTCTTTTTCTGGGTGAAGTTCAGATGAAGGACACAAGCAAATGCAGCATCTTCATCCAGCAGCTGGGTGAAGACTGCATATCTGCAAGCCAAATTAAATGAAATGACTAATTGCAATTCTATCACCTTGGGGAGGGGGAGAAACCACCAAAAAACAATGCCACTTTGCTTTGGTCTTACCCTTTAGTATTTTACTAAAAAATCTGTGTGCAAAATAAATCAGGTAATTTCTCCCCAAACATAGAGGACCTCAGACCTAGCGCTGAAGGGCAGCAGTGGCACCTTGAAGCCCAGTCACTGTGCTGCTGATCTCCAGGCCCTGCATGTCACAGGAACAGATCTGTTTGACTTTGTTCACGGGCAAGTCATCTTTTGAGATTGCCTTGGGTGAAAGGCTTGTCACTAAGGACAAGTGCCTCTCAAATGTTATGTGGACCTGTTGGTCTGTTTATCCATTTCTATATATGTTATTTCCCTTGCAATTGGTTAGGCATCTTTGGCTTCCCAGACTTTCAGATTGGAATGAGACTGTGACTTAGGGTTTACCACCTTCTTAGTTTGTACCTTACAGCCCTTCCCCAGTGTATGTCATCTCTGTACTAAATAAAAATGAAGATAAACTTTATGTTAAGTATATCATAAAACCTGCTGGTACATCCATAATTTGCGCATCCAACCACAGATTGTGTTATAAATAATTGTTCTTCACTAGACTATTTTTGGCTATATCTTTCCTCAGGAACTGTTCACCACATTAAAAATTACCACATGGTTAACTAATGTTCTGTTTAGCATTTTTGCAAAGAATAATTGACATAGATGCACAATCGATGCTGTCTATACAAACTTAAATTTAGCTGTTTCAGCTCTCATTAATGCAAAAAATTGCATGAAATGCTATATTCTGACGGTGAAAAGTTTAATAAATGAAGCACAGTTCTGCTTTTCTGTCTTTAATGTTATGCAAAATAAGAGAGGATTTGTTCTTTGGGGTAGTGAGGTGTCTTTTGAGGGGGGAGGTTTTGTTAAAGAAAGCTTTGGATGGGCCAAATACATGACCAAATTTTCAATGAACCTCCCAGGATTTCAGTTTATTTAATACCACTTAGTTGTCAAATTTGAATTCTATTCCTTGGTTTTAATGGTTAGTATATTTTAAAACTAGAGAAGCTTAATTGTGACATATGAAAGTCCTTATTTAGGGTAGATTTTTAATTTGATTGCTGTCTGCCCTGCTGTGTAAATAGTCTCCTGGGCATGGGTTTTTAAGAGTGTGTGTTCTCGTTTACATTTCACTGTGTGACAATTCCTCTTTACCCATCCTGTCCATCCTCTGAGCAAGCCAAGAGCAGACAATAGATACATACTAATGGAGCTGTGTACTTACCATCTGTAAGAGCAGCTGCTCTCCTGCATCTGTACAATATGTTGGAACTGAGAGCTTCACTAATCTGCATAATAAGGAGAAGGCTTATCCCACTCTAGCTAATAATCACAAGCAATCGATGCACTTCATTCCCCCACTGTAGAACACAACGAAGTTTCAGTATGTTTACATATTCTCCAGATATACCAGAGGTCAAGCAAAAGAATGGACTGCTCATTCTGCCTCGAGCAGTAAAAAAAATTCCATTCTCTGTAATTTGTGAAACTGATACCAACAAACCCCATTATTGTTTTCTTGTTTTTCTATTCAAATAGAAAATGAAAAACCTTAAGAACTGAATAAAAATATCAGTACATCCAATCAAGCAAACCTTTAAACTGTCTGTAGTAGTGAATATTTTGGGTTTGTACTATGACCCCTTCCTCTAACCCTGACCCTTAAGAAAACATTATCATATGATTTCCTCACCCTATGTCCTACTGAATATAATCCATATAGAGGAATGATACTAATCACTGCTACTAATACATGACATACAAACAAACACTAGGGGAGGATTGTACAAATTCCCTTCTTCTAACTGTTGCTCACATAAAGGATGACTCTGAAATTCACAGCCATTTCAGAATGGAAATTTTGGTTATGAGTCCCATACAGGCAGAAATGGCTGTAAATGCTGTATTACACTGAGGAGCAACAGAATGAGAAAGAAAATAGGCTGAGAGCGAGTGATAAGCAGTATTTATTTTCATTTCATTTATGACACCAGGGTGAGATGCATATCACCTCTATCACCATCCGGCAGGCAGCAAGGCTGAAAGCAGGAAAATGATAAACAAAATTTTGCAAAGAAAATAGAAAACTAAAATTTGAAGGTAAGTGAATACCTAAAGTCCTGTTATAAAAACATAAAAAATAAAAGCTATTCTTGGATTTCTTGGGAGCTAGTTGCAACTGCATGTTTTCTAATATGGATAATATGCTCTAGATGAAACGGAAGTGGCAATTCTGAAAGAAAATGAGTGCAATAGCATGTGTGCACAAAAATGAGTGCAACATGCAGTCTGCAACTAATTTGTTTTCCTGGCAGCAGCAGGAACTGTAGGTAGCAGCCCATAGAAGATGGACAAACAGGTCTTGCTTCCTTCCCTCCCTCCCAGAGGAGGATTCCAACAGTTCTCACAGTGGCTCCCTGAAACTTTCCCAGTTATTCCAGTGTATTTATAGATCTTAGCAACCAGGATCACAACTGGCTCAAGAACACTGCATATATTAGACTATGAACTTGTTATGGCAAGCAAAGCTTATAGACCACAAGCTATGAGCTGTGGGATATAAAAGATTTTTAAAAACTTAATGACAGTATCTCTAAGCAGGGTGACACCTGGAAAACCTCTTGGAAAATGTGAAAAATGTGTATGCATACGTGCTCTACAAACCTACTTACACCCAAGTAACTTTTCAGCTCCCACAGACTTGAATTTTTATGATCAAGCACAGGCATAGCTATGTTTAGAAGCTGCAAGCAATTTGTTTTAGCCCCAACAAGCCATGTTTTTGGTGGGTGATGGCCATGTGCCCTCAGAACTAGAGAGGCTATGCATCAGAGCATGCCTTGAGCAGCTTTACTTCATGGTTGTGCTCACCTCCCCCAGCACAGGGAAGTCCTTGTGGCAGCACTTGCTGTTTTAGTTCAGCAGGGCAGAAAAAGCTGCTTCAAAGCAGAAAATGCTGGGAGCTGGCAGAGATTGTTTTACTTCTCATGATATCAATGTGGTTTCTTTCCTTGCACAATGGTAGCTGGAATCAGATAATTATCTCTGAATTTTAGTTTGCAGACTAAAAGAGGCTTGTCTTGAAACCATAAACTAAATATGCTCCAAGTTTTTATCTTAAAATCAATCTATTATTATTTTTAGTTGTCATGGAAGTCAGGGTTTAAACATGAATATTGGGCAATACTGTCTTGTTGATTCTGGAGACCATACTTGTGAGAAACTGTGTGTGAGTGTGCAGGGAGTAGGTACACAGGAAAAAGGGGAAGTAAAGCCCAATCACTTGTGACAAAAAGGGGATTTTTTTGAAGAGTATTAATTAATATTGTGGCTTTGCTTCTGGAACGCAGGTAAGCAGTCTTGGTGTTCCCCATCTATGTCTGAAGGTGTGCAATGGCTGTCAAAACAGAGTTTAGGAGAACATATTAAATTATGTGATTTTCCTCCCCCTCCCCCAGAAATCTGGGGTTTTGTGATGTCCTGGACACATAGGAGGTTCTTGTGTTTGTCTATCATATTACCATTCAATATTGCTATTCATGCTGCAGAGGAGCACTAAGGCTGATCCTTTTACATGTCATGCTCTTTTGATACACTGAGCTCTACGAAGTTAGAGGAAGTCTGGGAGAAAACTCTGACCTGGTGGATTTGGAGGCAGTGTCAATACACAGACCTGCCTTTTCACCAGTCAGCCAGGGTCTTTGCTCACATCATGCTTAAAACGGAAACAGTAGCTCTAATGGGGGAAAATCAACAAAACCCAGTGACATCCCCAGATGTCCACCCTCCATTCAGTGACTGACAAATGCACAGCAGATGGTACAAGTGCTCCCGGATGTATTTACAGATCAATGTAAAAGTACATAAATAAATAACCAGCAGCAAATGCAAGCCACCTACCCTACTGCTGGTGCCTTGGTGGCACTAATGAGACTAACCTGACTGGAAACATGGAGGAAGAAAAAATTTGCTTGAAGTTGCTTGGCCTAATGCATGGAAGGGAAATGTCAGATCTTACAAACTCAAGCCCCTTTTATTCCTAAGGAGAATTTCAGAGACAGTTAAGTGCGTTAGTTAGTATTTTTGTAACCTCGTTCTCTGTATGTGCAGTGATCCTACCTCAGTCTAAGGTAGGATCGCACTTTTTCCGCTCTCCATGCATGTGGAAATGTTGAGCGATGTGCAGTCTCACCAGACACTGTGGGGTTGACTTGTGGAAATCAAGTCAACCCCTCTGCAACCTGTTCACAACTTTTTAGTGATGAAAGAAGAATGGAAAAGTGGTTTGGGCTTTTTGTTTTCCCATAAAGCAGCAGTAGCGCTGGTGGCAGGGACCCTGTGGAATGCTCTACCAGCCCCTCTCTGCATCTCACTAAAGTCCACGCTGGGGCTCTGCTAAAGCAATGAAGGAGTGTTGATTTATCAAAGCAGAGTTTTACAGATTTCCTTGTTTAGAGGTTTGTTGTCCCCTAAAACTAATCAAATAGGAAAAAAAAATCAGTAGAACCTCTTCCAGTGATATTATTTTAACAGCCGTAATTATGACATTCTCTGTAAACAAATGTGGGTGCTGCATGTCTGCCACTGAAAGGCCTTGTCTAAATAAGTGTTCTCTTTGAAGCTTCTAGGAGGGCAGAAATAACCCCAGTATTCCCCAACTTACCTTAAAAGTGAAGCAGCCTCACTTGCTTGACCCTCTGTTCCCCACTTGTTGCTGAAGTTAGTCATGTCTCCTCCAAAACCAATCACACATAAACTTGAATGTGTGAGTAATAAACATGTCATTCGTGAGATGGTTCAAAACTCTTCAGCAAAGGCTGTTAGAAACATTATTACATGGAAAATTTGGGTTAAATTTTTTTCCCATTGAAGTCAGTGACAACAACCTAGTCAGCCAAAAATAAAAAAGTATATCTACATGTGGGAATGTTTTGAAGTCCTACAGTTACCATCTAATTACCAGGAGCATTTTAGAAATAATCTTCCCCCATAATAATTTCTAAATTCAGACATTTTTTTCAATTTAGAAATATTTCTGTAGCTAAGTAAAACTGCAACATTGTAACTTTCTCAGTTCCTCTGAATTTGAATCTGTTCCTGTGATTCCTCAGTGAAGGATGAGATTACTTGACCATCCTCAGGTGGTGGAGGTTTTTTTGCATTGGCAGTTGTTGTCTCCTGCACGCGTTTTAACTGGGAAAATGGATAGGTACTGCAGTATTGGAGAAATGACACTGCTTTTGGAAGAGAGAAGTCTTAATTTTTAATTTTGACTTTGCTAATATTTCTCTGAAGACATAATTGCAACTCAAGAAATTATACCTAAAGTACTTAACTAAGGCAGCAACTTCTACCCAAGGTCCTGCATGGAATCTGCAGCTTCTGTGGCATAGTGCTCCAATCCTGGAAGCAGCCCTTGCGGGTGTAAGCAACAGTCATATGTTTAACTACATCACAGCTATAGCCTTTGTGATCCTGGGTAATCAAATTTGATGCGCTGTTTCAATTTCTTCATTTGCCAAATGGGAATATTGACACTTTCATCACAGAAGTAGAATGGAGTTAAAGATTCAAGTGATACAGTACTCTGAATTGAGAAAGTGCCCAACCATGCCAAATACTGTTATTAGTAGAAGTCTGCATATATAACCACCAATTCTTACAAAGATTAATATCCTGGAAATTATGTATTTTTATAAGGCCACAGAAGGGCTCCTATAGTAATGTGGATAGTATTAGAACCCCTCTAGCAGTTCAGTATGAATTATTTTCCAGAAGACAAATTAGTATGAGCCATATGTTATCTCTATATATCCAGCTATCTGGATATAATTTTAATTCTGTATTTCCTGATTTATTTTTCTTTTGTCTTCCAACAAAATCAGAACCTATCAACAATTTTACTTATGAAATTGATGTTATATTTCCTATAGAGTACATGTTAGATTAGAAGAAGTTTCTCTGTAAAACATCATGAAGATGTCACAGACGGAACATTCAGGTCACGTGTAGAACAATGAACAGTACTGAATGGAGAAAAAAAGTTGAGTTTTAGAAGAAAGAGTAATGTGCCCACAGGACATGGCAGCCAGGGTGAGTTATTTTGCCCTGAGCTCCTGGCAACTCGATCTAAACCATAACAGATAGTTCAAAGCCAGCTCAACCATCTTTACACATTTATGGAGTAAATTTGTCACCCATTACTGATCCTATGCTGCATCCATGTATTTCGGATGTCCTGACATCTTTTGTACAAAAACCTGCTTACTTGGGCAGGCTGTGTTCTTCTTTGTGTAAGAAAACAGGATTTGATTTTCAATATAGTTCTTTAAATGTGAGAAAGCAAACAAATACAATTGCACATCCCAATAAGTCTGCCATTGCCAATATTAAATACTTAGTGAAAAGGAAACTCATGTTTTTCAATATGGTTTGAAAGCAGTGGCTTTCTAAGGATAAATGCTGCTGTGCACTTTTAAAGTTATTTATCTTTTCCTTAGCTCTGTTTTATGAGGATTTGTTCTGTTTGAAAAACATGTATCAAGGGAGTATATTTTCAGTTCTATGATATGCAGTGTGCTTACTTGCAGGAGTATGGGCAAATGGTTGCAATGGTGCTGGAGGAGGTTTGCACTCAGAAGACCACCAAAAATTTTTGGTTTAAGAAATGTTAACACTGCTACTAGCAGCAACAAAAATCAGACCTTCTTGCTCTTAGCTTGGTTCAAGGAAAAAGTATAGAAGGTGAGAAAGACTCAAAGATATTGAATAATTGGCAAAGTCAAATTAGATTTCAAATGTATTGGGTCTTCTGCCTATAAATGCAATGGATGATTTTTCCTCTCATTTGCATCATTACCATACCAGCTGAAATAAATGATGTTCCCCTTTTTAGTCTATGACATTGTAGTGATGCCATTTCACACATCTAATGGGAGCACATTTTGCTTGAATAAGCCTATTAAAAAAATTCCTTGTTTTTGTTGTACCAATGTATGCTGCGTGTGACAGCACAGCAGGTGGCTGTATTGAGGTGAACTCTAATTAATTCAAATCAAAAAGTGAGAGACCTAGATAACAAGCTCTACAATTAGCAAATTACATCAAGTGTATGCAACTATCTCTCAGGAAGTAGCTGCCTGGACATCAGTGGTAAATCCTGCCAGTTCATGACCATAGCAAGCACTTCTCCAAGCTATAAACCAAAGGGAGCTGCCTTCCTGCTCCTACCGTTGCTGTCCAGCCAGACCCTGCGAGCCTTTCTGTCACAGAGGGGTGAGTTGCAACTGGAGTGAATAGCCTGGGCTTTGTCCGAGGTTGCACCGAAGCGGTGGTCCATGGAGTTGTTGTGACCACCCATTTTATTAGGAAATAAAACAGCAAATAGGAGTGAGAAATAAAATGGGTGGTCTTCTTACCTCTTTGTCATTAGAGTGTCTTGAGCTGTATGATGTACTTATGAGTCTTGCAGCCTTACTTTTAAAAGCTGTGCTGTGAATATTTCACTGTGCTTTTCAAAGTACCTATAAAACATAGGAAAGGCTTAGGGGAAAAAGATTTGCTCCCTCTGTAAATCAAAAGTGAGCAGACAAAGGTCAAAATACCAAAAGCCACAGGAACATTAACACTTAGGACATAAAGATTTCCCAAGAAACTAATGCGTGCTCTTTCCCCAGATAAAGCAGACACCTTATCTTTGGAAGTTTACAAAATGGAGCCAAGCTATACAAGTAACCACTTAACTAAACCAAGGCCTGGATCTTTTAGCAGTCTGCAGTCATTAAAGTTCTCGGAAAGTCTCTCAGGAGCCAATATGCTTGCTTAAGTATATGCTGTAAAAGGTCCCTGAGATTTACAAGGAACTGCTCCATGCTAAGCTAGGCACCATCTGATAAACAAGCAATTTTAGCTTCAGGCTAAACGATGCTCTTTGAGGCTTTGATTTACAATGCTGCAGATGATATATTTGTAGTTCTCGGAGAGGTTCTGCTGTGAACCTGCTGTGATTACTCATCCATGAACTAAGTTAGGGCTCAGATCTTCAACTAGGAGGTCAGAAAATTGTCAGTGGAGCAAGAAATGTTTGATAAGGTTTATTTAGATGCTAACCACATTAAAAAAAATTAAATTAAGGAAACAGGGGGGAACAATTCTTAAGCTTTCTAGGGACCAAGCCTGGGGGTTTGTTTGGATTTTTTTTTTCGTAGCTTAATCTTAAGTGCGTTTTGAGTGAAAAAGATATGAAAGTAAGTCCCAAATTGACTTTCCAGACTAATTTTACTTTCATTAGGCTATCTTTTGAAAAGAGGAGGTACTTAACATCTTAAAATAGAAAATACTACCTTAGATTTTATGAAATTTCCTGTTATACTTCTCCCTAATATCTAAAAAACAACTTGGAAAGAAACAACATGAGGGAAGTCATATAAACTTCAGAAATTTTGATTGAAAACCCAGACAGCCTTAGGGGAAAGAGCAGGAAGGAAAGGATGCAGAACATAGCATTTCAGGAATACGTGGCTTTCATAATTTTTTCGCTAATCCCAGACATGTTGGCCCAATCCTGCACATTGCTGGGTGCCTCCTGAATAGTGGTGAGTAGTCTCAACTGCTATTAAAAGCAGGGAGTTTTTAGGCATTGCTTTAACTTTGCTGTCAGGAGTACACAATTCATGGATTTAAAAAAATGTGATTTTAGCCTTGCCGCTACATATACTTTTTTTTTTTTCCCCTCCAGAAAAGAACACAGATCAAACATTACTAGAAACAAAGTAAACACAAAAGTGTTAGTTCAGAAAAAAAATAACCTTTACTTATTGCTTTTAAATAGAATTTACATGTCTTGAAATTCTTTTCTGTAACACTAATTGTTGGTCTTACCTAAATAATATGTCACTGGGAAAGCCTGGAAAATGTTTTTTCTTATCACAAAAGCTGTAGATGAACTCTGAAAGCAACTCTAATTTTTTGCTTATTTTCCTGGTAATTTTCTAATGTAAACCTTAGACTTCTGAAAGCTGTGGATCTGAAGATTTTCAGAAGTGCTTTGCTTTTAAAGTCTAATTTGTAAAAAAAAAATTAAACACCCAATTTTGTTTCACTTTTAAACCTACCCATTCTTGGCTCCTTTGAATACCTGGTCCATTAAGCCCTCTGCCTTGGAAGCGCAACATGTCCTGAATTCATTCCACTTTGGCTTCTTGCAAAGATTAACTGAATTTATATTGCAGTTTATAAATCATTATGATTTCATAATGCAAAGAAGGCTTTTATCACATGAGCATATGACTGAAAGCAAACAAAACATGTTGTTTCAGAAAGCCTCTGGGACTCAGCAGTTGCAGAAGGGAATGTTGCCAGCTGTACAGGGGGGAAATATAAGATGTTTTCATTTGTAACAAATACTGTGCAAGGTGCGCATGTGCCAGTCAAGATACTCGGGTAATATAATTTTGTGTTGTATTATATGACACCAATTAAATTCAGAGAAGTGGCACTTATTTAAACACCAGCAAAAGATTATAGGCAGTATCCAGAAATTGTTAAAAATTGCAATTGCAGTCACGTAAATAGCAGTAACTGGAGTTAAGGCTTCAAAACTCCTATCCTTACTATTTTTTTTTAAATTATAAATCACTATCTTTACTCATTTTCTGCAACTTTTTTTTTTTTTTTTAGATCCAAATTTCGAGTATAATATTTTTGCTGGAATCTTGTAGTATGGTCTGTGAACTGACCGGTTAACTGAAGAACTAGTGTGTTTGGGGCTTTTTTTGAATGCCAGCTGGTGGATGCCACCCCTTAAGTAAAAGGCAATACCTTGACTTTTCTCCTGCTCACATTCTAGATACAACTAATTAATTCCTGCATTTTCTGCAGATACTGCATCTGACATAAACCAAATTGTATAGTGAGCCTGATAATGCAAATGTATTACAGGGAGGATTCTCCCTAATAAAGTTCATTCAAGAAAATTACTTTTAATTTCAATTGTTGTTTTAACAACTCAGACACTGGGCATTGGCCACCTTCCAGCGAGTGTGCTTGTGCCATTCCTACTGCCATGAAAGGGACTTGCCAATTTGCAAATGAATGGTGTGTATATATAACTGTTCGATGTATGAGAAATACAATATCAAGGTTCAATTAGCGATGTAAGAGGTCACTTGAAAGGTGCTTAACTTTTTAAGTAGTACATAAGAGAAGTACAGGGGTTCTTTTCTTGGATTCAAGACTACATAAAATTAAATATGATATCTTTAATGACAGAAATGCTAGTAGAAGAATAAACAACATATAAATCATGGCTTTTACTATCATAGTTTTTTGTCTATTCCTTTATTAAGAAAGATTCCATGCGAAGTTGTTTTCCAAAAGTACAGTAATTTCCACAGAAGTTTCTACATTAGAAGGTAAAACCAGTTAAAGCTTGCAAAGACATGCTGTCAACACAGAGCAGACCAGGTACAAGCAAACAGAGCAAACCAGGTAGGCTTTGTTAACAACCTTGCTGCTCAGCTCAGATTTAAAGCCAGGTGATTCCCAGTCCATCAAGTCAGGGAACCAGTGATGCCATCAGGGAGGGGCCAAATTAGGCTGACAGCAGCCACAATGGAGTGGATGTAGATGAGAGCAGGTCTCAAGTTGTCCTCTGCTGATCAGAGGAGCTCATAATACATCATTCAAGCAGTGAAAAGAGGCAGGAGTCCTCTGCTTCTTGCCTGCCCCTCTCCTGCCATGAGCTCACAGCCGGTGGGTGGGTGGACGGCATCTTGGGCTCTGCTGTCCAATGACTGATCACAGAGTAGGCTCGCTGCCCTCTCCACTGGCTGCATGGAGAGGGCATCAGCAGAAATGTTTACTTCCCCTTTTTTTCTGGACCCATAAACCCATCATGGCTTCTGCCAGGCTGTTTATATTGTTTTTTTCATGACTAGGAGCCTCTCCCTCCAATGTCAGAATATTGGAGTAGCAAACCAAGGGTGGGCAGTTTTCCCTCTGCTCTGCTTTGAGGGCTTTCTGACCCATGGAGCTTGGTCTTTGAGATCGTCTGGCCTCATTTCAGCTGTCAAGGTCAGATGAATGTGGAATCTGAATCTTCATGAATATCATTATGCCCTAGAATTTCCCCAAATTCTGCATGCTGGGACCTTTTCAGATCCTTTGCAAGGCTACTCATCTTGAAAAATAAAATAAATTGGTAAATCTCTATGCCAATTGCAGAAGATAGAATCTAGGCAGCTCACAAAAATGTGAAAATATGCAAAGTAAACAGATTGCTTCTGACAGTAACAACCCTGCGATTGCATAAAGCATCATCAAATTGCAACATGCACGTATTAAGCTTTGAGAACAACTGAATTCACAGTGACACATTCTCAGCTTTTGAATTCATTATCACACTTGCTCAGCTTGGAAATTTGCAGTATTGTACCTTGTTCTAAAAGGTGGCCTCCAAAGGAACACTGTATTATCAATGTAATCTCATTTGGGTTCAATTTTATGAATTTCTTTGTGAGCTGTATGGAGAATTCTAGCGAGGGCAGGGCAAAAGGGTGCCAAATAGAGGTAAATATATGCAAACTCTTCTTTGGGTGCTGCCTTCTGGAAAGATGCCCATAGTAGGCCCATAAGTGCTCCTGAAGGAAGATTGTGAAGGGGCAGGGTGCTGCAGTGCCACCAAATCATGCTATAACTCTGGCTGTAGAGAGCCCAGCTGAGCTGATCTGTGTGTGTGTCTCCCTGTGTGATTTATAAGAGTTAGCTTTATTACGTAGAAGTTCCTAGGAAAAAAAAGCAAAACCAAACCCTAAAATCTAATTCATTGGACAAATGATAGTAACTAATCACCAGAAAACAAGGTTTTTAAAACATGAGATGTAAATACTTCTGGGCATATCAGCTGGGCTGCCAGCCCCCTAATGAGCACACTTTCATCCAAATACAAAGAAATACAAACTTTATGAGGGTGCTACAGTCTTGACCCTGGAAAGTATGCTGGGGATTCCTCAAATCAACATGTTAGTGGATACTATTGCAGGATTTTTAATAGTCCAATATATTAACATGCTGTAGAATTTAGAAGTATTTTTAATTACTGTGACTTCTCTTAGTTCTGCCAGATGGACTACTAAAGTATTTTTTTCACTTATTCTAAAAAACCACATATTTGCAGACTACTATTTGGTGCTTGTCAGTAGATGCCATTAATGCATACAGAAATAATTTTTTATGGTTGTCTTTTCCAGAAGTAGTTATTACTGTTATGGTTAGAATGTGAGAGGTCTCTTGTAATAGAATTTATTTAAGGTCAAAATTAAAGTTATGCTGTGATGCAATATACATTCTTTATAAAACAAATGTGTACTGAAGCAGCACACAATTTATTGTGTATTTATATGTCTCCTTGATTTTATGTAATTGATACTTGAAGATGAGACAAATGATATATTTATGAACAATATTTTAAGCCGTTAAAATTTTCATTTTTGTTTGTTAGGGTTCACTCTAATGTGTTTATTTACCCATTTCATGTCTTTATTTCTCACAGATGTACTACAGTAAAGTTTTCCAGTAAGAAAACTATTTCCTTTCATGAATGGCTCCATGCTATTATAGTAAACAGCTGCAGCTGACAGATATATTTCTGCAGTGGAAGGTCTTTCAAGGTCTTGCAGAAGCAGTTGGGCAGAGAGAAGTCACCACAGCCACCTCCTGGACTGGACACTGGAGTGCATTGTGCTCTTGCCCCTGCAATAACTTGTGTGAGCAGGATGGTGTCTGAAAGCAGTCAGCTTCTGTTGGTAAAACAAATGGCTGATGGCAAAACAACCCCTGCTGCTCTTCCACTCTTTAACACACTTACAGATGTGGAAACTAGTGTACAAAAAATTTCAGCAAATTAGAAAAAAAAGGAAAAGGGTTTGAAGACTTCTCATGCTTACTGCAGTGAAGAATGTTGCAGTGCTACTGCGTTTCACATTTTCAGTGCAACTGTCCTGCAAAAGTACTTTTTCATTAAAGAATGTTTTGGTTAGAGTTGGTTTAACTCTCTTTTTTTTACACAAAACAGAATGGTTGGAGAATCTTGGCAATAAGGACTTTGGAGTCAGGAAACTTTCCTGGGAGCAAGCTATTACAGGGTGAGCTATAATGATATTTTGTTTCTATTGTAGTCACTGAAAAGTATATCCTAGAATCATAGAATATCCTGAGTTGCAAGGGACCCAAAAGAATCATCCAAGCCCAAGTCCTGGTCCTGCACAGGACCACCTGTTGTTCTGAAGATGTTATATTTCTATTGTGGTCACAGAAAACTATGTCACGAGAGCAAAATGTCCCCTTCTCTATCCAGACTGTAGCAGCTTACTAATCAGATATCAATCATTATAAATTCAGTACTGTAACCCAGAGATAACCCAGCAATGAGATAAGGGTTTTTGAAAAACTCTGTTTAAAGGCAGAATCTTTCTGTTTAAAAAGTGAACTTTGAAAGAACAGCAAACTTCTCCTCTCAGCTAAAGAAAAGTACGTTGCAGAGGAGAAGTTGCCAACCAGATGACTGTCACTAATAACACACAATCGACCCTGACAATTTTTATGTTTACTTCCTTTCTTCACTGTCAAAGCAGATCCAAGTATTATCAGTTTGTGACAGTTTTTTCATACCTGCTTTCTGTTCAGAATGCTAGTAAAGTTAGTTTGTTTTTTTTTCTCTAAACCAAGTATCTATATTTTCAGTCATAAAAGGAAAGAAGCAGTAGATAGAGAGAAAATTTTCCCTTTAATTCTATGCTGTAAGAAAAACTCCTGCCTCTATACAAGCCTGTACCAGTTTCGAGATGTTAAACGCTTTTGGACCATGTTGTCAAATAAGTCTGTATTTTGTATTCACTGTCTCAGACAAGGAAGAGCACTGCTATCTCTTCTTTCCTCTTTCCTCGCTGTCACTCCAGCCTACCAGTCCAATGTGATGTCTGGAATACTTCACCCAGATCTTTAACAAGGCTGATCTTTCTGCCTCAGGTTTGTAAGCAAGACTAAGAGTGCTACACTACTACAAGATCTCATCATGAAACTTCCGTCTACAGTCAGATTTGGAGAAATAGAATACCCCTGGCTCCTGTGGTCCCCGCTGCAACCCCAAGGCTCTCAACAGCTCCTGAAAGAACGATGTGCACAATTCTTGCCTGGTCACAGCTCATTATCACACACTAATGTTGCTCACCTCTTCTTACCGTTAACAGTAGGCAAATGAAAAGTTCCAGATATATTTCAGTAAGTATCAGTGAGTATAACCAAATGGCCTGTTCTCTTTTGTCATTAATTTTACATTATATGTATCACCAACTCTGTCTGTCAAAAAGTAGATTTTGCCACAAATGTGCCTAATATTTTTGTATTGAGATACACTTTCAGATAAACATGTAAGACGTTTTGGATACCCACAGGCAAACAGAACTTGCATTTTTTTACAGCATTTTTGTTCCTGTGACAATTTAAGAGGCTCTTTTTCATTGTATTCAGTGGTCTCACCCTGTCTGTGGTGATTTGTTTTAATCTTTGATTTAAATGATTATCAGCAATAATTGCATTTCTGAAGCAACAACACTTCAGTAAAAAGACAAATACTCAAAAAGGATGCGACACAACATGGACTCTATTTCAAGACTATTCCTTCTCACAGAAATACTTCTTTAAGCTTTGGGCCAACACTGATCTCATATTACTACAGGTATTCTATAGTGTAACCAGGTTAAATTTGCCATTTAGCTTCCCTTGGTATCACTTTAGAAGCAAACGTATACCTATATATGTCAGACAAGCTTTGTTGTACTGAATGAGTTGCTCATTTCCACCAAAGGGTAGTGTGCTAGAAGAGAAGGTGGTTGGCATAGCTCCTAAACATGCTTGGTGCTTAATCAAAGCCCCAGCAGCTGGGGGAAGTGGCCACAGGTGTGGGCAGGAGGGCTCCTCAGCCTGAAGGGGAGGCAGGAGAGCAGCTGAGTGTGTGGCAGGGCAGCTGAGGCAGCTGAGCTGTGTTACCCTAATCAGGAGCCATATAAGAGCTAGGGAGGAGCAAGGCAATTAGTTTGTTCTTGCTTGGTTTGGGATTGCTCTTGGTGCGATGGGGCTGTGTCTCTGTGCTGGTTTCCAGGTATTTACTTTTTTTAAGTCTTACAATTTGATTCTCTTTTCATAGGTTTGCTATGGTAGTGGTTATGGGGGGTGCTTTGCTAAGAACTTTTCTTTGGTTTTAGTATGGGGACAAGGGCTTAATCTGTGTAGGACTTGAGAGGCTGTGTCTACTCTGGAGCTGCTGGAAGAAGAATCTGTTCTTCTTCTCTTTAGGAGATGTCTTGATTGGTTTTCTGTCTTGAACATCTTGTAATTCATAGAATCACAAAATAGTTTGGGTTGGAAGGGACCTTAAAGACTATCTAGTTCCAACCTCCCTGCCTTGGTCAGGGATGCCTTCCACTTTAGACTAAGTTGCCTGGAGCCATGTCCAGCCTGGCCTTGAAGACTTCCAAGGATGGGGCAGCCACAGCTCCTCTGGGCAACCTACTTCAGTGCCTTACCACCCTGACAGTAAAGAATTTCTTTCTGATATTTAATCTAAACCTGCTTTCTTTCCATTTGAACCTGTTGCCTCTTGTCCTGTCCCTCCACACCCTCGTAAAAAAACCAAACAAAAAAAACCAACCTGTCCAGCTTTTTTGTAGGCCCCCTTAGGTATTGGAAGGTGCTCTAAAGTTTTCCTAGAGCTTTCTCTTCTCCAGACTGCCCAGCCCCTCTCAACCTGTCTATAATTGTTGCTTCGTAGTGTAGTTCTTTAAAGTTGGTAGAGTGCTACTGTGTGAGAACCAAGTGCAGCATTGCTGGAGACTTATCATAATTCCTCTGGAATCAAACCAGTATTTCTGTCTTGCTCTGTGTAACCCCCTCATGACTCTGCTACTTTCATTGTAGAGATAAGACCATTTCTCAAAGTGTTGCTTAATAATGAAATCTCAGTACAACTGTGCGAAACAGGACTATCTCTGAGGGAACCAACACAGCTGCTCTAAATGATGATCATCAGAAGTCCCACGTGTTTTCTTGCCAGTTTAAGTTCACTGGCTTCTTTAGGTCCAATTCTAATTTACCCAGGACTGAAATTCTCCCTCTGTAGCTATGTCTGTGTTGAACTGTCTGCTAGCTCACAATAGAAGTTGCAGTTTGTGCTGATGAAGCTCTCTATGTGGTTTTGAGTACGAGCTGGTGCCATGGTTGCTTCTTCTGTCTTTGCTCCAAATTTATGCTGAATTATCCATGTCAGTAACTGGCTGCCAGTTGTTACAGTGGAGAGAATTCTGAGATGATGAGGTCAAAATCTTGTCTCTTATTTTGAAGCAGGCAGTTCCTCTTAAAAAGAAAGTGGAAGGCTTGTGTGTCCTTTTTTTCCTTTTTTTCCTCCCATTATTGTATGCTGCTGTTTGAATAATTTTTTTTTTTTAATATCTAGTAGGAAGAGTCATGAAGAAGGAAAATGAGAAGCTCTGTTGGGTGACATAAAACTCTCATCTGACCACCAGGATAAACTAATAGGGTGAGTAACATATTCTGAATTCTTCTACCATGTATTTACTTAGATGTTCTGCCATTTATGAATGCATAATTAAAAAAACTATTGTCTCAAGGAAACTCTTCTGATATTTATTGTTCAATGGCTATGAAAGTATACATTCATGTTCTTTTAAAACACAAAAGCAAAGTTAAAAATGCAGTTCGGCAAAGGCATTTGATTTTACCAGTGAAAACAAATTGGTCCTTTCAAAGGGGGAAAAAAATTTGAAGAGAATGAAGAAGGTAGCAGAGGGGAAAATATGCAGACAATAAAGAGCTAGGTAGGAAAAGAAGATGAACTGAATAGGAAACGAGAAAGAAATGAACAGACACAGCCATGAAAAGGGCATTTATAGAGTAAGTGCAGGAAGTCAAAGCTTTAAAGAAGAGACAGAAAAGTAGAAAATGAGAGGGGAGTTGTGGTCACTTTTCTCCTCCTCCTGTCCAGATGTGGGAGGTCTGCAGCAAGACCACAAGCTCTGCATGCAGTGGTGTGGCCTGACTGTCCCATTGCCTATTTCTGTGCCTTTCCTCTGAGCAGTCTTGTTCTTCTCACACTGCCCTGGTGCTTCATTTGTCTGCAGGAGGTTGGGGAGGAGCACCTGGCAAGACAGACTTTCACCCTGCCTAGGGCTCCTTCCTTCCTCTGGGGCTCTGAAGTTCTAAAGAGTGAATAAAAATCAAAAGGAAAATGAAAACCAGATGTGTCTTAACTGTTACTGTAAACAAAGGCTGAATATGTTTGTGAAGGTCTGGATTTTCCCTGTAGTAAACTCAGATGGTAGAAATGAAAACTGCGACTGGGTTCTACTCTCTTTAAGGTGTACTAAGTTTGGGTTTTGGAAATGCTTTTCCCTCTCTGCATTGCTCAAGTGATGAAAATGGGCTCTGCTTGGAGGTTATCCATAGTGGGATTGTGGGAGTTTTGTGTTGTGGATTTTCTTTTATTTATTTTTTTTTAATTGAAGCTGTAGAGAGTTGTGCAATGGGTATCTAAGGAAAAAACTTTGCTTTTACTGATTGATGCGTGTTAGAGTCAAGATGGAGAAACAATAAAAAGCAGTATTTACAGAATACCTGGGGAAATTAGATTAATTTCTATTGAGTGCAGCCTTGTCTTTTGACCTTTGTTCTTGTAACATTTGCTTTGTCAGGACTGTAAGAGTATTTACTTATGGAAAAGTTTTGGGGCTTTTTTTTTTTTTTGTTAATGTACTTAGCGACCAAGTAAATCCACTGTTCCTCATTTCAAATGAAAAAAATGTTTAGTACTGCTTTAGAATACTTTTTTCTTGGTGAGAAGAGGATTTAATTGCTGCTTTTTGAAAATTTTTTGCTAATTTTTTCAAGGGTTTGATTATCCTGGCAGCACTTAGTTCATTCAGTTCGCTCAACAGTGTGAAGGCAGGTTTTACTCTTCAAAAGAGTGAAACAAGTATATGCCTTTTCTGACTTCTATTATTAGTTAGTTTATATTGATTGTTCAGTATGAATTCAACAGAGGATGTGATGCTATCTTAATATTGGAAGCTCTGCTAGGGTTGCTGTTTGATTTTCTTTTATTTCCACTAATGAATAATCTTATAAGAGGTTTAAATAATGCCAAGAAAAGAGCTTGAGTCTTGGACTCTCAACTTGGGGGATGGTAGTCAGGAAAAACGGGATCAAGTCCTGAGTGTGAACCTTACATGCACATTTTTTAAAAATAGGTCTCAGTTCCCCATTCTTTGCTCTTCTTGAAAAGTTTTATCAGTAAGAGATATGTCAAACTCTATACTCCTTTCCTGTTAATTCTACCCCCGGCAAAGTCAGGGGAAGTTTTCACATCAGTTACAAAACTTCAAAATTGACCTGTAAGTCCTTGCTTCCAGTAGGTGATCTACCACTTTGTGGTGACAATGCCTAAAGCAGTTTAGATATTTATGCCTACAAATTTGTTTGCATCTGAAGTATTTTGCTGTCTTGAAAGAAGGATGCAGGGAAGCTACAGAAGAAATCTAGGGAATCACATGCATATTTCATAGGTTGGGGAAAGTGTAGTGGGTGGCTGGAGTTTTGTGGAGAAAGGGTTCTGGCTGGACACCTGTGTCCCTTGAGTCTCACAGCTGGATACCATGTTGTACAGTCAGGACAAGTGAAGTTATGCCCTAGACCTGGGTTCTGCTGGGGACTGGGAGCCAGTTCTGTAGCTAAGTTTCATGTCATTGATGTTAGTGATAGTACTTGATAACACTGAGCTGAGGTTAATGCTCCAAACCACTTGCAATTTCAAGTGTCTGAAACTGCAAGTATTGCCTTAAAGGTATTGATGAAGGAGGGACTCCTTTTCAGGTATTTGATGTGAAATTACATTAACCTAAAACTCTACTAGCTTCTTTAAGTTTTTTCAAGTACTGAATCACTATTAGACATTAATTTCTTACTTGAACAGCAAAATACTAAGAATATGTAGTGGAAAATCAGTGTGTTTAGTTTTTAGGTTATGACTTAATTTTTTTTGGGTCACAGAGCAGAATTGTCTTGGAGGTAAAGAATGTACACCTCGGATAAAAGTTTAGATAGAAAATCTTCCTTACGGTTTCATGTAGATCAATTTTTCAGTTTTTAGATGTTTTTTAAGCAGCTACAGGTCCATCATAGGGTACGATTCAATGTATTTTAGTGATTTGTAATGTATAATCAGTCATATTTCAGATTACTCACATGATTAAATTAGTAAAAATGCATACACATTGCACTTTAAGGTATTTTAAAATAACAGGGTGCAGTAATGAACCAAGCTAGTCTCTTCTATTACTTGCCTTATTAGAGTAATAATTTGCAGCTCTTGTTTTGCAATATAGTAGCAAACACTTTTTGACATGTAAATTCACTCATGTTCTGCATGCTTCTATTGATTTTACAAAAGAGAATTGGTTTGTTTGACCTACCTTACTTTGATTTTTTTTTTCCTGAGGAATCAATATAATAAAGTAATTCTTTCCTGCTATCCTCTTCTTCACTAAGCTCTTCTGAGAACAGTCAGAAAATGTCTTTCCTTCAATTATTTCAGACTTGTTTGCATTAAATTCTTTCAAAGGGACCCACATAAATGTACTACTTTAATAAGGATGTCTTCCTGTGATATAAACTAAATAAAATTTTACATTTGAGGTGAGTAAGAACCAGTTATGGAGAAAATTGTTCAATATATGTTCCATCCTAACTTTGTTTTCCTTGCAAAACCTGCTCCAGCTCTAAAGCAGGATAGGAGTTTGATGATACAATATGCATAATTCATGCTTTTGGCCTTCTGTCTGCCCTTCTTTTTCTGGAATCCTACATATTTAGATTAGGTAAACTTATTCTCGTCTCCTATCAAAACAGTTTGTTTTCAAACAATATAATGCATCATACAACGCTGCAACTGGTGAGAGAGAGACAGCTGGTGCCTCTCTGCAGAACAAGCTGTTTTCTCTCGCAAACTGAATGAGGCTCTGTATCATTTTGGATATAATCTATTGATAACTTTCCAGAAAGAATGGGATACTTTGCACCCCCCTGACAGTGTTAATGCAGTATTTCTGTGTTAATTCAGTAGCAGCAATGAAAGGAGCAGTGACTAGACTGCACTGTGCATGAAACACTGTTTTGCTACTCATTGTATGTGGTCTGATCCAGAGCCCACTGTGTGCTTTAGTCCTTCTATTCTCTGCAGTGTTATGTATTATCATTACTATAAATATCTTTGGAAGTGTATTTTTGATTTTTAAGTCTTATAGACCCTCAAGACAGTAGTTTAAATAGTCCAGGGGCATGTTAGTCTAAAATTCAGCAGGTCAGATATGGTTTTCCAAATGAAAAGTAGCAAAATTTGACATTGCCAAGTGTTTCCAAACAGTATTCTTGTTTTCTTTGTAATCTTTGAGTGATCTGGAGTCATAGTCAGCAAAAAGACTCTTTGTGGTTTGAGCTTGATATCAGGTATTACTATTCAAATCAAATGTGGCCATGTGAGATGTTACCATACTAGAGAAGCGTAGCTGACTTTAAATGTGACTGAAAATAAATGTTTACTGTTAAACTGCCCTTTTGATGCCTGAGCCTGAGTAGTTATTGCTTCAAGAACAATACCTTGTACAGAGACCAAGGTAAAAAATGGACTCTTGGTTTTGGGAATTCAAATGTTGACCTTCATTTTAGATTCAATTGTTAATAATATTCAAACTTTTAATTAAAACTTACACATTGAACTTTTTTTGAAAAATTTTTACTATTATAGTTTCCATTTATAATAATATTTTTGAAGTAAACTATTCCACATTTTTCACAAAGGGAAATAATTCATTAAGTGTCTAAATACTTACTTCTTTCAGTCACTTAACAGTCTTTTTCCAGTGTAGTTTTGTGATATCACAATGAATTAAATTAATTCTTCTTTTAGCCCAGGTGTTTTTTTAGTTGGGAGGAACTTTGCAGAGCCTCTAAATTGATCTCTTATAGCTTTGAAATGGCAGAATTAAATAGGATTCCCATGTAATATTGCCAATCTTGAATCTAAAGACAAAAATAACGTCCTCCCAGTCAAGAAATTAAAAATCAATATATTTAATTTTATTTAAATTGGTCTTTTGAGTCTTTCAGTTGCTTTTTTGGCTATTATTTTTACCCTTCAACAAAATAATAAAATTCTAAGTTTAGAATAATAGCAACAGCAATGAATTATCACAAAACGTTTCCATACTAAATCTTTAGCAAAAGCACCAAACTACTCATGCAATTTAATGTTTGAAGCCCTGCTAGGGAATAGTTCAGATTCTTCCACGTGTCTACCATGGGGAGGATCTGCTGGCTGTGCTGCCTGACTGCAGTGTCTGCTTAAAGTACTGGGGCTGAGCTTCACTGCTGGAATTGAGCTGGTGTGCAGATGCACCTGAAAGTGAAAGGTGTTCTTCCAAATGCTTTTCCAAATGTGTTTTAGTTTGCCTCCTGTTCCAATTTAACCTTATAGAAAGAAAATTTAAAATCCAGCAGTGTTCCTGAACTTATAAGAACTTTTTCCCCATGCCTAGGTACTGTAGCTGCTATGAGACATGGAGGCTGCAGTTTGGGGATGGAAAATGGCTAGGGAGAGGCTTTCTACTCTTAAATGTGGAATTTCCCTTCATCCTTCTGAAAATACTTGCTGAAAGACAGGAATTGGTCCCTGATTGTTAATTCACTGTCACAGACAACACAAGCCTATCCTTCCCAAACCATTTTTATTTACCCATACTATTACTTGGAAAGAGTAATACTGGGAATGCTTTTTCCATTAAAGGTCCACTGCTTTAGTATATATCCAAAGTCTATGAATTTGTATCAGAAGTTCCTATGTGTTAGTGCTGACTGTTGTCTTGTCTGAAGTTACTTAACTGTCCCAGAAAGTTAATTTTTTAGCATTGGAACTGCATCAACTGTTGTGATGTTGCAGCTTTTATTTTAGACCCTAAGGTCCAAATTTCTGGTGTTGTACTCTATGTAACCCTTCCCTGCTGAGGTCAGGGTTGTGGCTGTGGACTTCTCATGGGCTAGGCTGTGCCTCTGCTTCCTTGTACCTAGTGTGTTTTTCCTAGTGAATGATTTTTTTACTCTTCATAATAGAAATCCAATAGGCAGGGATAACCTTAAGAATTTAAAAGATACTGTTTAAAGAATTCTTCTCAGAGATACTGCCTTCATCATAGATGTCTGTAGTAAATATAGCCAAAGTAGCACCGAGAAGAGGCAAAAGTGATAGGTGACTAAATCATGGTGAGTGTGCTCTGCAAAGCTGCTAATAAATATAATTCCTACTTGGCATCATAGTGTGATTATTAAAATCTAGATTTTTCCATGAATTTGTGTTTTCAAAAATATCTTCATTATTTTTTCAGGCTTTCCCCTTCAACATTATACCTCTAAACAGAAAGGCAGATCAGGTGAGGTTTAAAAAGGGGAAGAGAAACATTTGATTTTGTGTGGGAACAATTAGAGACTGTAAATGGAGTAAGAATTTGCCTCATCAGTCAAAGATGTGTGTTGGAGAAGCTTGTTCTTCACAGCAGGAGGGGAAGAGAGCTGGGAGGATGTATATGTGTGCCTCTGCTATACAAGTTAACTTTTACAGTTATGATTGCCACTGTGAAAAACCTTTTCTTTTATGATCCCAAACTGCACATTTGAATACTGTAGCAATGCAAAAACAAGGCATCTGCCATAATCAAATAAAAACAAATATATTTTTAGTTAAGAAAAAAGCTCAAAGGCTAAATTTCTTGCTCTGTAGTAGTGTGAGTTTTTAACATACCACTTACCAGTAATACCAGGTGGCTGATAAGTGACAGACTTTAGTGGCTTACCAGACTGTGAAAGTAATTGTGTGAAAGGCACTGAGGTGCTTAGTACAAACTCTAACGTGAAAAAGCTTAGGTAATTTTAAAATAATTTTGTACTTCATTTGAAAATCTAGTCGTAATACTTTCAACTCTTGCTTTTGTTGTAACTGTGCCATAAGATGACCTTGTTCATATCCATAGAATTCCCATTTAAACCTTTTGAAAATCACTTAGTTGATTATAGCTCTATATTCACCTTGAGTTTGGACATTGTACCAGTGTCTCTTTTCATTAAAGTAGAATCCTATTAAAACACTTTAGGATGATTTTTGCTGGAGATGCTAGATCTTTTGTGGGCTTGAGTTTTCTCCTGAGCAGCACTATTCCTAAAATGTGGGATTGAGCTGGAAAATGCTCAACGAAATGCAAATAATGCCGAAATATTTTTTTTACAATGCCTCCAGGCAGTTTAAATCGTCAAAATTAGATACATTGGATAGATGATTGAAGAAGTTTAAATTCAAAATGCTTTCTGAATCTTTTGCCATGCTGCTCATCTTTACTTCCATTTGTCTTTCTGCTCCCCCCTACTTCTCCCAAGTTGCTGTTTGTGAAGTTGCTGCTCCCTGCAGGCTCTGCACCTTGGTCTGGTATGTTCCCTTAGTTTCTCCCAGCTTGAACCATAACTCATTCTTCAGCAAGCTTCAATTTTACTGTTTTCTTTATTGCTACATTCATAACTTCTTAGTGCTAAAGCTGTGAGTAAAACTGGATCCTGTGTGTTGTTCTTTACTGACTAAGATAAATTTTTAAATAAGTCTGTCTGACACACAAACTGTGAGGCTTACTGGGAACTTCATAGGCAGGATGCACAGCACCTGCAAATGATTACTAATAAACCAAATATAATTTCAAAATAGTTAAATTTGAGAATCAGAAGCTGATTTATCTCTCCACTTAGGATCCTTGACCATATACCCCTGACTGGACCCCACTGCACTGGCTGCTTAGGGAGGTTTTTAAAAGCCTTTCTCCTTGCCTCCCCCGTATAAGTTCCTGGACCACCTCGATTGTTTCATGGCTTTTGGGTGGGGAGTGTTGCTGTCCTTCCAGTTGCTTGTTTGGACTCTGTGAGGCAGCAGCAAGGCAGCAGCAGCAGCTGGACGCTTTCTTACTTTCTAAGCAGCCATCATGTGTTATGAGGTGGGTTGATCGTCAGAGAGAGCAGTTTTCCTGGTCCCAGTTAGAGGACTAGGGGTGGAAGGAAAGGGATTCCACCCAGATGTTGGACTTGCTGTAGATGGAGTGAGCAGAAACCTGGCTCCCTCTGGCATGTTAATCTGGAATATAAACTATGCTCAACTGGTAGGCTTCATTGATGACCATGTATTGTATCTCTTGTGTAGCTTGCACAGGCTTTTATTTCTCTTCAACTACTTTGTTCTGCCTTCCTGGAGTTCAGCAGCATGTCTTCTTACACAGAAATCACTGTCATAATTTATGACATGCTTACTGAATTTAGTACTTCGTAAGGGCAATAATCCTAAGTATGAATAAAAATTCAGCATTCCAGATAGTAATAGAAGCAATTCTTATATTTCTAATATACTCTAGCAGTTTTAAAGGCTAAAAAAAATTTTGTTTTCAATTTGTCTTTTGAATTATAGTAGTCTTCACCCAATTGCTTCGTTGACATTCAAATGACATCCTGTGTTGCACATTCATAATTTAAAATATGAAATGTGTTGCAAAAGAAAGAATGGAAATTGAAGTTAAATATATAGCTCTTAAGACAAAATTAGCAAGGAATAATGCATAAATTCCTAGTCTTTATATTTACTTAGTATAAATAACTATGAATGAATATATTATATTGTGTATGTTCTTATACATAAAATCAAGACCATAAGTATTTGTCAATCATTTCATATGTAGAGTGCCTGTTTTAAGTCAGTGGGAATGTTGTGTAAAAGAAGTATTCAGTTTAGCCTCAGAGACCAAGACTGTCTGTGATATAATTGCATGTGGTGGAGATGGCCCTCGATGACGTGTAGAACAAGTTCTTTACAGTTACGCCTGTTATCTCTACTTATGTAAAATTCCATTTGCAAGTTCTATATTGCAAATTTTTGCTGGCTTAGCAATATTGTCTAGTAACATATATGTTTTGGATACGTTTTATTTAGGCTTGAATTTATTTTGGTATAGATGGAATTGAAAGAGTACTTACCTGGGGATTATAATATATATTTTGCTTTTGCAAAAACTGGGAGGCTATGTTGAGTTATCCTACATTATACCTCTCAGATGTAGACCCAGTTTTTTAAATCCATTCCATTCAGTGAAGGTTTGTTGGGTAATGGATCCCCAGGAGAGCTCAGTGGGTAGTGACTTTTGTGGCAGTTGCAAGAGGCAAAAGAAAGTACTGTGTCTCAGTGCTGCTGCCAAAGATGTTCCTTGTGCTGGCACAGGCACTGCTGACCTGGCAGCAGCTCTAGCAGCACTGAGCTGTTGTGTAGGCCAGTGGGTGCTGACATCTCCAGAGCTGGAGGGAGTTTGAATGGAAGGACATGGGCAGTCACAGAGTGGTGCAGGGGAAGGAGTGGGACTGCCGAGGTAAGAGCAGAAATGGTTTCTCTCCCTGATTTTGTGTCAGGGAGCAATTAGGTAAGCTGTCTTGGAAACTGCAGAGTAGCTGGGGTATTTGGCGGCATTTAAAGAACTGCTTCAAGTATTTTTTTTTCTTTCCTTCTGCTCTTCACCCTGCTTGCATAGAGCTGCCCATTACCTGTTCATGAAAAGCAATTAGAAAACTTGTACATTCATGCAAAATTTGGCTTTCAGATTTGCCCATATTTATATAGTTATACTAGTTTTGTGATTTTAATGCACCTGTATGAAGGATGGAAGGACTTAGTTTTATATTCTTGATATCCATTTTTATCCTCAAAGTATTACTCTTCAGTCCTTTTTGTCTGGTCAGTTGTTCTCTATTCCTGCATGTAAAGGTTCAAAAGTAGCTGTGCTTTAACAGGAATTTTTCTTTTTCTCCATTTTTTTTTTTGCTTTTAGTAGTTCAACCATAGGTTCTGTTAGAATAATCTGTGAGCTTCTGGAGTGATAAAGAGAGGAAAAATCTATTCTTGGAGATGTTTGCTTTTCTCGCTCTACCTTGTCTTTTTGCCTATAGTATTTTGTCTGTAGTTATTAATTATAGTCAGGGCAACATTTTCAATGATTGACTACTTCTTAAAACAATAAGGCTGCTTAATAAGCAAAACACAATGGAAACTTGTATTTTTGTGAGACCTTCTTTGGTAAGAAAGCTCCTATGCACACTAACAATTCTGGCCCTAAAAATGAGGGGAAAATTTTCTCATGGATATGTGATGCTTAGAACAATAAATGCTTGCTTTAAAGAGGTCCCCACTCCAGTCTTAACACATTTCTTACTTTAGCTCTTGATTAAAACCTAAGCTTACTGGTGTTCTTTAAACACAAAGGGGGGAAAAAAGTAGAGTTGGACCCACTAGCACTTGGGAGAAGGAGGTAAGAATTAGTCTTGTGTGACATCTCCCTAGATCCTAGAAAAGAATAACAAACTTCAGATGGAAGGAGGATGTGATCAAGTCAATTCCCTTCGTAATTTCACCATGGGATTGAGTTCAAGCTACTGAATTAATGTGCATCCCCCCGTGTCTGTCCATCTCCAAGTCATGGTGTGCTCCAGATGCTTTTTGAATACTGCTGACTTTCACTGTTTGTGTAAGAGATTAGCCATATTCGCACAATAATTTATACACAACTTTGACTTTTCAGGTGTCTAAGTACACCATCAGGATATTGTTAGTGTTTTCAAGATACTGCAAAGACTTTGCTAACCCGCTTAATAATAGGTAGGGTTAAATGGACGGCAAGTGGTGCAGGCTTCAAGCTGCAGCCTGGCCAGGTGAACTAAGTCAACCTTCTCCAGTGCCACCTGCCTGCAGACTTTCTCCATGTGATGGATCAACAGTACAGATGTCTCTTGCTACCTGAAGGGAGACTTCTGCAGTTCTTAAGGGATTATGACCTTATCCATTCTTTCCAAAATTAACTTCCTAAAGTGGCTGCCATATTTATAGCATACTTTCCCCTGGAGTGCTTCTTAACCTTTCATTTTTAGTTTCTGATTTTTTTAGCTCCTTTATTTCCCTTTATTTTTTTTCCCCTGCATAACTTACTTCACCATCTTCCATCTACTTCCCCATCTTTTACCTGGGATGCAAATGTGATAATACTTCGATGCAATGTTGTAAGTATTGGAAATTAGGCAAAACTAGTTCTATCATCACACTTTCACTCTTACTTGTTGTGATAACACTGTTTTCAAGAAGAAGCCTTGATGACTTGTAGCATGTCCCTGACTCTGTTGCTTGACCCGTCTTGCATCATTGCCTTTTTTCTGATTTTGGAAGGGTGCAGTCTAAAAGGGCTGTGAGGTTTGTATTGATAGAAATATTTAAAGCGTCTCCAACACAGTTAACAGCAGGCATTATGCCACTTGTAAGCCTGTATGTCATGTATAATGAATCTCTTTATAATATGGAAAATGAAGGCACTAAGCATCTTGCATATTGACTGACCTACATCTTTCTCCACTAATGGGGCTGACAGGTCTCTTCCAGGAGTGTGACAGGGGACATTATTTGTTTTCTTGTAGCTTCTCTGGATCTTGTCTTACTGCTGTGCAAAGACTAAACATAAAGAACCTGACAGAATTCTTTAGAAGTCTAATCAGAGATTGAACCAATCAAACTTGATACACCTTCATAGCCTCTAGCAGAGTAGAGCTTCCCTTGGAAAGCCTTAGAGTAAAACCCCACCATAAAAGTGGATCTGACTTGACAGGAATAAGTGTTTCTATGGGTCTCTAACCATAACCCAGGCAACTCTATTAAATACTTCAAGGAAGAAATATTGGAAATGTATTAAGATTACTGCAGTCACTTGGTTTGAATGCACAAAAGAAAAAAAAAAATGCAATCACTTGAGTTTTCTGATACTTTAGTGAACCACTCTAATTCAGCTGGTTTACTGGGAAGCTCTGTGAATACAACTACAAACATTTATGTCCTCTTTCACTGACAGGATGAAACTTTTGTAGAGTATTAAAATGTATGACAAGTTGCATCACCAGGCAGTAATTTCTATCCAGGATTGTGCTTGGCATCATTCATGACTAGTTTCTGAAACTAGTGAACAACAAAAATATTCTTAGAGCTGTATCTTTAGCTTTGTGTCTGTAAACTTTCAGGTCATGTATAATATATTGTAGATTACACTGCTTATCAATAAAATTGACTTAATCATCTTAAATCAAAGCCACAATTAGACTAAAATTGGCATTGCTAATGTATGTTAGTAATAGGATGGAAACCTCATTTTGTGAAACAGTTATTGTTTGTAATAGTTTACAAATTAAACTTTTAGAGTGTTATGATTGACCTAATAACGTACTGTTGTTAATGACTGAAGCAAGCCAAGCTGATCTATTGTTAGGCAATAAAGCTCTTGAAAACAAATGGTGACAATAAATCAGAGTTTTGTAAGCTTTTTTAAAGTTAAAGCCAGAGGATAGTTCCTTAGAAAGGGATCTTGGAGAATATCACTGAAAGAACTTTGTAGATATGATTTAGAGGATGACTATGTCAAACTTCCTGCTGAGCATAGCAAAAACAGGTGACCTGTCTAGAATTCTTCTTAAAGTTCTGTATATTGTTGGAAGCTTCTGTTTAGTGAAAGCAGTACACTGATTATAAATTTCAGAAATACTTAAATGTTTTGACTGATGCTGTATGGTGATTATCACAATTTTTGGGGGGGATTGGGGTTAAATGTATTAAATGAATGATCTTATTTAATGATTAAAAGAAGTTACAGGGAGACCCTTTTATTTAAATGTTCTACAGAAAACCGTTACTGAACTTACCACTTAATATTGTTAAACTTCAGATTTCCCATGTCTGTCATGAGGGAGGTCTGTGATCCAAAAGTGATTGTGGAGTTATTTACTCCACAATATGTAAGCCATGTGAAAGACTTCAAGTTCAAACAAAAATTATTTCACCTTGGCTTGGGAATTGGTTAAGAGTGGCTAATGAAATCTGGGTACTGGGCTGCTTGGAACCACACAGTTAGAGAGAAGCTGTAGGCAGAAACTTGTATATGCTGGAAAAAAAAAATGGTGAGTGGCAGAGATGAATGACTTTGTGTGTCAAATGCATTTTGTGAATTTGACAATTTCTAAATTGGGAAGCATGTTGCTGCTTTTACCTTTTCCTTTTTTAAAAAGAAAAAGAAGTTATTTGTTACCTATGAATAAATATATTGTTAATGAGATTCCCTTTCCTTTAAATGGAAGCAGTCCTGCAAAGTTTGTTTTTCAAAGATTAATTATTGGAGGGGAAAAAAAAGGTTCTACTACTGAGTTTCAAAGTAGACAAAAATTCTATGGTCTTTGAGAAGATCCAACCCAATTTAAGTGTATAAAATCTACAATTGTGTTTATCAGTTGGAAACATTTTTATTTTTCCTGTTCTCTTACCAAAAATATCAGTTTCCCTTTCAACAAAAATTCTGGTAATTTTTGAGATACTATTGTTTTCTTCATAATAATCAGATGTGAAAAAATAATCATCCTTATTATGCAGACCAGTACCTTGGGAATTACATTTTTATTCTTCTCAGAATATTTTTTTGATTTTTAATAATCTGTAAACTGTTTGTAAGTAAAAGTATTCCACTGCAGTGAATTCAATGACACTCCTCAGACCCACCAAAACAATCCTCAGTAAAATGAGAAGTCGTGATGCAAATAACAGTCTTTCTTGAGGTTCTTGCATAGTGTAGAGAAAAAGAATTATTTATTAAAAAAGATGAGTGATTCATCTGAATAGGTATATTGTTTATGGACAATGCCAAATTTTAATATTAAAAATAATAGTCCTTGCTTTCAGCTGATTTAACATTGTTATACAAGAGGAATAGAAACTCATCATCATGAATTTTTTAATAACTTTCCCCCACTGCATAGTTACTTATCTCTACTGTAACAACTTTGATTTTTTTTATATTCATGTTGTACCTTCCAGTGAAGGATGTTAAAAACAACAAACACTGTAGTAAATTAAAGAGAGATGATTTATGATTTTATTGAAACAAATAGGATTTCTTTTTGCAATTTAAATTTCCCCCTGAATGCTAGTAAAAATGTTCCAATTGTTTTTCATAACTTTGAAGGTAAATTACAACGGAGGAGAAAATTTTAAGAAGCGCTATTCATTCTTAAAAAAGAAGTTGTAAACCAAAACAGATCTAGTAGCAGAGAGATGCTTAGGAAATGGAAAAGCTCATACAGAGGCTGTGAAGCATTTGGTGATAGCTGGGAGTCATGAGATGGAGGAAGAAGACACAACAAGGTAGTTTGGGGGACTTCAGTGCATGAAATAATAAGGAGAAGTAAGAAACCAAATATCCTGAAAGACACTTTCAGGGTTTGTTTATGGTCCAGGTGCCATTTTAGAGAATAGTGTACAGGAACCCATGAACCATCATTATGGATCTGATCAGTGGTCCATTACATCCATTAGTCTCTCTACCAGCAGTCTTTACCACTACTGTGAGAGCAATGTGGAAAAGAAACCCAAAGTAGAAATGGATAGAAAAAACACTTGCAGTTAAGCCTACAGGCTGTTCTTGGAAATTTTTTTGTATGTTTATTGTGAATTTTGCTAAAGCACTTCTAATGTATGCTAAAGTTCAAAAAAAGTTCTTCTGCTTTGGTCAGAACTGGACCTGCACAAGGCAATAGCCAGGCTATTCCACTAGTCATAGATCATCGTTTTAAAATATAATTCTGTCCCAAAACCAGAACATACCAAGGCTTTCCATTAATATATCAAGACCATCCTAAGTCTATAGCCTTGGAGGGATCCCTTCCCTACCTGTAGTCCTCACAGTCATTTCTCAGTCACTTTCAGCTGCCATAGAGAACTACGCCTTGAACTGCCCAGGCACCTCTTTTTCGCCTTTTACTTTGAAATTGGGACACAAAATTCCTGAGCATTCTGAGCTCTGACCTTAGAGGATTGACCTAATTCTGCTTTGAAATAAGGGGCAGGAAGGGTGTGTGTATTTTGGGCAGTCAGTTGCAGTTACAACTAGACAAAAAACAACTTCAATAAAAAATAAATCAGAGGGAAATAACTATCTCATGAATCTGCCATGGGACTTGCAAAGAATTTTTTGGTTCATCTCTGAGCTAAAATGCTAATACAGTGTGTTTATCAGCTTTGAGGTAGATAAATAATAGTAGAAAAGTGATATGAGTACATGGAGGGGTAACTGGCATATATTAATGTAATTTTTTTTAATTCCTCCTTATTAAAATTCAGTTGGACTTTAAACGTAAAGACCTCTCATGTTTTTTTAAAGAGTTTATTCCACAAAAAAAACCCCAAACCACAAACAACAAAACCAAAAACCCAAACAAAAAAACCCATGGCATTTTAAACAAACTTTTTGGAGGTAAAAACTGCTTGAGAATGGAGGTAAGAAAGAAGCAATCAGCAGGCTGCAGCTGTTCAAAATGACAGCTCAGAGGATTTACAAATGTAGTTGCTATGACTGTATTGCTTGAGTCACAATGAAAAGTAATAGAAGTGCAGTTGCTGAGAGACAGTGACTAAAGTTGATGGAATAGTAGCAATTCCTGTAAGCATACAAAGGATTTTGGAAAGTAAGGAGCTACAGAAAAAGAAAATCAAGGAAAATAAATGATAGAAACACAGAAAATAGATATAAGTGTATCCCAAGCAGCTCAGGATGTGTCAGATGTGCACTGTAGTGGAGAGTATTTACTGAAATATCAGCATTGTTCATGTGGCTTTGTATGGTGAAGAATATTTTTCACTTTGTGTAATGAGGAGCAGTTGGGAATATTTGTACTTATATGAGGGACTGCTATTTTTGTACCTAACTCTAGAGAAGGCCCGTGTTTCTCAGTGGAGAGGTAGTATGCACAGACTGGAGAAATTACAGCACCAGGCTGTCCAAGTCTAACCAAGTTCAACAAAAGACTTGTACAGGAGGCTTGCGGGGTGTTCCTCTTTATTCTAGTCTCCTTCAGTAGTGTGAGTTCTGTAACCAGCCACAGGTATCCCAGTCATTCATCGTCAGTGGTTGCAAGACTGAGAGTAATGCAAGTGGATGTATTTTGAATAGGTGCAACTGGTAACTTCTGTACTGGGACTGCTCAGTTTTGGGAGGAACTTTGAATAAGCTGGCATCATTACTGGTGTCAGTCTCTTGAACACAGATGGAATCAAGTGGGCATGGCAAAGATGCTTGGATGAGGGAAGAAGTAGGATACAATTGTTGAAGTAATACAGGAGAAAGTGTCAGGCATGGTCATTTTTAGATGTTTGTTAGTCCAAACTGGAAGTTCTCTGAATATTTTATCACCATTCACCCAGGAAACAGCTTCTCTGAGGAGAACATAAAAAAAATCTATAAACTGCTCCAAGTTTACTGGATGAAACTAGTAGAAAGATGATAGGCTTTAAGTTTGGCAAACTAAAATGACCATGTTAATATAGCTGTTCTTCAAAAGCCAAGGATATGACATGTTTACTTGTGTCCGCTGTGAGACGAAATCATAGGTAAGGCAAAGCAAGGAAAAACAGTATAAATCATTGCCAAAACCTTTATTCTAAGGTGGAGAAATTAGTGATATTTACAGAAGAAATATGATCAGAAGAGTAAGATTATTTTCTGCTGGAAAAGGCAATCTGACTTTCTTATATTTTTCGCTATATATAATTTCTACCACAATATACTTTTTTCTCCATTTGGATGAAAATACAAAATTAAGGAGCTGAGAAAATGTTGCAGTTAACTGTTGTCCAGTATTTCGGAATGCAAAGTGTGTAGCTACCAAGTGGTCTGTGTAATACCTCAAAATGAAGGATTTTTAAAGCCTTCCTGCAGAGCGTGTTTCTTTAGTTTGTTAGCTGTTGCACCTTTTGATTGCCACTATTATCTTTCTCTTTTTACATATCTACAGTATAGTAGTATAGGTTGCACAGTAGTCTGAACAAAACCCAGGGGATGAATTCTACCTTCTAATGCACTGCTAATAGTCAATAAGAGCCTGAAGAGTTTTGTTCTAAAATCAAAGCCACTACCTTCTAAGTCAATGTGCTACAGTGGGAGTTTTTAAGAAATATTGCAAAATTTCATAATAAAACCAGCACTGGTCTGTTCTGGGCTTATCTACTGTGACAAACACAGGATTCAAAATAAATAGGGATGGTGTGAAATTGTTAATGACAGCCAGGTTCAGTATCTTGATGTGGTTTGTTTTTGTGTGTGTCATTGCAGAATTGCTCTGAATAAAGGAAAAAGTCTTTCAAAGATGCATACATAAATTAGGACCAGCTTATACCTAGGCTGAAGTGTTTAAAGCACAGTTCATTACAGCTGTGTGTGCAGCAGCTCTGAACAAAGTGTTTGTTCGTGCTCCTATGTTGCTGATGAGATTGTCACTGGAGTTAGGTTTGACTGGAGCTGGACATGCAGGGGAGGTTTTGTGCTGCCTGTGAAAGTGGTAATTAGCCTGAGAGCCTACATGTAGTAACTGGCTACATCATATGGTCAAATTGTTTAAAATTTCAACGTTGACAAAACAATAATGAAATACTAATCTGCCAGGTGTCTGCAAGTCTTTCACAGTAGTTTCAACCTTTTGGACAGAAAAAGCAGTTGGAGATGCTGCAAGTACAAGTTGTGGAGGGACTATGGGGAAGAGGTGCCTGTTAGGTCTGAACAAACACAAGCCATTTTGGCAAGTATTCACCTTCTGAAATGAACTTTTAATTTTTATCAATTGGAATGAGAACTCTTGTTCAAATGCAGCTTGTCAGTCTTAGTTTGCACTAGGACAGCACATTTTGTTGCAGAAATATTAGTGTAGCTATACTGTCCTAATTTAACTCACTGGCATATAAATTATTGTTAGTCTGAAACTGGCAGATAAATTATTATTATAATAATTAATATTATTCAGCTAAAACTTTTCTATCCTGGATATATATACCAGGAAGGCCAAATCTTCTGATTTTTACAAGTGAAAGGGACAAAACATAGAAAATTATTAGCTTCTATGTCCTCTGGCTACTTGCACTTCTTAGTATCTAGAAGCTAAAGCTAGTCTTGAGCTGATATTATCCCTAAGGATATTTTTGCTTTTGCATGTCTCAGTGGATTTCCCTCTGAAATATTTTCTTACTTGTACTTTGTTTGAAAAATTATTTTCCTAGGTTTGTAGTAACCTCTCTTCAGCCCATGCATTTTAGTGTACTGTAGCTTTCCTTACCATTCCACCTGTTTGCATCTGCTCCTACTAGGTGCTTCATTCTGCAATTCTGCCACTCTTTTGCTGTGTATTTCTGTAGGTACCTCTTAGTCTGCTTTCTCTTGTAGCCCTTTTTTCTTTATCCTCCCCAAACCACACAATATATGTATGCCCAGAGGTACTTCAGGGCAGATTTATTCATGAATTTTCCAGAAGCAGGTATTTATGAGTATTCTGTTTGTTCTTTCACACAGCTGATGGCTGGTGCTGCTTTGGTTTAGAGCCACAGGAGTAAATGAGTCTTTGAGTGAATAACTACACATCACCCTGAATAGAACAACCCTCATGTACTTCATCTGCAAAAAATTCAGAAAACTGGAAACCGCATAATAGCAACCAGCAGGATAACTGAGCCAATTCAAGACTTTGGCTCCAGAAGGCTTCTGTAGCCATCTTCAGTGTATCCAAGTCTCTCTTCTGTTTCATTCTCAAATGTATTTGCCTCATAAAAAAGGCAGAGATAAAATTACATAAATGTATATAGAAAATATCACCTAGCAAAATCAACAGAGGAGAAAAACAGTGTGTTGAAAAGAGAATTCTACCACAACAAAACAAGACTAAAAATAAGATACAGTAGTAATAGCACTAGAGTTTGTCTGTTTAATTTAGAGTCTTTGTGGAGCAGTGCTGAGTAAAAGTTCAGGAGATAACAAAGTAGGAAGAAGTTATGTTATGACATACTGCCCCTGTCCTCTCTGTTTTGATAACAAATTTCTTTCTGATGCCAGTTTTAATTATATTTAAAATTGCACCTTCAAAAGCAAAAATATGAAAGTTCAAACCCAAATAAGTTTCAAAACACACAGTTCAGAAACAAGAGCTAACTTCTACCGTAACTGATCAAATCAGCATGAGGTATTATGGTATTACCCTCCATTTCCTTTCTCTAACACTTCTTCAGATGAAAAGATGCTGCTTACTCAGGGCCTAATACTGCGTGAATACTTTCTTGACTATTCCTGTAATCATTCAGTGCTCATCATAGGATTTCTATCTATAAAAGCAGCTTGGTGAGTTTTGTGATGATAGCACTGCTAACTTTAGAAGAAGTTAACATTTGGCTAAGAAACACTGGCAACTTTAAAAAACCAAGATGCTTGAACCTTTAATAACTGGATTTTTATTATCATGATCCTAAATGTATCATTATCATGATCCCTGAGTCTTTCTGCCCAGAGCTGCAGAGAGGGTTTGATGTCCATGGAGTCATAAGTAAGAACAGATGCATCTTCTCAGCCTAGATGCAAAATTAATTGGGGAGAAATAAAGAAGAGGGAATTGTCTTGCTACTTTGGTATCTCCTTACAGCTGAAGGAGGAGTATGGCTCTGTCAGGGTGGTTGCCTGTGGTGCTGGTGTGGGATGGAGACCTCTTTTGCATGGATCATTTAGGCTTTCCTAAGTTGAGTCATGTTGTCTATCTCTTTCCAGCCTCTTTTTCCCCTCACATAAACTTTGCTTTGTTTACATGAAATAGCTTAGTCTGTGAAATGTTGCTTTTTGAGTCTTAGGTATTATATAGTCCTGTTTTACAGTTCCTGGCAGTATATAGAAGAATAAAAAAAGTCTATTTAAAAAAGTAGCTCTGGATATGAAAAAAAAAGTAACAAAAATGATGTTTCATTTTGATAGTGTAATATGTTGCTGTAAATGTCATGTGGATGATTGAGTAGCACAAAACCCCAGTGTTTTAGTTGCTGGGAATTACTGGAGGTGGGTAAGAGAAAGGGATTTGAATGCCATGTCTTCTTGAGAAGAGAGATAAAGAAATGTAGCAGAAGTGAACTAAGCCCAAGAGTCTGGGTCTGAAGAGGCTGTTTTGCCAGAGTGGAGACCTGAATAAAAAGTGGAATAGCTGCATCTGCAAATGGGTGGCTGTTGAGTAGATCGTGGAGGCAAAACCAAACCCAAATCACCATAACTTAGGGGGTGATCTGAAGCCCCAAACTTCTTCAGTGACTTCTATGCAGTTAGTTTTAGTCTGTTGGATTTCTGAGGAGTTTAGGAGACAGCAGGTAACTGAGTTTACAGATAAGGAAAAAAGTGACAGATGTTTCAATATCCTCTCCTGACCGTGCCCATTGCCGCTGAAAAAATGCTTGAGACTATTAAACCTGGTTCTATTGATTTTACATTACTTTTCACGTATTGCAAACCATCCTTGCCATGTCTACCATTTAAACATGCAATTGCCATTTGCTATATGATAAGACAAATGTGTTCTATATGGAGAAATGGGTTTCACAGCTTCTGGAGTGTTCAATCTAGACAAATCTATGACACTGTAGGTGTTTGAGGACATGGTATTTCAAAAAGATCTCAAAAGGAAAGGTAAAACTTTCAATAGTTTAAACACATTTCAAGTACTTAAAAAACCAAAGTAAGCTCCCTACCTACTTTACTTTTGGAAATAAATACTGCCAGGAAAAAATTGCAGATACATATTAGCCAAATAAACCCTTTTTTTTTTTTTTCCTCCTTCATCTCATGATGAAGTATGAACAAAAACAATACTTAAAGCCAAGGGAAGTTCTGCTTTAACATTTCTACTTCTCTTTTACTGTGTTCTGTTTTCTAAAAAAAAAAAAAAAAAAAAAAAAGAGAAAAAAAATTGAATTCAAGGGGTACAGCATTTTAGGATTCTGCAAACTGGACTGTAACCTGGGATCTTTTCCTTTAGCTCTAATTTGCAAAGTAACTGTCTTTCTTTACAATGAGGATTAAATGCTCCCTTATGAATGTTCTTTAGCTCTTAGATAGCCCTTGCAGCCTCTGACACCCCTAAGGAGCACATGCTGAAAGAGGAAAAGCCTCTTTGTATTACCTACATAACCTTTCTAACATAACCTGCTAAAAAAATTTTAATTGGGCATTTTTATCAACCTGGGGTGACCATCAGAAGAATTCAGTCTTTATGATCGCTGCAATATAAAATTCTACAGATAACTATACAGTTTAAAAACTTAGGTTTTGTCAGTGGTATATAACTTCTGGAGCTTACTGGATTTTTGTGCCACTTCCAATTCTTATTGTGTTGACTGTTTTCTTAATTTTTCAATACCTTTCACTTTCCAAGAGGTCAAGAGTATAGTGACAGCCAGAACTAGCTTCAAGATGCAGAGTTTGATCCATGTTATGCATACTTATTCAATTTGGGAAGATTCAGATTCTTGAAGTACACTGTATCCATTTAAAAGAAGGATTTAGAAATCATTCTGAAACTGTGGTGTTATCTACTAGTGGATGCTGTGCTGATTCTCCTCTAATAGCTCTATCACATCTGAAAATATTAGTTTCGAGACCTTGCACAAAGGCATTTGCCTGCAATTTTATTTGTGAAGGGTTGGTCCACACTGGGATTTTTAGTTCTTGTCATATTATGACTAAATCTGACTGAAGACACCTTTTTCTTTCCCAACAATGACATTTCTTTCTCTTTGACACTCTGGAGTCTCTTTGCTTTTCATAGTACACAGAAACTTTACAAAATTTGAGCAATATGATACAGAAGGGGAAAAAATGACTTCATTTGTTGCTGGGTTTAGTTCCTATTTTATTGATTACAGACTCATCAGGGAGCAGATAATAATTTGGTGTCAGGTGGGATGGTTACCTATGTGAACAATATGATTTATGACTGACTGCCACAAAGGACAGTAATGCAAATTCAAAAGAAGTTTGTTATTCCTTATTTCTTGGATATTGACTAGCATGTGCTGTTTTAAGTCATGTCTGCTTGCACACACCTATCATTTTCTATGGCTACAACACTAGCCATGAAGAGCTTGTCTCAAAAGTTAGGATTCTGATGTGGTGGAAACCAGCTAATCTCTGTTACAATATTACTATTGAGAGCTGCATTACTAAACTAAGTTGGCCTAACTTGATATGCATTTCTCTAGCCTTAGTATTCCTTTCTGTTAAAAAAAAAATTTAACCTGAGTTTATTTAACCTTTTTCCTTGTCCTTTTCTCTCCTTTTCTTCCAGGACTGTAGAGGAAATGGTTTCAGATTTTTGAGTTTGCTTGTGTTTGAATAAGGTGGGAGGGAAGGGAAACCTTACTGCATGAAAGTCAAATCGGTAAGAACAGCTTATCTTTTACAGCCAGAGTTAAGCTGAGCTCTTCACTTGGCTCGCACAGTACTGAATTCTATGGGGGAAATCTTAGGAAAATTATCTTTTGTACTCCAAAGATTCTTGTTTGACTAACTCCTAAGACTTCAAGGCAAGTCAGCTGTTTGAAAACTATTATGATACTGGAGGGAAAAAGCCAAGAGATCTTAGAGGCAGATCACTGGTTTTATTGGTGCATCAAGCACAGATCATACTTATAGCTCTCTAAAAACTACTACTAAGCTATGGAGGACTCAAACTCTTTGAAAGGTGCAAGCATGATCTTCTCAAACACAATATTTTTGGGAATCCTGATAACTCAGAGCTTTAGTGGCAGGGAGAGATAATGTTCCTGTCTATGATGACTCAGGCAGGGCTATCTGTAACTGTTACTCCACTGGACTTCAGTGCCAAAAGCCATTTTTCAGTTCTCAAAGTCAAACTTAAATGAAGCAAGCAGATGTAGCTGGTGATAATGTGATGAGGAAGGAAAAAAAAATCCAACCTTGCATGGTTATTTACACACAAAAATGCCTTAAGGAGAAGAAATAGCTAAGTTAGAAAACATGAGTACTGATTTCAGTTTGGTGAACTGCTGTTGTGATATCTTATAGGTTATTAACCGGAATGTATTTGTCTATATGAGGATTAATTTGTTAACTTTTCAGTTCACTCTGCTACAAAGACTTCAGTTTGTTTCTAGTGACGTTAGCATGGGTGAAAGACTGATGCTCCTTCTCACTTTTGATTTCCTCTCTTCTTTGTCTGCTAAACTGAAAATGTGTTGGTAATCACTGCTAGTGTGTGTCCTGGAGCAAAAGTGTATGGCTGCTCAGGAAAGGGTAAGAAATGTGCTGAGCTGCTGTTAGGTTGATGTAGCTGTTTCCTTCCTCTGGAAACGCTGAAGATGTCTGACTGCAAGAGGGAAAGATGAAGATAAAAAGATCAGTTTCAGCTCATTCTCCTGACACGAAACAAAAAAATAAATGGGAGGGGTGAAGAATGAAATAAAATTTCTTCATGTGAACATTAGTTCAATTTAAAAAAAATACACTGTTATATTCATAGGGAGCTACCAATCTAGAAGTACTGTAAAAAAATTTTATTCCGGTTCTAAATCCTGTGTTGTGTTAAAGGTTCTTTAACAAATATTGCATTCTTGCATGACTTTTTTTTTTTTTTTTTTCCTGGAAACATGATTTAAGCTCTAGATTTCAAATAGAATTCTACCCATAAGCTTTGTGAACACTTTTAAAGTTCAGTGATATAAGTACATTTTATTTTCAAAATTGTTGGTTTTCACCTTATTTCATAAGTTAAGGTGGGGGGGGAAGAAACCCACATAGCTGTCCTTACATTGGTGTAAGTCATCACTTCATCGCTGATGCAAAAAAACCAAACAAACAAAAACCCCAAACTCAGGGGAACTGCTTTATATATGTTCTATAACTGTATTTTTCACTCTGAAAGATAAAGTTTCATTTCGAAAGGCACAATTTTAGAACATGTTTTTCCTTTCAAATTTTCATTTACAAAGTGTTTTTTCACCTTCAAAGTACATAAGCCCCATTCCTTCTTTTTATTCCAGAAAACTGTTGCTATGTGATTGGGAATAATTTTTGTCGGTTGATATTGTTCATTCATATGAAAGAATGGGCTTAGTTATTATTTGTGATTCAATTTGCTCTTTCAAAAGAGGTCCTAGCAATTACCAGGTCAGTAAGTTCATCTTTCCAGTTGCCTTCAAGTGTTGTAGTTTTAAGTGCTTATTTGAAGGCAAAAACTGTATTCCCTCACTGTGTGAACAGTATCATACTGTGAGATTTACAAGCAAGCAGCTTAGTACCTTCCCCAGTATTGTCTTCAAGGTATTTCACTTCCTTATTTTCCTTCTTTAGTAAATAAGGCTGTAAGTTGTGAATCTGAGTGCTTGAAATTAGACTTTCAGGTCTTACTGAGGCTTTTAAATAGCAGTGTCCAGCTTCTCAGAAGTGAGTCTGGGTTGATTTGGGAAGCCTATGGAGTGTATTAGAAGAACAAGCTAGCTTTGGCATTTTTTTAACCTCAGTTCTAGGGTTTGTGGTGAGGTATTTTCTTCTGATAATGGTCCTTCTCATACAGCAGCAAACTCTAAACTACTTACATGTAAAGAATTGGAGTCTTAATCTTCTTCTATGACCACTGAGTACAACTGTCAGGTCCTTAACTGCCCTTAATTTATTTTATATCTTATTCTATGCTTGAGTGTCAAAACTAGGTAAACTCCTCTGAGTGTGTGAAATGATTTTTTCATTCTCTTTAAATTGATATTGAAGTTGGAATGATTCAAATATGAAATATATAAAAAATTTCCTTTCCTCTTGTAAAACCGCTGTTTCACCTCTTTCTCCAAGCTCACATTATTTAGAAATCCATGATAGATTTTTCTGTGCTTACCCTCTTTTTGCACTGCTGTGCAGTCCCCAGAGACATTCAGCAGAAAGTGGCTGAGTAGTGGTGGATCCAAAATGCCAGGTTAGATAATGCTTCTGCAGCCATGGATCTGGGATGTGCAGAGGCAACAGAAAGCGTCCCAAGTTTCACTTCTCTCCTTTAGAAAAAGACTCAGGTTAGAAAACTGTAAGACAACTCAAAAATACCTGGTTTGGATCAGATGATTGGAACCAGCCCTGTATATCTATAACCACCCACACTCAACGGTCCTGTATCATTTCTCTCTGCCAGTGCTCCCTCTGATGGTAAATTTATAGTTGTGTTTCTCTGTGCTGTCACTGGATCAAAATAATCTTCCTTCATAAACAGAGAACATCGTTTCCTTAAGGAAGATTTCCAAAAGAATTATGTGGAGAAATCATTGTAACCACTGCACTTGGATATAATTGCAAACAAGTGCCTTTAATAATGGGTTACAGCCTCACTTAGGTTAAACCCCACATGAATAAAAATAATTGAATCTTCATAGACTGCTTTTGGATGAGTCCAGTGTATATTGGAAATATCTGGATAACATCTAGTGTTACTAAGAGATTTAGTTTATTTATCTGCATGCTTATCCTGTTTCTCATAGTAAGAAGGCTTATGCCACCACTGCCTCTGTGTCCTCCTGTCACAACCAGTGAGAAATGGTGCTGCTCAGATAAATAGCTTTTGTGTCTGCTGGGTGACTTTATTGCGTTCACTTCTGCTGGGTTTGCAATGGGTCACTGGGTGCAGGAGAACTGAGCACAACAAAACTTCAAACCCTATAAGGTACCAAAGCTGGTCAGAAACAAGTAGTTTGAAAACAGACTGGAGTAGTTCCACCGTTCATTGGACTTGTAGTTTAGGAAATGGAGAATCACAGCAGTTAGGCCACCTGGTCAGACTTGAACAGTGTTTCTTCTCAGAGCTGAGGGAAACCTGAGTTTTCTACCACTGTTCTTTCCTCTTTCATCTGGTTGTCATTGTCTCTGACACCTCAAAATTAAGTTCCTTTGGAAAACAAAGCTAAACTGTTTAAAAGTACCTTTTCTATAGATTGATATTCATGGAGGCAAAATCTGGACTGTTTACTTGAAAGAGTCAATAAGGTTAAGGGAAGAGGTGTTTAAGTTGGTGTCTTCTACTTGAAATTTGGATAGGTTTTTAACAATTACCCTCACCAAAATTAGGGAAATTAAGAAGTCTTAGGAGGAGGGGAAGTCCTTGCATAGAGAGAGAATTGCTCAAAAGATAGGAGATAGACAAGGAGGTGAGTGCTTGGTTACTGCAGCAGATGGGTTTGCTAGTGATGTTCCAAGGGTTCTGCACTGTTTATAAGAGTGTATATAAATGGACTTGAAAAGGAAGGAGAGCAGTGAGGTGACTAAGTTTGCTGTTGATATACAATTATTCAAGGTAGTGAGGATGAAGGCAGACTGTGAAGAATTATACAAGGATCTGAAGAGACTGTGTGACTGGGCAATAAAATAGTAGATGAAATTCAGTGTAGATAAATGTGAAGTGATGCATGTGGGGAAAAACAATCCTAGCTTCACATATAAAATGATTGGCTCCAAGCTGTCTGTTGCCACTCAGGAGATGAGACCTTGGGTTATGATGGATAGTTCCATGAAAACATCAGCCTGTGCTCAACAGCAGGCTAAAAAGCAAATCAAATTTTAGGAATTATGAGGAAAGGATCAGAGAACAAAACAGATAATATCATTATGCAGCCATATAAATCTATGGTTGACCTGTACCTTGGATACTGCAAGTAGCTCTGACTTGCTAATTACAATGAGGATGCATTAAGATGGGGAAGATTCAGAAGCAGGAAAGGAGGATGTATGCATAGGGCTGAGTAGGCTGGGACTCTCTAGGAAAAAGTCAACCGAGGGTGATAATGATACAGAGGCTGACAAAACTGAATGGGTGGAGAGGGATGGATCTTTTACTGTCTCTTGCAGCACAAGAGTTAAGGGCCATTGAATGAAGTTTATAGAAACTGATTCAGAGCAGGGAGAGGCATCTTTTCCAGAAGGGAGTAATGCACCTTGTCAAAGGTTGCAGAGGGTCTAGGGGAGAATGTACAAATAATTGGATGAAATGCCAGGTCAAGGACTGCTCGATGCAGAAACCATAACAAGCTCGAGAAATCTCCTAAAGAAAATGCTGGAGACTGGGAGAGCTTTGTGTTAGAAATACTATGTATATTTGTCCTGCACTTTCAATTGGGACTATTTTTGCTCTCTGTTTGAGACTGATAACTAGATTTGTAGAAATTAGGGTCTATAGACTGACTATTTCAACCCTGTCAGAGATCTATGGAGGGTATACATGCAGACAATTCATATACCAATTTCATGCTACTAGGACTTAGATTTCTCCTTGTCCAATACCTAGTATGAAGATTATTACAGAGAAAGGAGTCTGATAACACAGCGAGGCAGTTGTTCCAGGCTTCCATAATGTTAATGCACCCAAAAGTGTTGGTAGTGCAAATTCAAATGTGATTAATGCTGGAATCTCCAAATATGTGTTAGTAGTAGGAAATTAATATCTTGTGAGTTTGAGTAGTATTCAAGGAAATCAAAGACCTTGCGAAGTTATTCATTGAAGTATTCACAGGTGAGAAGCAAAGATTTTGGTTACAACCTCCTCCAAATATATAAAGTTATAAAGTTTGGAAAACAATAATGTAAGTACATCTAATAACATGCAATGAGCAATACTAATAAGTACATCCTCCCTACAATTAAACTTTTTCTAAAGCCAGCTCTCTGTATTTGCTGCATGTAAGCACAGTAATTCACTACATAATTATTCAATTAGAGAGATGAAGTATGGCTCAACCAGTTTCAGTAAATAGAATACTATGTAAGGATTGTGAAGCAAGTACCCATTTTCTTACCTGTCTGCCGAGGAGTATGCTGATTTACTTAAGCAGTGCTGCTTGGGATTGAAGAGAAATCCAACTTGGGGATGAGAGCTACAAGGTAGCATAATGTGTATAGCAAATAAGACAATGCAAACTGTAGGACGAGAGGGAACAAAGGCAGTGTTCTAGATGTGTAAAGCCTGTGAAACAGTAACTGAGTAAAGAGGGTTTTTTCTTGAGTTCTCCTACTATTTTTTTGAATATTACACCTTTCATGTCTTCCATTCTCCCAGTTGAAATGTTTCTGCTGAATAAAATAGAGATAAATACTGAATTCAGTATTTCTCTTGAGGTGGCTGATGTAAATATTATGAAAGATGTGGGGAGTGGATATTAGATGTGCATGGGTAGAGAAAAGGGCTGAGCCTCAGGCAAAAATGGTCTAGTTGATTGCTAAAAGCCTTTACATATAAACTGTTAGTTGCTACTGTAGTATGTCCCATCTGTTCTAACAGAGGAAAAGTTGACATTTGAAGGAAAATGTAAATGTCAACCAATGCAGTGAAGCAGTCTTGAGAACTTCAGTTGATTTAAAAGTCCTGAGTCTGATCCTGATGGAAAGATAGGGAAGGACCTTGGTTCTGCAGTCTCTCCAGAGACCCCTTCCTCTACTTTGCTCTCACAGTGAAGGATTTCTTCCACTTGTTAAATTGGAGTTTTGCTTATTAAAACCTGTGACCATTGCCTGGAAAGGGCAGATAATTGTGTGACAAATGTGAATACAAGAAGGAGTAGACATTCTTGCTTAGGATGGTAAATAAGTTTCTCCTATAGTTTTAGTGGTGGAAAAACTTAAACCCACAATGGAATGCCTTACCTAAACCTGATAATTATCTATATGAATGTGTTGTTTAACTGTGATAAGTAGCCTTTGCAAACTGGTTGGTAACATAACAGGTATTCTGTTCCACCAACCTGGTTATGTGCTCCCTGGAAAATCCTGACCACCCTTGTAACGTTCTTCTTCATCTGAACTATTGCTGCAGATGGGTAGTTGACTAAGTGATGGTCTGACTTGCAACTTTCATGTGTCTGCAACAAAGAACCAAAACCAAAATGGTATTTTATGAATTAAATTACTTTTTCTCATCTGTTAGTACTGAAGGGGGAGGATGGTTTCCAGGAATGACTTTCATCTCCCAATAATCTTGTAGTCTAACCAAACAAAAACTCGGAGTTACTTCCAAACTTTGTTGTTACCCATACTTATCCCTTGTTGCTGATTTATCTCCTGGTTAGAAAACAAACAAACATCCAAAACTGAATAACAAACTAAAACAAAAGCTAAACAGCTTTTGAAAGGCCAGGGGAACAAAAGCTTTTTTTTCCTTTGTGTATGAGTATACTACATAATATATATATTCTGCTCTTTTATACCTCTTCCTTTATCAACACCTTATGTTGGTAAGGAACCTAGCAACTCAGTGGGAGAAAAGAGCTAGACATTTTATTCCTTTATTATCAGAAGTTTCCTTTATTACAAGGAAATATTCTTATACTTTCTTTTAAAAAGGTAGAAGAATCAAATGTAAAATACCCTGTCATATGTATTTCAGGGAAAAGAGATGAAGTATTTTCAGATCAGTGTCCATTTATCATGTTATGTCCACAAGTGTGCATTATACAGCCAGAAGTATTTTGACCTATTTAAATATTCTTCTACAGTATTTCCCTATACATATAGTTTAATCATATCTTACAATACATCAAGAATGTGCAGTTATTTTTAAAGTACACTGTTAGAACAATGCAGTGTTGCGATACCAGCTAGTGCATTTGAGCAACAGATGACGGCTTCTTTTGCTTATTGATGAACCTTAGGTCTCCTCTGACCAGTACAATTTTCATGTTAGTGTGCCTATAGAAGCCTTGTTAAAATACACTTGTTGCAGCACTCCCTGATAGCATATGCATAATTTCTGTCCTGATTTTCTTGGGTTTTTTTAACCCTCCTCAATGACAATTTGAAAACAGCAGCAGGTTGTAGTATAAAGTCAGAACAAGTTCCATTCATACCAAATAGGGGTACTGTTTAGTACATGCCTATCAAGGAAAGCTTTGTGTAAAGTACTTTGTTTCCTGTTAGATAAAGGAAAACTTGACTCTGACATTAATCAGAAAAGCTGTTTTGTGCTGGTATGGCTGCAGCAGCTGGTCACACAGCTCTGCTGATCTTTAAGCAATTGTTGACTTCTTCAAAAAAAGCCTGCCAAAAGTTTTCCTATGACTTTTACTGTCCCCTACTACCTGTTTAGTTTTGAACACAGACTTATAATATATGGGAGGGAAACACCAACTACTTTCTGTTTGTAAGAATCAATTTGTATGTTTTTCTAGTTCTACATCTATTTTATCAGCACTGACTTTGTAGAATGCCAACATAAACTCCTTGGCACAATCCTATGTTTTGTTTGATTGTTTGCATTTGATGTGGTGAATGGAATAATGTGTTCACGTGATCGTGTAGGTCTAAGTTTTGATGTGCTGATCAGCCACGCAGGTATGACTGCAGTACATGTTTCTTCTCAGAAAGGTGCTTTCAGGAGGCTGTTGGAAGCATTGCAGGATTTTACTATTTTATTGCAAGCAGTAAACTTCCTGATTTTTGCCTTCCAGCCTGATCTGCAACACAGACTGGATCTTTTCTGCAAGCCTGAACACCTTTTATCAAAGATGGTATAATTAAAACACAGTGCTTGCTACTAGGGATAGCTCTGTGGATGATTTCAGTTAACATTTCTGTTGGATTCTTGGTGATGTCATAAGTTTGGTCCTGTTGATTGGCCAAAGAAACAGAATCCTTTTTATTTTCTACACAGATTAATCTCAATGCTTAGTGTGCTTTGTGAAGCTTAATTTGAATGCATCACAGCTTTGTTTCATGCATTGTATTTTTCTTTTCAGAATGGACAATAACAAATAGTAGTGCTACAAGAGAAATGTGCAAAGAACAAACATTTTTTTCCTTTTATTTATTTTATTTTTGTAATTAGAACCATTACAGTAACATAAGGCTTTTTCTTCAATTTTTTCAGGGGGGAAAAAAAATAGTGTACCCACACTTTGCCTGTGTTATCATCGTATTTCACTGTACAACTCATGAACAGCACTTCAATTTCTCATTCTTTGTTTTACCTATAGAAGGAGGACATAAATTCACTCTCTTGACCCCTTGATGAAGTATTTCTAGAACATGGAGGATGTCCTCAGTCAACCCTTTAATGTTTACAAGCTTTAATTTGTTAAGCTTATACTAATCCTTGTAGAAAGACAGCTTCAAATGAAATACAATTTTAGATATCACTGTACAGATCTGACACTTGGTTCTGTATGTTTGCTGGGCTGCATTATCTTGTTCCAGATTATGCGACAAAAGTCACTGTAAAATTCTAGGTACTCTAATCACTATGAAAAGTCAAGTTTCCTTCTGTTCTTTAGGTAAATCTACTGAGTGATACACAATAATTAACAGTTGTGGAGGGCTTTAGTTGGGCCACTTATGTGCTCACAAAACTCAGTGCTTCTACTCCAGCCAATGTCTCAGGAAAGATAAGAAACAAACAAATATTTTCCCAAAGCTATTGTAGTTCCTTCTAGGAATAAAATTAAACTCATGCCTCTAACACTGTAGAGAAGAAGCCTGAATTATCCACTTGAAAATGAAATAATAAAGTACCACCTTTCTTTACTTTTCTCTCTCAGCAGAGAGATGGATGTTCCTTTAGATGTGGAACAAGTAACATGACAAAAAATTCTTGTGTAAACAAAATGCTTCAGGAACTGAAAGTAAGGTTGGGAGGGCTGTTACTGGCATAGCTTCAGCGTTAAAAAAACTTAGAGATGCATTGTTTGTTTGATTCTAGGAATTTGAAAACTTATTGCTTTCCCAGTTTAGTTCTGGTTTACTTTCTTCATGCATGGGGTGATGAATATGGTAAACAAATCTTACTTAGAAAATGGATTCATGAAACTGCCAATATTTTATGAAGTATGAACTCAAATTTTGGCCTGATCTGTCACTAGAGTATTGCTGAATATTGGTATAGAAGGCACCTGAGGACTTAGTAATGCTGACCCATTAGGAGATATACTGAGAGGCCTGTGTGTGCATGGAGAGTGCCTCTTTGATTAATAGTCCTGCTGTGAGTGTGACACATCTGTGCTGCTGTGTAACTTTTCCTGGATGTTAGACACTGATATTTAATGATATTTGCCACTTCAATAGGAGGAAAAAGATGGAGATGATGTTAAATTGCTTTTCTCAGTGCGTGCACTGTAGAAAGGGAAATGAAACATTAATTCACTGGGCTTTTTTTTTTTTTTTGTCTTTTGTGTGCCTGTGAAACGAGGGCTCTAGCCTGTAGCCCATTAGTCTGCGTGTGAGCAGATTTGCTGATCCAGCCATGCCCCATCTGGGAGGGGCTGTCTCTATTCTGTGGAGAGGTAAATCCTGTGCATACAGCCTCAGGAAAGTCCTGGATAGTCATGGCACCTCTTTATATTAGAAAACCTTCTCATAAGTTTAGAACACTCCCCAAAAACCTGAGATCCATACAAACTCAGAACTCAGACACCTGAGTTTAAAGGCTTCTTGTGCTCTTCATCTGGAACATATTGCTATACATTATTGCCTCTGCAGCCCGAGGCCCCGGAAAGGATCGTTTTGAAAATGATACCTTTAAAACGAAAAAAAGATACTGTTTTCACATTACTCCTAACAACGATGCGATGCTGGAGGACGACGAAAAGAGCTCAGGGGCTTGACTGCCACCTACCGCTCACTGCTCCGCGCTCCCGGGGCTGCCGGCGCTGGAAGGAGAATGCTTCTGGCAAAGCTGGAGGAGAAAAAACCTCCCCCCCTCCCTCCCCCAAAAAAGTACAGTTTTTGAACTACGGGAAGGCTACAACTGAATTTACAAATTAAATGTTGCTAGTGGTTTACAGTCTATAAATTTCCAGTGTAAGAGATTCTGAAGAATTTGAGGTATGTTCAGCACACGGAGCTCATAAAAAGTTGAAGAACCGCCACATTTGTATTTCAAAACCTACAAAGTTGAACAAAGGAAAAAACATGATTTAGAAGGCTCCTAGACTTGAAATGGAAATTCAGGTTTTCATAGTTTTTAAGAATCTAACACTTTTCTAGCAGGGACTGTCAGTTAACTCTTAGTCAAGCATTAATTCCAGGTGAAGGGGAAAATAGAGAAGCTAGCTCCTAAACACCCTCCTGTTTTCTGCCCTAAAAAAGGCCCCATTTTACACCATGCAGAACAGCCTACTCTAGCACTGGCTGCCATGGGGAGCTGGCTCTACTCACCATCGGAGTCCTGTGCAGTGTTGAAATCCTGGGAATTACATAGCTCAGTTCAGACCCTTCTCATGGCAGCACTTCAGAGAGAAAACACAAAAACCAAAAGGGAAACCCACAAAACCGAAAAGAACAACCCCATCTATAACCTACAAACTTATCCCATTACCTTAGGGACCATCCAGAGCTCTTGCTGTCTCTTGGTGCCCAACAGTAATTATAACAAATACTGCCCTAAAAGTACTGGGAGCATGCATATCATGAGATAAATGATAAACATGGGGAACAAACTGTATTGCTGTATTAGTCTTTACTAATGAGATCCAAATAAAGGTGAAGTAAAATTTCTTCACAAGAAATACAAATGTGGTCCCCCTAAACTACATATAGAGGAGATTTTGGGTAATGATCTTGTTGATAGTAAGCACAGTTTGTTACCTTCAGGATTTCATTACAATGTTTCTTTTCCCTCTTTAGGAGTCAGTATTGGAAGGTGGATTTAATTCCTAAGAAAGCCTTTCAGTCTGTCCATAAATAAAACAACCCCTTCTCCCTGTGTTTATGATGCTGAGGAAAAGCAAAGGGATGCCAAGCTACTGCTCAGAGTTCAACCAGAGCCCTATAGGCTATTCCAGGAGAAAAGAAAAACCTATCTAATGCATCTCAAAGAGTTAACTGTTAGGGCCTTGTCCATGAAGACAAACCAGCAGCATCTTTGTAGGGCTGTTCTCTCCCAGTTGAGCAATAGAGAAAGAGATCCTATGTTTTAGATGACCAATGAAATTACATAAATAACTAATAAGGAATAACTGTGTGGAGTGATCCATTATATACATTATTCTGAGCTTAAAATTCATTTAAGTAGATTTCTCGGGTATTGTCAAAGATCCATCACCTTTCTAATAACTGTGATCCACCTGTGAGCTTCTGAGGAACCCAAAAATGCACATCATGTGTCCATTGAAATTAGCTCAGTGAGTACAGGCAGCTGTACCTGTAACTTTGGGAAAATATTATATTTTGTTGGTTTGTCTGGAGCCCATCTGAAGGTAAATGTTTTTTTTTAGAGATTAAGAGAAAATGCTTTTTGATCTGGTAACATCAATTTGCCCATTAAAAAACAAACAAAACTTCCCTCTGAGAGAGTGAGTGGGAAAACTTGATGACCTTTAAAGTTTCATTTGTATAAATGTTTACAAAAGCTTAGCTACCCTACGAAATTTTAAAGATCACAGTGTGAGACACCTATGAAACAAAAATATTTTATCCTTCTAGTTGAATTTTTAAGAAAACAATATGCAACTATAAGAAAACTCCATAATGTATGCAATGCAACCATCAACTGGTAAAGATATTTTCTATCTTATAAATTGAAACAAAAGTGAACACAATTCTTCTGATTAAATATGATTTAGATAAATTTATTGAAAAAAATTTGGCAATATTAAGCAGTTGATTTGTTTTATTGTATCTAAGACTGTGCAAGACCCCTCACAGCCTAGACAAATGAAAGCATGGATGGAGCTTGTCACTAAATTTCACATAGGGCAAAATGAGAACACAGAAGTGCGGGATTGCTGAGTTAAAGGATTAGAAAAGGTTGTATTAATAAGTTCACATGATTATTCAGCAAAGTCAGTCCGCAGAGTGATTGAACTGCTATTTTTGGGCACAAATAAAAATGTAGTGGCTGAGTCCCTCCCTGATACTGGCAGAGGGATGGGTTTGAAAGTCCATTTGGGATGGGAGTGCATGCTTGGATGCAGCATATCTCTGAACAACAGCATTGTCTGCAGGAAGGCTTTGAAGGATGGGGTCTTTCCCCATCGCATGAGCTGCCGTTGTTGTAAAAAGTTATCTGATCGAATTCAGGGCTGGTTGTATTACTCAGGAGTGAATTACACATTTCATCCCCAACCAGTGCCAATGAATCCTTTGAATTTGAATTGCCAAGAGGTAGTATAATGGCAAAACTGACATATACTTGATAGCTGTAACCTTATTTACATTGACTCTGACAGAACTCATCACATTATAAATCAGCATTAATAACATGTTAATTGAACTACTAAATATCATCAGCCATTAAAATTATTGGTTGCTGCTATAATCCACAATATTTACAATATTTACTGAAAGCTAGAGGAAGAAATGGTTTTCCTTAAAATACTGATAAAAAAGCTGAAAGAACAAAATTAAGTTGACCTTTTGATACATGTCTGTTTATTGATTTAAATTCACCATTTTGTGAACAATGTCAAAGAGGTCTGTTAGAATAGAAGCATGTATAATAACATGAGCTAAACAATTTTTATTTCTTTGTGTGTCATTATGGAAAGATTGAAGCAAGCCTCACCTAAGTGTAGTGATGCAAAAAAAATAATAATACCCAGTCTGGATGTGAAAAAGCAGAGGAAAACAAGAGCTTCATATTAAAGTGCCTTCTAGGTAGCTGACATGACGCATCTAGTCAGACGTAAATAATGACAGACGGAAACTATCATGAGGTCTGTGAAGCATCAACATGCTGCCATCATTTTCTTTCTAACCTTGCTTTGCTAGCAGCTCTCAGACTTACAGGCTGAGAGATCATTTAAAAAGCAAATCCTAATGATGCTGCCCACTGTAACAACAGCCAGTGAGATTGGCATCAATTTAGCTCAGTTTGGGAACTCGGACTAGCAGCCATTGCTGGCTCCTGACACCCCAAAAGGGAGCTATCCCTCCCTTCCTCCCTGGCTCCCTGCAGCTTCATGTGCATCTCACTGAAAGTTATCTACCTGCATGGGCAAGGGGGAGAGCAGCCACTCCTCCTTCACCTGCCTCTTGGAAAATAAGCCCTTCAGTTATTTCCTTTATTGGATTAGGCTTACTTGGGTGTAGGACACCTGAAATGTTTTTCGTTGTATATGTTTTATTTGTAGTACATGTACACAGGAAAAGAGAGGAGGTAACATGCTGGTATCCCTGTAGCTTCAGCCGAGCAGCGTTGTGGTTCAGATAAATACATCTGTACACACCTGCCGTAATCAACCTGGAATGGCAGAGCAATTTTGCAAATGCAATTTTAAGGTGGGGAAAAAAGGCAGAACAAAAACCCTCACAACAGTTATCTGTCTTGTCCAGCTCAGTAGACTCTCTTCATCAAAATGATCTACAATAAAAGAGTTGCACATTTTATTTAAGCTGGTGACTGCATTGCAAACCACTGGGAAACAAAGCTGATGTGTGATAACGTAATGGCATTATCACTTTGCAAATCAGCATGTGGCTTTGCTTGGGTGCTAGCAGGGCACGAGGGCTCAGAGGCAGATGACAACATGAAAAAAACAAGTGGATCAGACTGCTTGTTTTTGATTGTAAACATTATTTTCATATATAGCAATGAATTTCATCCTGTTTGGTAAGCCTGACCTCAGGCTGTATAACTGTATTTCCCTTGTTTGTATGTAAATTAAAACATGAAAAAAAAAATCCTTCCCAACCCTCCCCATCAGAAGGCTATTTACGCTTCACAGATCTTTCCAGTACTTTAAGCACAACTAAGCAGCTACCTCAGTAAAGAAGACGATCTTTTTCCAAGGAAGCATTTTAAAATATTTCCTCACACACACTTCTGAATGTTTTAAATACTAATGCAGAATTTGTGACTCTCAAAGTAAATAGATGGCACTTAATTATGCTGATGATGTCAGGTATTGTATAGGTTGATTTCCCAAGGCGTAAGTGAAAAATGTACTATTTGGTCTTAAATTTAGACTTAATAAATAGCTAATTTAGGATCTTGCTCTATATGCAAGGATATAATCACAAGGCATTCATTTTTAAAAGGTTTCATTTATTCTTGTGAGCTTAATTATTGCAAGGAAACTGTGAGCAATTTGTTTTTTTTTACCAGTGTCTGATTTCTGAGAATGGTTATTAAATATTAAATGGATGCATAATTCAGGCAATTAAGAAAGTAATCACACAAAGTAATGTAATGGAAGTTAATTATTACTGCATAAGCAAATAGTTCATTAATGCTAGTAGTTGCTATGGCTGCATTCTTAATACATGCAGAACTGAAGCATGAATCCTCTGTGTATTCAGAGGTACCAGAAGTATGGTACTGCAGAAAGAGTGCTCCTAATGAAAGGCCCAGGCAAATAAGGTCATATTGACCCCTGACTTGTTTGAATGCTGTAGGATCATCATTACTTAAGAGAGTTTTATCAAAACCATGGCTGATTTAGATACTTATAATACCTTCTGTTTGTAATATAGGCCATGGCTTAAATCAAGTAAGAACTTGGGGAATTTAGGTGGTTTAAAATGAATTACTGAATTGCCAATCCTGCTTCTCTTGTTAAAATTCTACCCAGTGGTGCTCCTCTTGTTAAAAGGCTATAAAATCATTATATGTAACTTAAAAGGATTGTACAATTTCTCAGTGTAAAAGCATAATAGCTGACAACCACCCCTGTTAGATTTTGTTCTTCAACGAGAGCAAAATCTGACATTCCTCTGCTAAAATTATTTCCCTAAAGTGTAGCTCTTCATAAAGACTATTTTAAGCCAAGAGCTACTCACACAGCTGTATTCCACCTAGTAGGCTGTGATGCAGTAATATTAACCTTAGCACTACATGGTTCAGCCAGGGATGGGAGGATCTGTGACTGAGGGATGAATGGTGCAAAATGGTAACAAGATTCTGATTGAAACCTCTAAAGATGTGAAGATAGGATAGTCGATTCCTTCATTTGTGTCTTTAGAGAGGAACAGAATGCCACTTGTCCATTTTAGGCTATATGTTATTTTAAAAGGGAAAAAAAGGAATAATTGCCGTGCTGGAGAACCTGTGCAGGTCATCACATGCTTGCTCCTGCTAGCTGCTGGTTCCCACATCCTCCTACTCCTCCTTCAAAATGCAGCCATGTTGGATAAAAAGAGATGGTTTTTGTCACTAAATGTGCGCTGCAGCTTAGCAAGAAGTGGAATTTTATTCATTTTGTGTAAAGACTGCTCTGAACTGCCTGGGATATCTGTAGACTCAAATGACTGACAACCAAGGACACTAAGGTTCGCAATTTTTAATCACCTACTCTTCACATTTCAGTGCATGCCACAAAAGGACAGTAAGCAAAGGGGAGGATGTAGGATCTAGCTGTTGCTAGCTCGGTGCTTTCTGAGTTTTCTGGAGAAATCTTCAAATGATTACTTTATGCTTCCAAGATATCTAGGATTTAAGAAGACTGGGGAACCCAAGGAGGGAGGGGGAAAGCAGTGCAGTGGCAGCTCAGCATTGCACTCTGGTCTTCCCAAGGAATAGCAATCAGCTAGAATACTGATATGATGAATCTGGAAATAAAACTCTTGTAAGCCCTTGTGACTGTCTAGGGGAGGGAAGAGGTTAGACCTTTGGATTGAAAATGTGCTCATGCACACATGCACAATGACATTTCTTAATTTATTTTAGGGCCACTCAATCCATGAAAGTGTTCATTATTTTGAAATATTTAATGCTGTTTCAGAATGGAAACAAATGTTGAAGTATAGGAAATTCCTGTGGGACAGAAATTGTTTTTACCAGCTCTAATAACCACCATCGCAACAGCATGAGCAGTCAATCAAACAGGAACTGAGCCAGCACAACCCCAGGAAAGTTCCTTTCATCCCTTCTTTATTTGAGAAGCAAACCCTTGGTCTTTTTGCAAGCCCTATTAAATGTACAGCTTTTGCAGAATGTCTGGGGAGGCATGAGATTTGGCTGTTTGGGGCTGAGTGTGAGAGAACAAGTACCAGACTTTCCCAGGCCCCACAAACAACACCTTGCAAATGCCATCTGAAGCTTTCCACACTGAGCGCCTCTCTTGGAAGTGTGGCACAGGAGGATGGTGAGCCCCTCTGCTCAGCCAGCTGGAGACCTTCCGTGGTGCTTAGGGCTCGTAGCTGGATCCTCAAGTCTCTCAGTGTTACTCACACCAGTTTTAGAGACCTCCTGTCATCTGCTCTTGACAAAGTGCCTCGCATAGTGCACAAATTGCTGAGTCTGCTGCAGCTTTGCACCCAGACTGGTTTCAAGGTGCAGCCCTTTGCAGAGGGCAGTGCAGCCATCCAGAAGAAAAACAGATAGCAAAGGTGACTTCTTGTGGATAATTGACTGAGTTGTCATCCAAAAAGATGCTTAGTTAGTTCAGGCAGTAAAAAGGCAAATGTGAATAATAAATACATTTCTTCAACCCTGCATCTGATGCATTGTGGAATAGAATGATACTTCTTGAACAGGATAGAACAAGGATGGAAATGTGTCATGAGGCTATAGAAAATGCAGTTCCACCTCATGCAGTTCCTCATAAGCCAATGAATAATGTGGGACCTTTGGTATCTTAGCCTAGAAACTGCTTAAGCAGTAATGCTCAACCATTATTGCTTGTTATGTTGCCCTTCCTGCTCTTAGTAGGAGGTGAAATCAGCAAGTGAGTGATTAATGATTGGAGTGATAGTGAGATTGGCCAGATATGATAGGACTTTCTTGAGTAGCTGAATATAAATTACCCAGAAAACTATTCAATAGCACAACTTGTTCTCCTAGAAATGCCCTCTGCAGGTCTGTAGCCAGACCTCTCAGCCTACCCATCCCTGATGCTCTCCAGTGTCTTTGGATGGAATGGGCAAGCAAGGTATCACCACCCACAGCTTTCCAACATGTCTAGTTTCCAACTATCTAGTTCTGTCTATCAGCACTGGGACTATGTCTGGGTACTGTATTGGTTTTGTCATTTGGATGGGAGTCTATACCTAGTGTGTATATCTTTTGGTGACTGCATTAGAAGTTTTGATAATTGTATTGACAGAATTTTTAGCTCTCATATGGTGCTTCTCTATTTTTGGCAAATGAATGTGTGCTAAATGCATGTGGAGGTTTTTGTTTGAATGAGAACTTATTTATTGTATACAGAGAGATTTTGTCCAAAAAATTCCTGACAATACTGTTTTTTCATTCCAGTGAAACTACTAAGATTTCTAGAAGTGAGCACAACACATAGATAGCAAAGGTCTGATTAAAATTATGATTATCTGGAAAAAAAGAACTTGGTATATTTCTAAAATAATTAGAATACAAAATTTGGTAACAATTTTCTTAATTCTATGCTCGAGTATGCTGTATCCTTCTAATCAAATACTTGTAATTTATTTCCAATACGAATTTGAAGTCTTATTTTCTGCAATGTATTACCGAAATAACCCTCAAAACTTGCATTTAACAACACTATTGACACTAAATATTTTTTTTTTTTACTAAAATAACTGGGCTTTTTGTGAAGCAAAATAATCAAGAAAAAACAACTAAAAATGTAGGTTTTTATTTTAAACCATGTTGTCGTGGCTCTAAGTTCTGTTTTAATGTGAATAACTGGCAGATGTTTTGTTTCATGTAACATTGCAAAAATGAATTCTGAGAACAGTGCAGTAGGTCAGGGCACTGACCTGGGTTCACAATCATACTTGGGTATACGTTCTAATAAAATACTGGCAATACCCAAGTATTTTTATTTTTATTTAACTTCATAAATTAAAAATTTGAGGGGAAAAAAACTATAGCTTTGAAATTGTACCTGTCTCTCAGCCTCGCCTATAAATTTATCAATCTCTAGGCTCAAACAAAGCGTGACAAACCTAAACGCTTTGGCAGATGTCCCTTGTGTGAACAACTCCCTCTTGGATTCCTATCTATACAGAAAATGAGTGTTCCTTTTTCTGCTTCCAGCCACGGTTTCACTTGGCAAAAAAGACTTAAACTCTTACCCTGTCCAGGAGGCAGATATTTCACAGAAAATACTTTGGGAGATTTTTTCTTAACTAGCTCTAAGAAGCTATATTGGGGTGTCTTATTTTGAGTGATTTCTCACTACTTTCCCAATAGTATTCTTGATTTAAGTCAATATAGTCAAACAATAAGCATTTCAATAACCAGGTCAACATGTAGTATTCATAAATTCTTGCAGAGCTGCTCTACATCCATCATGCAGCATAGTAAAGGTTGAATACCACGGTCTTATCCTATTTTTCATTTTCCTTAAACATATGCACATCCTTTTTCAAATTTTACCACACTGTTATTCATAGATTCTGGGGAGCTGTCATGAAATGTAACAAAAAGAAGTGTACATATAATTGTATGGACTCTAACAGAGATAACAAGGAAAAGTTGAAGTTTTAAGTACTTATTCAAGTCTTGGTTAAGAAAAACTGTTTTGTTTTCTCTTTGGCACACAAGCATCAAAGTAACAAGTGCCCAGCTGTAGGCTGCTTGTCTGTATGAACATGGTGATGTTTTCTTTTACCAGTTATTCTTGCAATGTCTGTTCATATTACATTTGTTTTCATCATGATAGGATGCCCTGTAGGTATTCTGAATATCCAAAGGCCCACTACCAAAGTCTTAACAGAGAATGTAACGAACCTTAAATGGGTCTGGTATGAAAAGTTTGCACAAAAGTTGAAAAAAGTATGTACCTGTGATGGTTCAAAATCGGTTGTTTATTCTGTATGGAGATTTTGTTGAGGTCTATTAATACAGCAATTCTTCGCTGTAGTATGATTTCGTGTTCCTTCAGTGTCTCTCTTAACTCTGTGCTTGTTTTGAAGTTTCATTTGAGGTAATGATTACCAGAAACTATTTTTGTTTTCTGTTCTTTGCTGCTTCTTTACTCTTCACAAAGTTCTGCTTGCATCAGTCACCTGCTTCCCTTCATATATGTATTGCCCTTGTTCCTTTGGTACAGAGAATTGTCACACTCCTGAGAAGAGACGAAGACATCCTTGGAGAAGGTATAGGGAGCAAACAAGTTGATGTTATGGCATGTAGGTTGTGCAGGTTCTGGCCACTAGTCAACTCTCAGTTTACTGGATGTCACAGCTGAAAGCCTATCATCCAAGTACAGGGGACTAGCTTGTGTGACAATGCTGTCACATGACACCATGAGAGAGAAAGAGGTTGTATTGATCCAGGAGAGGAAGATCTAGGAGAGGAAGGCTGAGTGTTGTCCCTCACGAGAACTGCCACACACAAAGCAGGCTCTGCTCCTCCCTCTTCAGCCCCATCAACTGCTCTTGCTGTTGGCAACTTCTATTATGCCACAACCTTCCTCTTGAGCTGGGTGTTACATGAGCCTGGACCTTACATGGTCCCACTGGTTGTATAGATTACCTCTGCTTTGATCTGATGTTTTATCTAGTCCATCAAATTACAACTGGGAGTCTGAATGAGCAGAAGAACGAAACTGTACACAAGTAGAAACAAAAGGTGCTAAACAAAAATAAAAATGCCACACACAGGTGAAGTTAAATGCTAGTAAGGTACTTGGTTGCTGATGGGGTCGTAGTGGTGTATTTGCATTTGTATAGTGGGTTCAAGTTCATGGCTGTAGACATTTGGATGAGGTTAATCTTGCATCTGAATTACCTTTATTAGCATTACTTTAAGTTTATACTTCAAAATTGGTTAATGGGATGAGAGTAGATCTGTGCTGGATAATTATCCTCTCACTTCCTTCTGTTTCTATTCTAAATACAACTGGAAATGCCTTGATAGTATCCTATGGATAGATAAAGAATGATTAAGATATTGCAGATAGAATGCTTTTTTTTTATTATTTTATTTCTTACTACCAAAAACATAGCAAATACAGAAAATGAAGGCAGGTCCAACATGAAAAAGCTTAGTCTGAAGAATAGGAGTGGTGAAGATAGGGTTGCGGTTGAAAGCTACAGGATAGGCCATTTAATTTTTTTTTTTTTAGTTATTTTCATTCCCAGTTTCTCTCACAAAAGGGTTGCAGCAGGAGCCAAATGCTTTGCTATGCCTTGGGAACTGCTTCTCAGGGCAACTTGGCTCCTGAGACAGGTATTTGCAAAGTCGTCTTGGTCTGTGATACTCATCAGCAACAGTTAACTTCAGGTGGAAAGACAAAAATATGATACTGACCTTCAGAAAGGAAAAAGTTCCACTCTACAGTTACTTGATTGTATTCCACTTCAAGTGAAGGGATTTTGGCTTTCTAAAGTGAGCCTTGGCAGAGTATGATTCACTTTAAATTTGTGTAAACTTGTGTTGAGACCATAGCTGTACTGCCAAGGGAACACTCTAATGTTATGAGTAGTTCAGTGTCATGCTAGTACATAATGTTTATGTACAGCTTGCCTGGACTAATCTTAGAGGTGGAACACCTTGAAAATCACTTCAGGACTCGTACTTGCATTATGCAGGTCAGGTAACAGTGCTTGGAGTTCAAGAGGTGGTTTATCTGTTGCGTGGACAGCGCTATAGCTTTCCTAGAAATTGTTTGCTAGATCCAGAGCTCATTAGTGCACTCTTACTAGTTCATCTCAGTGTTTACCCCTGAACTGAGATGCTGATGGGTTGCCAAGACTTGTTCAGCAAAATGCTCCCAGAGAAATTCTCAGGAGTACGAGTTCAACACACACTGACTTCCTTCCTCTGTCTCTGTAAAAATATAAAAGCTATTTCAAGGCATCTAATGCTAGAATCTGTTACTAAAATAAAGTCAGTACAGTATTTTTTTCCGCTCTCTAGATCCAACCTTCCTTTCTGCAGTTACTTCCTTTCCCAGAACAGTTCAACTTTATAACTATGCTACCTAGCAGCCATGAAATTACTCTAAGATTATTTCATACAAAGGAAAGACCTAGCTGAACATTAATATTTTTATTAATATCAATAAACAGTTGCTGCAAGCCAAGTTATTTGTCATTCCTCTTAAACAAAAAACTGACATTGAGCTGCAGCCTCTTATTTTCAGTAGGAAATGAAATAGCTCACAACTGCTTTTAAAATGCCTTTCACATAAACTTGAAAAATTGATTTTTTTTCCCTTTTTTTTTTTTTTTTTTTGTGAGGAGACAGGAATTCTTTATTTTAGGTACTATGTCCTTACTCTGAATAACTTTTGAGCCTGAGAAAATATATTAATAACATGTAATCAGTTAAGACAGCACTTAAAATTTGGATGAGCTTTGGAGGAGAATTAAAGATGAGAATTAAATATTTGTTTCAAACTTCTTAATCTTCTTAATCAGGCTATATTCTTTCAGTCAGTCCACTATGAAGCACCACACACTTTGTTGGTATTTGTCACTTATAACATGTGGATAATAAAAATATATTTGTACTTTTTATTTAGAAGTTGTATTTACAGCTTACATATTACATGTAATTAGCTGGTATTACTACAACTTGTACAATATCATGGAGTTCTCATACAATATCCTTCCACAATATAATACAATAGAAGTTTATTATTTGAATTAAAAGGCAAATTAAGAGGAGAGAGGAGTACTTTGGTTTTCATGAACATATTTTAAGCCATATTGAATTGAACAAATAATGTATCCAAGTAATTAAGATAGACCTGTGAATGGGATATGTTTACCCTGATTAATAATGTTCAAAGACAGCTGATAAGGCCATCCAGAAATCATGTACCTAAGTCAAATCCAGAAATGCAGTACAATATTCAAAGGAGAAACAGTAAGGTTATTGAGGAAAAATACATGGCAGAAAATGCACTTTTTTTTGTCTTGTTCAAGTAATTAACACTTCAGTTTCAAGGACTCAAATGTGCATATGGTGGAGATAAATTTTCTTCCCAGCTTCAACCTGATGGAATCAGATCATAAGTGAGATCACTCAGCTGGTATATCAGTGTGGACATTCTAGCTTAGTTAAGCTAGGTAGCAGAACTACGGTTATCCAATGTCCAGTCCCAGACCTTCAAAAATGCTGCTACTTTCTCCTTGAAAGTGCAACCTGCCTGACTTACAATTATTGTTTCTTTTTCAGTAGTGTCACCGAACAGAGGAAAAGAGCAAAAGGATGTTTTTCCTCTCTATATAGCAAGTCAATCAGGACACACAGAATTTTTTTACTCTTTTAGAAAGTACAGTCACTAAATTATTCAGGAATGAATGAACCCACATGTTCTGGGTCACTCTTAATACTGTTTTGTAGATAAAGATAATGAGCAAAGGGCAATTGAAAACACGGAGGAGGTGGCAGAAAAGCAAGGCTTAAAAATGTATTGATGAGAACCAGCAGAAAACCTTTGATAAATCTTGCAGATGAGAAACACAGGTGTCAGGGTTTTTTTACAGTCTCAACAGCTAAAAGTATAGGTGAGAGGAAATTAAATGTAAGATTAGGAGCAGTAGTGGATTGAGATGTTCTATAGAAGCAAAGGAGATGTTCTACAAACAAGAAGAGAGAGTCCCTCCAACATGCTGTGTGTCAGGAGAGATGTACTTCATGTTCTCTTTTCAATAGGTATGAGGGGCTGGAATTCAAGTTTTTGCCTCTAAGGCAAGCATAGGTCTTGGCTGAAGCATTGGTTACGTCCTTACCCATCATGACCCTAATCTTGAACTCCGTGAAAGCAAAGGAAGATGATTCCTATCGACTTCAGAGCATTTTGTGTCAGATCTGCTGCACACTACTTGGCAAGAACCAGGTAGCATTGCTATAAACTTTCCTACAGCCACTTCAGTATACAAATTAATTTGAAAACTGTATAAGTGGTGTGAAATTAGGTCTATGTTGCCATTGCTATTTAGGGATAATTGCTAATCCCTGCAAAGACAATAAGTGTGAAAGTCCCTGCAGATGCTGTCTGGAGCACTCCTAGGCAGGAGAGAGAGCTTGGCGCCATTTTTATAGTTATGCCTGTTAAGATTTAATAGATGGAAAGTTTCATTAGTGAACTGTGTTGCAATTAACTTGAAGGAGGTTCTAGCCTACTGTATGCAGTCCTTCCTCAGAGAAAGTTGTTTACATTTCCTTTTGGAAATAATTTATTGGCTCTTCAGCACTTGATTGTTGGTGAATAGCAAGGGCCGTGATTTAACAAAAAGACCCACTGAAAACACAACATGATTTTTTCATTAGTCTAACAGAAGATTAGGTCAGTTGTATAACTTTTTATTCCTCAGTGAACACCCCAGTTGCTGAAAGTCAAAACTAAGTTGACCCAAGGGCAAGGGATAACAGAGAAATGAAAATTACAGAGAATTGTTTTCTTCTTGGTAACATCTGTAATAAGGATTAATGGGGTAGTGACCTATTTTTTGTTTGGTTTTTTCACCAGTCTAGTCTAAGGCCAAATCCACATGCTTCACACAATACTTTCATTGCAAAATAGATTAGGATTTAGACCTGCTCAGTCTTGTGGGTGACCTGCCACGAGAGAAGAGGCACACAATTCCTACTAACTTTAGAGCTGCTGCAGACTTATTTTAGTGCATTTACTGCAGATTTGCCCTGTGTTAATCCTTTTGAAAGAGGAATATGTGGTCTCATGAAGCTGATTGATGTTCATAATAACTGAAGATCGTGTTCTGCTTCAAAAGAGCTCTATCAGAGTAAGCAGTGGTTGAGCCCAGCCCTGACAAGTCCACTATCTGCTTGACTGGAGCAAAGCCCTTGCTGCCCTCATGAGCCATGAGATGTTTGGAGACATTGTGTTTCCCCTTTAGAGAGGCTCCCAGCATGCTTTTGCTGGCACTCTTAACCATGAAGTATAGGCAAGCTGCTCTGAAAAATTATTCCTGATTCAGAGTCAACTTCCTCTGAATTCTGTCAAAACCTTTGGCCAAAAAACCAAATTAATAAGACTCACTTGGACAAACATAATGCTAGCAAAATCAGAAAACAGATCATGTACTTGACCGTGAGATTGTGGTGACCTGAACAAATTCCGGGTCATGGTGGTTCAGAGCATCATAACTGGTGGTTGTTCTGGTTTTCACTGTATAAAGTTTCTTCTTTGAGTGTGAAAATGCAGAGGTGGTTAACTGATGTCAATGGGAGCTAGAAAGTTTCTGCATTTCTTAGTGAATCAGGAAATCTGGGCATGATGACTGCCATGTGATGTGTGACTTGCTCATGGCCTGGTATTATAATTTGAAAATGAATGAACAGAAGTAAGGAAGATCTTATACTATTTTATGCTAAATTAACCTATCTGTAGAGTATTAAATGTTTATCTCTGGAGAGACATCATAAAATCTAAGTATTTTCACTACAAAAGTGGTATTATAAGTATTTAATGTTTTCGTGCTAGGATGTAAAATTACTAACTGATGTTTTTCAAAGAACTAGAAGAAAATAGGAAAATGTGAACTAATCAAATGAATTTAATTTTGTTCCGAATGGAAATATCTGTAATTATTTCATTTAGCACTAATCAAAGAGGTTTTTTTCTTTTAACAAATTCTCGTGAAGGGCAAAAGCAGATTCATAAATGCTTAAATACTCTGTAGAAGCACAGTGGCCTTCCTGAACTCTTCTGTGGGCAAGGTTTGCAGGGCTGAGGGTGGAAAACATTGTCACAATGGACACAGGAAGACTTATCAAATGGCCTGTGTGTGCATGCTAGTTTGGACCATGTGGGCTTAGGTCAGGATTGTAAAGTGAAAATTGCTGTTTCTGCCATTGCAATTCCAGCCAAGTGTCCCTTTCTGAATGAGCGCCTCTGCCTGCAATGCCACAGAGGAGTCATCTCGTGTTAAAGATTTAGGGGGACCAGAGAATGGAGTGGCATAACCTGCCTTTTATTCTTACTTCAGGGACTGATTTATGAAAAGGGAAACAGAAGAGTTAGAAATGGGTGCAAGCATCCCTCACATATCAGCTTATTGCTACATGAGCCCCCTTGATCTAGTGGGAGATTCTTTCTCCTTTTCCGTCTCTCATGGTGCAGTGAAGTACTTTAGAAAGCCTTACTTTTTGGGGGGGAAAAGTGCATGAGAAAATCTGAAAACGCAAAAAAAATTACTTCCAGCCCTGCTTCACAGGTAATTGCAGTTGAGAAGGCTAAGGGGGAAGTTTTGACATGTACAGCTACTCTGTTACTTCTTATTTTGATGGATTTAGAGTGGAAAATTAAGGATGAAGTATTATACAGAGGAAGTGGATGTATATGTGAGAGACAGAAGAACAAGGTGTGATGGCTGCATTGCCATGATACATTGGCTGCATTGCTATCATCCTGTCTAAGAGCAGGACATAGCAAAATGCACATGTGCCCACACTCACAGCCACTATGGCTTAACAACGAGCAAATGTTAGCTTTTTCTCAATTTTGGATCTTATTACTTCATTTAGTAAATGTGGTATTGTTAGTTAACACAAAAAAACCTAAAAGAGTTGAAATCCAGGAAAGAGGCAGACCATGGTCAGTGTGAGTAAGATGAAGAAAAAGACCTTTTCCAAAGTGTTCTCAAACACAAATGTTGAATCTGGAGCTTTCCTGAGGCAAGAGTTAAGGTTGTGCTCTCACTGTGGTGGGTTTTGTCACCAAACGTGTTTAAGACTGAATCAATGTGGTTAGGGCTGCCGTGCTGTTGTAGCTGCAGTTCAGTGGGATAGCAGTGCACTAATCCACTGCATGAGATAACCTTCTAGCCCTCTCTGTCTCCCTACCTCCACCAAATTATTCATTGTATTTGAGTGGTGTAATACTAGAAAGAATGCTTCCAAAAGGCTTAAAAAGAATGTCATGCAACCTTTATTAGTTTGTCACTACAGCAGAGACACCTCCAACTTGCTTCGATTTAGTGACATAACTAGTGGTTAAAAGCTTTAGGCAAGGCCACACACATGCAAACAGTGACTAGTGATTTGGATAATTAGTAAGAATGGCAGAGCCCTGTCTCTTTACATGAAAGGTAGCAATGATATGCAATTAAAAATGAGCTGTAAAAGGTAAAATCATGTAGCTATATGGAATGTAGTAGGTCAGGTTGAGTAAAGCAACATAGCAGCTACACCAAAAAAAAGAGAGGAGAAAGAAGGGAGAATGCTCTATTTTTGAGTGTTGTTTTCAGTGAAATTGTTTCTTAAAGTGGAGTGTGGGAGAATTGTTGGCTTTTCTGAAAACAGGATTAGCTCCATCACAACAACAAGCATTCTGATGCTCCTAGGATCTGTTTTCTCTGAATATTTATAAAATGTTAAAGCTGCCTGAATGGAGCACCTTGATAGTATAAAAAAGCTACAAAATTACCATAATTAGCTGGAAAAGTATGAGGTGCAACTAATGTTTTCTCTTGCAATTTTTTCTACCTCATGGTGCTTGCTCCTTTATGAAGTTCTTGGCCCTAACACCTGTTCTCTTTGCGTTGAGAAGGTTTCAAATTGGCCCCAAAGCATTATTTGTTTTGACAAATTTGGGCTATATACCCTTTTTTTTTTAATCTATTTCCTGTGAGTTCCTGTTTCATGTTTGGGTTTATGTAGTGTTATATCTCATTTCTGTCAATATGCGTGCAGTAGTGACTTTATAGCATCAAAGGCAAAATGTTTTATGCTTTAAAGGTACTTCCATTTCAATAACTGGTGAATGGTTCAAAAATTACTAGACATGTCTTGTATTTCAAAATAAAGTAGGTGTTATTTACATACACAGACTATTCCTTATCTTGTTTGTCTATAATGCACACCTGTGTTTACAGTCAAGTTTTTGACCATTTCCATATATATAGAACGTTAACATTATGCAGTATACTTTCTGGATTTGTCAGGGGTTTTTGTCACTTTAAGTCCTAATTAGTCAAATACCATAACAAATCTTGAATTTTTTTTTTTTTTTTTAAATACTGCAAGTAGCCAACAAATGTTAATATGAGGAAATGACCTCAAGTTGTGCCAGGGGAGATTTAGATTGGAAAATCTGTTCACTGAAGAGGTTGTCAAGCATTGGAACAGCCTGCCCAGGGAAGTGGTGGAGTTTCCAGCACTTGAGGTATTTAAAAGGAGTATAGATGTGGCACTTAGGGATGCAGTTTTAGTGGTGGACTTGGCAGTGCTGCATTAATAGTTGGACCTGGTGATCTTAAAGGTCTGTTCCAAACTAAATGATTCTATGACTCCTTCCTTTAAGCATAAAAAAAGCAGATTTAGTGAGGTGTTGCCTTCTCTTTCAGAGGGTTGTTTGTGTGATCTTTTTCTTTGTATCATGCGTCATTTAGTGGAAATGTGAACATCATAGGTGTGGTACCTCTCAGCTACATATGAAGGAAGCCTTTTACTTATAGACAGTGTTGTGCAGGTATTAACTTTTGAAACTGTCATTTACCTGAGAGATTGTTGTCTAAGCAGTAATAAATAGTTTGTATGGTTCAGAACTGAAAAATGAAAGAACCTTGAGCAGTGTTCAGATGAAATCTGTGGTGACTCTGAGCTAATACTTTATTAACGACTCTTCCCTCTTACCTAGATGACCAGGATTAAAGTTAGTGAACGGTCGGTAGATATTTGTACAAAGTTAAAGGTTTTGTTGTGTAAATAAGGTTATTGAGCTTACTGGGTGTTAAAATAAGCTTAAAAAGAGAGGAGTAACAAGACATATCACAATTATCTAGCATGCTTCCAGTAATCTATCAAATCTTAAAACATGTCCGATAAGGGAACACTGCTGAGTGATGTTTTGATTCCTAATAAGGACAGAAAAACCCAGGTAATTATTGTTGAAACCTTGAAGACTACCATACTCTCCTAAATCAACCTCCCACAATTTAATATGTATTGCATATTTGTGCAATATAGAATGAAGCTATGGTTAGAAATTTTGAGCTTTCAGACTGGCCTGTGCTGGAGCAAATGTTTGATTCTGTCGGAGTACAGAAGTTGTGATCAATAGAAGAAATGAGGGCATGTTATGGCTCCCTTTGATATGGAACTTCTTTTTGAGGGAAAAATTTCCATGCAAGTGAGGTTTGATATGTGTCTGTGACTTATGATGTTATTTGGAAAAGAGAAGAGATGATTGTATATTGAGAAACTAGGAATCCAAATGGGTCAGAATTTCAGAAAGATTTGGCACAGGGTTTATCAGAGATAATATGAGACTTTTAGTTTTGTCCTTCTTTGCTCTCTGAAACATTGATTGAATCTTGCAGGGCAGAATAAAATTGCAGACTACAGTAAGACCATTAAATAGCACAGTTGGAAAAAATCCAAACCTGCTCATACTTGTAAAATCTTTTGAGTGAAAAACTTGCCCAACAGTTTACATCTTGTGCAAGCTCCAAGGAAATAATGCAACTGTTTGACTATAATGTTGCTTATAAAACAGTATTATTCGGTGCTGCAAAAGGGCTGTGCTTTCAGGGATCATTTCCCGGTTTTCAAGATGGTTGTTGAGGTCGCATAGAATATGATGGGAGATCTCTCTATAGAATGTTCCCTATGTAGCACAAAGTGTGCCTGTGGGTTTGTGTTCGAGAGCATTACATGGCACTCAGGACGAAGGGAATCCTGTTCTGTAACTCAAACACTGGGGTGATGCTGCTGTGAAAACAGTTACCTAAAAGATTGGCTTAGGGGCTGGAATAGTTCACTGAATCAGCACTCTGAGTTTTTTAAAAATACATTAATCCCTTAAAACCAAGAATTTCCCTCTGTTTTGGATTCTTTCTGTTGATTATTTTAAATGAATTATCAAATAATATTTTAGGTGAGAGTTAATGTGAGAGTGAATCTAAGCTTGCATCCAGAAAGCCCTATGGTATTTTCCCATATTTCTAGGGATTTATCTATACACTTCCCTCTTGGAAGGAGCACAGCTGTGATTTGTGTCAAAGAATAAAGGCTGCTTTGAGATTGCAGTGATTAGCTGATTTGCATCTTCAGTTGAAAGGAAATTCTAGCTAATCAATGGACTCAGCTACACTTGTTTCAATTTAAGTAAGCAAGTCTAAAAGCCTTCTCTGCACCTCTGTTTGTTTAAGTTGGCTTTGTCTCTTTGATCTCATGTTAACATACCTTAATGACAGGTAATGATTGATAATGGTGTATTGTAAAGTCCAGGTAATAAATAGTGTTTTACTCATAATAATGCTGAATAATGTACTTTTTATGACTCGGTTTGATGGAAAATTTCCTTGTCAGCTCTGCCTAATTGTCCAAACAAACCACCCATTACTTAAAGAAATACATGTCTAAAATAGACACATTAATTAGGGTCATGACTGAACTACACAAAGGAATATAGTAACACTTCAGTTATCTTTAGCTATGATCTTTAGACAGCAGTCCTAATGTTTAACTGAAGTTTAATGGGAAGCTATTGTTTACACTAGCCTTTTGTAACTTATAGACATGTGTTGGAATCAATCCATAATGGCTGGGTGATGGGAAAAGTATCATCTCCCTGAAGGTCTTTGGAGGTCATAAGCAATATTAGTTTGAACATCAAAAATGAGAAAATTGAGTACGACTGGATGAAAAAAGGAGGAGAAAAGGTTTCTGGGGTTTTATCCAGTCAGAAACTGAAGTCACTAAACAACACTTTCCATTAAGTTCAGAGTTTAAGAAGGGGCTTAATTTTTAGCTGTCAACATCCTGAAGTACTGTAAATCTAAGTGCTGCACCAAGCTCTCTGTGAGTGCTGGCACTCTCACAGTATCTCATTTGGGTGCAAGTTTCGAGGATTTTTGCAGATAATGTAGTGGGACTTCAAAAATACCAGTGTACACTTTAAAATAAAATTCCAAACTTCAGAAAGCTTTATGAGTAGGGAGTTATCCAAAATTATAAAGAAAAATGAAAACCTAATTCCCATGAAAAAAGCTTCCAAGATAGACTGTCTTGTAGCACCAACTAATTTTCTAATGAAGGGCTTCCTTGATGCTGAGTTTCGGTCCTTTTAAATAAAGAATGCTCACTTTCATAAGTACCATATAAACAGGAGTGAGACACTCCTGGCATAAGAGAATTTACATTCTCTCACTGCTTCTGTGCAGCAGAACGTTCATTGGTCATCAAAAACAGCAGCTTCAGTGCAAGGCTCAGTGTGTCAGCTTGCTTGGAATGAAATGAAAAAGCACCTACCTGTCCCTTTCCTACCTCTGTTGTTTCTATTCAGTATTAAAAGTGTATAAGATGTTATGCCAAAGGGGATTTGTCCTTTTTATCGAGGAAGAGAAACGTTTTTGCTATTTGCATTTCTGAATTGCTTAGCTGCCCAAGCATGCTTTATGTGTGCAGCTTGAAATGTGTCATCGGATCACGTGTCCACTGTTCTCTGTCTGATGTTGGACTTTCTCCAACAAATATGGATTATGTTAAAGTAGGTTCTGAATTGACGAGGATATGTTAATAACTCCCAGATGGGCATCTTTGTGCAGGGAAATACAAGCAGTCTATGGCAGGAGCTAGTGTTTGGCAGGTCCATCATTCCGTCATTAAAGGCCACATTATTACTCGCAACTCTGCTTGCATGACAATTGCTTGCATAAACTCAGTCTCCCAATGACAAATATACACAATTTTCTTTTAGATGTATTTTCGTCTTGTAGGGAATCTTTTTATGCCAACTGGTACTTCCTCCAGTTTATAATATGGATTTTTATTATTAATTAGTAGGATAAAATTAACACTTATGTTCCACTAATGTGCACCTAAGGTCATTTTTTCAGATGTGTGACACAAACACAAGCTCAGAATATTTACACTCTCACTGTGCGGCTTGTATTAATCAATGATGTGTTTCTCTAAGTTTTGCTTTAAGTCACAATTGGGTATGTTATTTTTAGAAAAAAAAAGTTTATTTCATGCTCTAGTAGGGGTTTTTTAGTCTTCCTATGAGTTGTTAAAAATAATATTGCTTTCCACTTTTTTGTATGGATGGAAGAAGCTGTTATAACTAGATAGATACATAAGCAGTATATGCAAGTGTGAATTATATGATAAATGTATCTTGATCATGAACTTGTCCTTCATCTAATAACCCATTTCACCAAAAGATTCCCAAGTTCTGTCTACCCAGTAAGCATTTACAAAGTATGACTGGCTAGAAAACTTCTTTTTTCTTCTCCATCCAACTTCTTTCTTCAAACCTACCCAACCAGGTATCCAGCTATGAACTTATTAACAAATACAAAAGCCATGTTAGGCTTTCTGTGGTATTAAAAAAAAGATGTTGACATATTACACCTTTCACTGCTCGCTGGAAGTGAAGCAAAGACCTTGGTATCTGGGAATGGGAAACTGAGATTTGCAGTTCTTGTTCTTTTCTTTAGTTCTAGAGCTATGCATCCAGGAGTTGAATCCTCCAAACATTACCTATGCTAAAAATTCTGAGTAGTTACCAGGTTAGCATAGGCAATAAACACTTAAACACCTTCATTTTTTGGCAAAAAGACTCAAAGATTAAATGACAATTATTTTTATCAGTTGTCTAGATTATCCCAAGGTCAATGATCTGTATACCCTCTTTTAATGTAATCTCACAAACCCATATATGTATATCATGCACTTGTACTTAAATCTGGATTTTGACTGACATATCAATGATAATGATTACTTTATTGTTCTTAATAATAAAAAAGGGTAAAAGCATACATTTTAAAATAACATCGAGTCAGTTGATGAGAATTTGCATTTTTCAGCAGATTCTGGGGAATACTACTATGTTGGGGCAGTATTTTCAGGTGATAACCCAAAACATCGATAATATCAAATGTTTGGATCTGACCCAAGCATCAAAGATATCATGAGGGCTCCTCTTAGTTCTGTACTTCTCTAGCCTCTTTCTGCATGTTATGATATTATTATTCTCAAACTGGCACTTAATTTTCTTGGCTCTTAAAATGAGTGTAGTAAGAGTATTTGAATATAATATGTGGTATTTTAATATTGTGACTCTTAATGCTACATAAAACCTTTGTTTCCTACAGGTTTATTGAGCTGGTGTATTAGATTTCCTGCTGCATGAGCAAGAAGATTATGGTGGCTTACGTCTAAGTATACTTTTGGGAAACATTTTGTATTTTCTCTATAAATAGTCTTTCTAAAACACAATTGTGGAACTATTAATGTTTATATCGCATTATACATCTCTCTAAGTTTACTGTGATGAGTATACAGTGTGGTAACAAGAGGAAATCTTTTTGCCTAAGAAACGTGTTCAGAATTTTTATTGTTAGAAGCCTACTAAAAGGCAATTTTTGTAATATTTATGTTATCTGTAGGATATTTTTGGCTTATTACACTGAGTCATCCCTGTTTTCAACAACAGTAAAATTACATCTCTTGTGGAATTAAGCACTTCAATGGAGCTTGCAAATACACAGATTTGAGCAGAAATGTAGGTGCTCTGGCTATTCCTTTTTATTTTTGTCAGAAAGATGTGAAATGAATCAGTTGTAATAGCAAGTAAGGTTTACCTTCACAGGTAAAATTTAGGCTTGGCGATGAGAGTGTGTGCATAGCAAAACTTGTATTTTATACTGGAAAAATATTTTTGCCTTAAGCAAAAGAATGCATTCATTATGGACTTTAAGGATACAAACCCTAAAAAGATCCTTCATCTTGACACAAATGGAAAATGTATGTGGGGGGGGGAGGGATGTAGAGGCAGTTTGTACCTGTGTTATACTACTGACTTGCATTCTGGTTTAATGAGCAATTTCTTCATGATTTGGGAGAAAATGCCACTGGTCTATTTCTGTGAGGTCCCCTGCAGCCATTTATTCATCTGTGTGTGAATAGCCACTTTCATTATTTTTTGAAAATGTAACATGAGTGAAACAAATGGTTGGTGTCTCCCCATCCACCCAAATGAGATTGCTGTCTCCAAGCAGCGCCTGTTACGTGGAACAGCTCCAGCTCCCAGTGAGTCTTACTTGGGTTCAGATGCAGCATGAAGTATGGGTAATCTGCAATTTGCTGGGGGCATCGTTAGGTTGCTCTGCCTGCGGGGCAGGATTGTAGCCAGGCCGGGAGCAGCTGCCTGCCGGGCTGCCCGGGCAGGTGGGAACCTGCAGCACCCCACCAGTGCCCACCTCGGGCTGGTGCCAGAGCCTCTGGAGACACGGAGGAGGTATTAGGTCAGATGAGTTACATTAAGTGGCAAGTGATAAATTCAAGATGACAATTCAAAACAGCAGTGTTTCTTCTGGTAATTAATTCCAGTGGTGCCTCAGGCAGCGCTTAGCTGCTACAACCAGTGTGGTCAATGCTGAGCAGCTAATGAGAAAACATTACAGCAAGGATTAGGGGCTGGTACATTCTGGCAGGATGAGGTCACTATGATTAGAAAATATTAGTTCAGGCTTAATGTGATAAACTGACTATGACAAAGAGACTTTATTTTATCCTGAGTAGTTAAAATGCAAAAAACCCTTTTTATTTATTTTTGTTTTTCCCCCCCTTAACAAGCTTTTACATTCTGCCTATGGTCCAGTGGCACCAAGTGTTGCTTTGGTGCTGTCACATGCAAACCCTGTCAAGACTAGTTAGCTGCTGCAGCCGGGCACAAATTCTTTTCTTTATTTAATTACTTTTGTCAGGTAACAACACTGAGCTTAGAGGAAGGAGCTTTATGGTTGTTACCTGTAAGCAGAAAGAATGATGAGAAAGTAACATTTCTACATTCCAGCATCCTACTGCCTTTGGTCAGCATTAGCGATGTGATTTTATGGTATTACCTAGTAAAGGACAAGCCCATCTGAAAACTTTGAGTGTCAGGTAGGTGGAAAGATGATGCAAATAACAGTTTCATACCCACAGTCCTCCACTGCTGCTACAGCATGTGTTTGAGGGGTTACTTGTGCAGAAACACCTGTAGCCAGTGGCTCTTAAAAAAACCCAAACACATTTCTTTGAGTTTTGTCCAGGCTGTTATGTTATTCTCCTGTTAGAGCTGCAGGATCTGTGTTACTCATAAACTACCAGTGCTGTGCACTGTCCTAATGGAAGCCTGTGGGTTATGATGTGCTTGCAAAGCACTTTTACCAATAGAGCTGAAACAATGTTCCGCTGATGATGGAGTGAGACTTCTTTCTTAACTCTTTCCTATTAATTGCGAGGATATAGATGAGATGGGCTGCCTATTGTAGCATGTTTTGTTGTCTAAAGCCTAACAGTTATTTTCACATTTTTGCTTTTTCTCTTGTTAGCAAATTTATGTAACAATCGCTTTTAAACTGAAATAATTATAAATACTTCAGTATAGATGTCTCCATAGAGCAGATAAAAGCAGTGTTTAATCACATCAGCCACATTTCAACTGATCCCAAGTGTCAAATAACATAATTAATTGGTAAGCTTGTAACCAAATCCTTACATTATCCGAATATATTGAGCTATCAGGGATATTTTTACCCATACGTTTATCTTTTAAAGAAAAACAGAAATACGTTTAGTTTTTATTTTTTGATTTCAGTAAGACATAGTAATGTATTTTCTTTGTTTCACCCACCTAACTTATCTTTTAAAACCCCTCCAGAATACTCATAGAAGAAAACATAAATTCCATACTACTTTTTCCTCTCATTCAATTATTTTTAAAAACCATTGGACCAGTATAGTAAAAATATATGGTCTTCAAATCAAAACTTGGAATGGATATATGTTACAGAAGTTGTTAAAGATAATTGTATTAAATATATTGACTCTTTCAGTAATCTCATAGACTTGCAGTGACACTAAAATTATTTTTCTGAACAATGAAAGTATCATTATGGATACTATACTGGAATCTGATAAATGACATTTGTTTACATGGTACTGAAATATTTTTGGACAAAAAGATTATTATATAAACATAAAAAGGAGTAGCTTTCCTCAGCTTATATTCATTTCTTCCTGTAATTACACACAGACAATTATTGTCTTCATTTTCAGGTAAAAGAAAAATATACTGTAGCTTAACCCCTGTCATACATGGCCTTAAAATCTCCAATAATTAAAAGATTGGAAACTATAGCTAAAATATATTACATGCAACAATTTAACTCCAATCTTACTGTCATTTATTTTTCATGTTTGAAATCCATTTAGGCAAAGTACCTTAAGGGCAAATTAAACTCTAAGTAAGATAATTAAAACCTAGATTTAGAACTGCTGGAGTCCTAGATAGAGTTTCTGGAGATTCGTACAACATCATAGCGAGTTTTGTTTTTAGTTAAAATGCTTTTGAAAAAATTCTCATTCTAAAATGTTTCATTAATACTGGTATCAAGTAAGATCTCGGTATAACTTCCATACTTTAAGGTATGAGCTTTTAGATAAACATTAAGTATAATACACAGTAAAAATTCAGAAATGAATTTTCAGTTATGGCTATGGGATACGGTTCCACACTGGAAGACAGCTAATCAGTTGGGATGTTAATTTTGATATAATCATAGAACGATATAATATCTTGAGTTGGAAGGGGCCCAAAAGGATCATCAAGTCCAACTCTCCCTGCTCCTCTTACTTAAGTCATAGTGTGATTTAAATACAGGATTCCATTTAGTCATAGCATCAGAACAAATATTTCAGAAGTTTGGCCAGAGTTTTGAACAGTCTGTGAGGTTTTCCGTCTTCAAAACAAACTCAGAGATTTTATAAATAGATGGTTCTTCAAATCCTCTTGCCAAACCTGTGTGGCTGGTGGAAGAGACAGATGACTGGAGTTTTATTTTGCTTTGCTCTATATAGTTTATACTCACTAACACCTGCATTTGTGTATTCTTCTACTGTTCCTGAGAACCTGAAGCTTCAGTGCAGCGAGCGTGAATGCAAACATTGAGAGATGACGGGGTTTTGCTGCAGTTGGAAACTCAGAAAAATATAATTGCATTATTGTCTCTCATTCTGGTCCCATGTGTAACTTTCTTAAATGTCATTTCATGCTGCAGGCTCTCACTCTTCCCTTCCCCATAAACCCTATTCAACCTGCACTCAGCCATCATGATCGCGATTCCTGGACCCGGAGCGCAGCGCTGTCCGGGGGGATTCCTATTCAGGCATCACCGATCATTGACCTGGCTATTGTTGTTTGCGATACTTACTGGTAAACTTTCGCAATCAATACAACATGAGCCCGCCTAGCTCCTGGGAATGGAAACCTGAAACAGTGCACTTAATCTTGAGGCTGGCTCTTGCTCCCTGCTCTGCTGCTAAACTGGGTAGTTGGCCTACTTGATGCGGCATTATTGCTGCAGAGGTCAGATGTGAACCGGCTTGGCAAGCGCTGATGAATGGCTGTTTGTGATGAAGCACCTTTTCTGTCCAACAAGAGACATTTAATAATGATGGACCATAACTGTGCACACAAAAACCCTTGTAGCTTGTTTGTGAGCTTACATAGTGAAAGCTGAAGGCGGCAATGTGTTAGTTTCAAACAAGTATTCGGGGAAAAAAAATTAATGAGGAGAGAAAGGTCTTATTAGAAGTTAATGAAACCTTCCCATTTTTTACAAAACTGTAGGAATGACTGCAAATGTATGTATTTTCCTGCCATTATGCTTGCATTGGTTCCTCTTTTCCTTATGTGTAAAAAAAATGTTAAAAAATCACTTTGCAGATTGGCAAAGAAAAATTTAATTGATTGACCTTCAAGATTATTTCTTAACACAAATTAACTCTACAGGATTTACTTTACTTGAAATATTAAGTTTAACCTGCAATGGATAATATGGACTGAGAATGGGTACCTAAATACATCTTGCAAAAATTAAGTTTCTCTTCTCTAGAAAATAAATCTTTGTGAATGAAACAAACTGCAGAAAAGCTCACCTTAATGCTGGAGAAAGATTTCCCTGAGGTTTACTCCTTTAAAAGAAAATCCTCAAGTAACCAAATAGTCTGTTCTGGATTAATCCAGTATGTTAGCCTTTGGTTCCATAGGGTTTCTGCATCTCCTCTGTTTCTTACAGGTATTGATTGCAGTGTACAAACAAAACCAAAGAACAGCTCACACTCACAGTTTGGCACTGGTTCACTCCTAAAACTACAGGTCAGCAAGATCTCTGTAATAGGCTCTATTTCTCTGCTCTACACTTGATTCAAAGGCAGGTTGTGTTTATAGACCCACGTATTCATAACCATAGAATTACTTCTAATGTGTAAAACCCTCCTGAAAATCCATAGAGGAACACCTGTGTATTCTGTTTTAAGAGACTTTAACTAACCTTGTGTAAACAGCTGTTGTGAAGTCTATAGTAAGGACATGAAAGCTGGTGGAGTAACTCTAAGATCCTTCATTTTCAAGATCACCTCTTAGCCTGTGGGCAAATGTCACTCTTGAGGAAAATGTGTATTCTGTCTTAGACATTCCAGTCCCGCAAGGTGATGCTTTCCAATAAAAAAATCAGCTGTACAGTGAAGTGGCCACTTGAACCCTCATGCTTCTTCATTTTGGGTGTTGCACACGGTTGAAAACCGTCCTGTAGAATGGCAAGATTTTTGCTCCAAACATTTGCCTGTTTCCTAAATCAGTCCAAAAACTGATGAATTGCTATGCAAGCCCCAGCACTTTTTTTAAAAAACAAGTTCAGTGCTGAGATTATTAAAATAGTATTTGCATGAAGTTACTGTTTATCTGGCTATGTGTCATTGATTGCTTTGTGATATTTAATACAGTATTCTCCAAAACCTTTTCTTTTCCTTATCCCTAACACATGGAGTTGAGATTCTTACTAGATCATTATACTTTATCACAGAAGACCGGCATTTATTTAAAATACAGATTTATAGAAGGGTAAGTGTTGGAAGGCAGAGTTAGCTGATGAGAATTGAAAGTACCCAGATAAGGCCCATTGCTTTTAACTTAGTGTAAGCCATGTTATTCCTGGTCATGACTGGACTTAAAAGTTGTGAGTTGCTGGCTCACTGTGATAGTGATTGTGCTGATGCCTCTAGTACTTGGCTGTTCGGTCTTGCTGTGTTGCATGTTGATGGAGTTGTGTACAGATTTTGCAAAAACCCCCTCTTACATATGCCAGTAGCTCCAAACTACTGCTTTTGGTTTTCACAAAGAGCAGGTAACTGCAGTATGGGTTTTTTGACTCCTGTTGGTTCCATTATTTTGTACAAAGGAAATGCAGACTCAGATAAGCCAGTGTGTTAGGTCACTTGGGCCAGGCTCAGAAGTATAAACTCTACTTTTATAAACTGGTAGCATAAGCTGATGCGATTTTACAGTTATGGGAGTCTGCAAAATGAGTTTGGACCAGGAAATGAGTAATTTGCAAGAAATAATATGGAGGAAGGTGCTGATTCAGCAACCCCTTTTAGTCTTATTGTTTTTTTCTCTCACTGCAGTGCTGCCCCTCCCTTGGCGTAGTTATGCTGAAATGTTTGAAAATTATCTCTTGCACAAATTTAATTCACTGCCATAAGAAAACCCCTATCCTGCAAAGAGTGTGGATGATCTTGCAAAGGAGAACCCATTTATTTTCTTACTGAAGCATTTTGTTTCTCGGTTATAACTACAGTAAGAAGCAATAGCATGAGGCCAGTATGCATACCTGTGAGTGGTCCAAGAGTGACTGGAGAGCTGAGACCCAGCTTTGTGCTCAGGTCCTTCCCACTGTGCTGAGACTCTGGTGTCCAGCAGCAACAGCTGCAGGTTTTATGCATGATGGACATTACTCTTCAGGACTTACTGAAGAGCTCTAAATCTTATTCAAAAAGCTAAAGCACTAGCATGGGAGAAGGCAGAACATGTGTCTGAAACTGGTAAAAGAAGTGGAATGGTGTAATGACAAAGGATTCGGAAAGCAGGTATAGTCCTTAAGGTGAATGAAGGAGACCCAATTGGAGTGAAACTAAGTATTAAAAAAAGTGTAAGGTCTATTAGGTTAGGCAGCAGTTGTAAAAGAGAAATAATGAAAGCACCTATTCTGAGACTTTTAAAACCAAACAAGTCAAAACATCAGAAAATATACTGTAGATAGCATAATATAATGACTGACTCCAACAGAGGAAGGATAGACTTACTCCAATAGGCCTATTTAATTTCTAATTCCTCCGAGTCACTTAAGATATTTATGCTTAATTTTACATAGTTATGACTACAGAGTATAATAATTTAAATTGCAATAAAATCCTTACAACAGATTAATAAAGAAAAAGTGATGTCTCATTTTGCTTCAGTGAGCTAACATGCCTCAGAAATGAATGACAATCCGTGCTGTTGGGTCAGTAGCAGGGTCACCAGTGATGCATTTAAGTAATGTCAAGTCCTATACTCAATTATAATCCTGTATGTTGTTTTTCCAGAAGTAAAACCCAGAAAGGAGATGATTCTGAGTGCTGTAAAACTATGAACCATATTGCGTATTCCAGAGCTCCATCCCATTGGGTTCTTAAGCAATGAGGGCGTGATGCCCTGGCTTTGGCCTGTGTTTGGACTGGTACCCCTAGCCACAGCTCTTGAGATGTGTAGTACTTTGCCTGTCTTGTCCCTGTTCAGTCATGCTTCCTGCTGGAGTGGAGGGCAGGAGCAGTGTATGCGGGTATACTCAGTTTTTCATATTACTCTTAATATAGTCATTTTATACCGTGACTGCTTTCCCCCAACATTGTATGAATTCTTTGATTCTGGTGTGGGTAAAACCAATTTGAGCATCACTATTTTATTTCCCCATTCTCTAATGCAACCACTACATATTCTTCTTTGGAGTTATATTTGTAGGTATTTGCAGAGAGCTTTCCTGATCAGTTTTTCATTGGTGCCTGGCTCTGACATTAAGCGCCCATCCTGTGGGGGTTTTGTGGGGTTCTCTTTGCTCTCTGAAATGGTGCTCTAAATTTCCTATCAGCAAAAAGCATGACAAAAGATGCTCTGAATTTGTACGAAGAAGTGTTTTGGTGTTCGTAACTGTCACATAGCATATTTTTAATTTTCATCTAGCCAATCATAGTAATACACATGATGGATCATCCTGTGAACGGTCATTAAATTCAGTACTAGGACAGCTGATTGGGACAGAAAGAGAGAATTTTGAGCACAAAAAATTTAAGTTGCTTAGGAAATATATTTATTCATCACATTTATTTTAATTAAAGTGATGTGAAATTTCTATTTAACAAAAAAATAAACCATTACCTACTAATGGGTTAAAAGTAAACAGAAGCCTTCATATATAAAAAAGAAAAAGGCAAAAGAAACAGAGAGAAACGGTAATGACAGTTTTGAAGTATCCAGTACCTGTTGTGACAGGAATAACAAATTAATTGGGACTATAACGGATTCTTTGTAAAGGTGAAGTAAACACACTTGACTGTATATTTTTCACCATCAGTTAAGTCTCAATTGGTTCTAAAAATAAACAGAAGACATTGAACAGTTTTAATGGATTTTGACACCTAGGTATTATGCTGTCACTCCAGTATAAATGAATCATAACTTTAGACTGCGCCAAGGAATTACTACACATTTGGAGAAAATTTATGGTGCACCAGGCTTTGAATCATGATGTGATATCAAAACTAAAGTCACAGGAGGAAAAAAGTCTGGCATAAATTATTATTCACCCAAGCCACACATATCCATGTGAATGCAACAGGTATGGTTTGCAGGGTTAGTTGGAAATGCCACTATAATTTCTAGGTGTTAACACCTCTCTGAGTGGCTGTTGTGGCAGAGCTCCCAGGGAGCTGCATCCAGAGGGGAACTGAGCACAAATGCTTAGCAAACCACTGCAGCTGCCAGAGAATTTCAACATCTGATTTTACAGTTATATTAGGCTTAAATTTTCTTATTTTAATATCTAAACAGGATCTGCAGATGGTTAATTTCATACTTTGGGCTCAAAGAGACCTCAAACTTTGTGTCTGAATATCTGCAAAGTGATGGTTGCAGGCTCCAAGCTAGTGGTCTAACTTGCTCCATGGTCATATATGTAGGTAAGCCCTAAAATATATAGACACATGTAAAATATTTGCTGAGTCTTTCTCTTGTAATTTATTTGAAAACATGATAGTTTGTGCAGTTGCTTAGACAATGAGAGCATGCTTTTAATATTCTAAACAAAACAGGCTTAGACAGATATTCCTCATTCATTCAACACAATGTCCCTTAGTAGGTCAAGTTGTGTTCAATGCACAATTGCATAGTTACATTTTTTATAAGTCCTTATCAAAATTATCCTGTTTTTAAAAATGGCTTTTTTAAAAGCACATGTAGGTGGTTGTAAATATTCATTCTACAGTACTGTTACAGCTTTCTTAACAGTTTCTTTTGTTTTTGAAGATCTTCTGAACTGACCTTTTCCTAGCATTTCTGTTTATTCAGAGGTTATTAAAAAATGCTACAAAGACGATATGTAATTTTTAAGGCTCTTAAGCAAATTTTTAATAACGTTAAGCAAAAAGGAGCAAATCTTAATAACATTATAAGCAGACAGAAAGAAGAGATTTCACCCAGAAATCCATAACGTATTGGTTTATAAAGCTTACTCACATTCCGGCTGTAATGCTTTACAAAAGTGGATTGATTCAGTATTTTTGACCTACTGGGAGGCTAATCATCCTTTTAAAGACTTTGATAATCTTCCCTTCAAGCAGCGGTGTGGTGCTGAACTTGCTGCTGATGGCCTTAAGGCTCGAGGTCAATTCCTCAAGTGATACAGACGCTCGGTTCTTCACTGAGACAAGCCTGCTAATATTGCCTGACTGCCCTTCTTTTGTACTCAGGTTTATTTTCCAGGCTCCATCCAGACGTTGCCCCTGCACGATCCTGGTGCAACGGTGTGTGGGCATCCATTACCTTGCTCCACAGTGGTTTTCCTATGCAGCCAAGAGACTTCCAAGCTATCACGTGCCTGTAACTGCAAGAAGTGTCCTCCCTCTGCAGCTACCACTGCTCCTTCCTGCAGCTCTTAAGAAACCAATGTGATGTTTGAAAGCAGCTTTGTATTACCTTTTATTAACCAGGTTAGCGCTGAATGGCTGTCACCAGGAGGAGATCTATACAAACAACACAAGGGTTTTGCCTTACCATTGGTGTTATTGCGTCCCAAACTGATTCAGTGCCCTACTTTCATGCACTGACCCTGCCCATTTTCTCTTAGAGTCTTGACAGCTGATCACTATCACCTGTTTCCTATCAATCACTAATCCCCTTGTCTGCTTTTCAAGAGGGGTAAGGAAGTTGTCCATAATGTGTTCCCTGTGAGAGATGGTGTTTTCCTGGGCTGATGCTAGCCAGAATGTGTTCACTTCCTACTCTTGCCTGTCCAGACAAATCACAACCAAAACTTAAAATGCCAGTCTTCTGCAAGTATGTTTTTAACATGCCTCCCATAGTCTAGGGGATAGTTTTAAAATATGCATCAGGTATAATGAATTGGTGAATAAGCACTTTCATGATATCCATCTCTTTCCCCCAAACCTGCTGCCAAAGCTTTGCCAAGCAGTAGTAGCCGCATACAGCTCTCCCTTAGGATCTTCAAGGGTGGAAAGTCTCAGCTAATCAGAAATACGCGTATGTATCTAAAATATACAATATCACAGTCTGGGTCATTACAGCAGAAACTGCATCCTGCCGTGAGGAGTCTCCTCCTCCCTGGTGGCAGCTGGCATGTGACAAATATGTGGAGAAAAACATGGGGAGTATGTGTGCATGCCAGGTTTTAATGCCTCCTCAGTCTGCTAAAGAGAATCTTCCTGGGCAGACTAAGTAGTGAGAGGTCTGTGCTGAGCATTGTGAACTGGAGTGTTGGCAGGAGTGCTGTAAGATTCCCCAGTTTATCTGGTGCTCACAGCAACCATCTTGAAGGGGATGCTGCATAGTGGCTGTTGGCACTCAAAGATTTTTTCACTTGGGTTGTGAGAAAAAGTACTGGTACCTGAGAAACTTCAGGCACATTCAGTTTTATAGCTTGTCCAATACCATGAAATGAAGAGATGGAAGATACACAACACATTGTGGCATATTTCCCCATTTACTCATCTCTAATATGTGCAACTGACTTTTTTAAATATTGAAAAATATTCACTTTGAGTTTATAATACTTAAATTGTCATCTCATTGTCTCTTAGTTCCTCTGAAATTACACTAATTATGATAGCAATTTATTTATGCTAATAATTTTATAAAGGTTTTAAAGTTTACTTCCCCAAAGCATTCTTACAGTACCATTACTCAGAAGGTACTAATTTTAGGTCTTTCTCGTGTTGTTTATTGGCAGTGTGGCAGCATTTCTTTTTTCAGAGTATTACTTAAGCATTATCAACTAATTTTTCATGGATATCTCAGTTTTAAAGGTAATTTTTTTCTGGTAATAGAGATATACTATTTAAATCATCTTATGGGCTTTTTCCTTAAAGGGACTTATTCTAAAATTTTTCTTCTTGTGTTCTGCAAACTCTAAGGTATTTTGTTTTCATAAATTATGAAAGGAAAATGTCACAAGCTATCACTGTTTCTGTTCTCTGCCTTGGCTGACAGCTGTATGATGCTCATTCAGTGCAGCAGATTGGAAGCTGAAAGTTTCATCAATAAATATGACTCTGATGGCTTCATGTCAACGGTCAAGGTAATGGCCTTTTATTAGCCTGGAAACACACTTCTACAAACAGTGTGTATATTTTGCTTAAATTCATCTGAGGAGACAGTGTTTTACTTTTGCATACAATTTTAGTCATTGTTCTTTGTAGGTGATACATAAGGTATTTTAATTAAAGAAGAATAATATACTATTTTTTTAAAATTTATCAATCACTGCATGCTGAAGAAAAAAGAAATTAGGATACAGTATTGAATTGTCTTACTGCAAATTTTATGATGACTGTAGAAGTATTTTAGAGTATTTTGAAATCTATAAAATTAGAAAGGGAAACATGCAACTGACCTATTGAAAAAGTACAAAGTGCAGCACTGAGAGGTTTGCAGTGTTAAAAATCACAGAATGGCTTTATTCTATGCTAATTGGATGAAACATAATTTTGTGTTTCATTGAGTTTTTTTATTATTATGGTTAAAAATATTAATTTTTAAATGGAATTTTCTGGTCCATTGTACTACTGAAGAAAATTATTGTAACACATGTAGATACTGCCAGGAATAGTATGCATCCATTTGAGAAAGAAATGAGCATTATAACATTTCAAGTTTTTATTGCGGTTTTGCATATTAAACACTTTCTAATATTTAAAATGTTTTTGCAAGTTTCAACTTTTCTTAGAGCTTTTTGAAGTGGTCTATTAAATATATTTGTTGTTAATTAAATTAAATTTTAACTAAAAACTTGGATATATGTCTTTATCTAGCTAGTTAGGTGATACTCAATACTTGGTCCTCAAATACTAACTTGTAAATAAAAATCTAGGGAAAAAAGATGCCTACTTCTACCAAAATATTTCTCATTCAATGGCTGTAGTACAGCTTTATATTTAATCCAAGACCTTTCAAATAGATTTATAAGATTTTAAAATATCTAACTAGTTTTAATGTGTATATGATTCTCAATAGTATCTGATTTGCCCAAATTTTTCCTTCAAACATATATTCCACAAGACAGAAAAAACAATCAAATTTCAGTGAATTCCAACATATCTGAAAAAACTGACAGCTGCTGTAGAGTAACATATTAGTGAAACTACTAATGGGAGATACTGCTTTGGCCCCAAAAATGTGAAGAATGTTGCCCCCTTTCATGTTAAAACTAGGTTCATTTGAGTTTTCATTTTTCACTTTTCTGCATGGAGTTTTAGCTTCCATATATGTTAAAGCATTTTGTAGACTTGCTTCGATGGAAACAATATTAAAATCAAGCTGGAATTCTTTCAAGATATTTAAGGAAGAAAATAACCTGTACAACATCCATGCAGACAAGCTAATTTTTATCATGTGTCTTAGCCTCATCTGGTAGAACAGTAGTTTGTGTCTGGTGTGTCCTGCTTTTTCTAAAATAATATTTTAAATTGTGGCACCCAACTGGTGCTGAGGCAATAAGACATTCCAAATGCTCTAGGTGTTGGATATGGTCTCATCATTCCTGTCAAACACGTGGCCACCAAGCCCTCCTGGCAGAGGGGATGCTCTTCTTGCAGAGGTCCTGGGAGCTCCAGCGAAACTGATGGACCAGCTTGTGTCTGCCCAAGTTATACTGCAGGTACGCAGCTCTCTGGCAGTAGCACTACACACAAACTGCCATTCTCCACAAAGAATTTGAAAGCATTAACTAAAAGTTATGTTATGAGAAAGATGCTTTCTCTGGTCACTTCAGTGAATTGATGGGGACCACTAAGGTGGGGAAGAGGACCAGAATTAGGTGACGTGGTCCGTATCTGCTGCAGAGACTTGTCCTTGTTTTGGCAATGGAGGATCAGGCTTCCTTCTCCTCTGCTAGTGGTAGAACTGAAAACTTAAAATTCCAATCTTTTCATGCTAGATGGCTTCAAAAAAGTAGAGATATGAAGCAAATAAAGCAACATTTTACCAAAAGTTCATTCATCAAAAAGCTGCATATTTTGAAAAGGGTAAAAGTACTACTAGACCCATCAGGGATAAGTAAAGGCTATATACTATAGATTATTTTAATCCCCTTGCTAGATATAAAAGGGATAATTACATATTTGTGGTTGAAGCCATGTGGTGGAAAAATCAATACAACTTTTTTGTATGACACTTCATTAGTGTGAAAAATTTTAAAAGCTGAAAAGAACTGCCTTGCAATTAAATGCCTCTGCTATTTCAGATTCAGTAATGGGTTTGTATTATTATCTAGTTTATTTGAAATAGTGGTTGCACTATAGCAGTAATTGGAAAACATTGATTATGCACTTGTATATAGAAAACCTGGCAAATCATTACAGGGCATAGCAACAGTTAGTTAGCCTTACTAATGAAGCACTAATTGCTGTAAGTAGGTTAACATGTTAGTGAAACTACAGGGACATAGAGCTTTGAAATCTGTTATCTGTTCAGTGTTATGTATTTTTTTTTTAATCTTATTTTAAGAAATCTCATGTTGCAAACACAAACCACAAGACTCTCTTGATGCTATATTTGGAATTATTTCGGAGATTTGGTTTGTGTGGGGTTTTTTTCATTTGGATAGAAAGTCTAGTACACTTTAGTCATAGTCATGCTACTCCAATCAACATGGTGACTTTAATGTATGTAAATGGCTAACTGGAGTGAAAGGCTGGTTGGCTCGATTGATTTCCTTATTCTAATGCAATTATGTCATCCATGCTATATGCTTCTTGAACATTTTTTTTTTTTTAATTAGACTGTTCTATGTTTGAGGTAGTAGCTAAACTGTTGTAATATGACCATTTGGGATGATTTTTTTGTTTTTTTTTCAAAAAATCTTGACTTTTTGAAAACCTGGAGGCTCCAAATCTCTCCAGTCAAATGTATTAGGAAGAAAACTAAACTATTATATCATAGCTATTGACTGAGGAAAACATATTACAATTTCTTTAATTGATTACATTACACTAGCAGAGTTTGCAAGCTTTTAAATCAGAAGTAACTTGAATGTCAAGTTCAAGTAACCAGTATCTCCTTAAAAACAGATCTTTAAGGTATGGCCTATCAAACAGCAGGAGGGATGAAATCCTGACCCACCCTGAAAGTCAGGGCACTTACCAGACCTCCTGCTCACAACTCTGCTTCCCAGGAGAGGGTTGCATGGCAGCTCTGTTACATGGTGCTCTCTGGCCACAAAGCAGGGGAGACAATGATTGCCCCACCGCCCTTCCACTGGTGTCTCCCAGACTCCCTCAGGAAAGCGAGTGCAGAGCTTGGCTGCATGGGGCAGGTTGCAGAAGCCTCTGCTGCATTTTCTCTGCCTGCCTTTCTCCCACCAAATAGCTCAGCAGCTCCATTGCATTTTGATGCTGGTTGGCTGCAAAAGTGCAGGGCCAGGATTTCCTTGTTTTAAATAGGTGTTAAATTCTCTCTCAGATTCACAAGAATAAAGCATGACCCCCTAAGAAGTTGCATAATGACCTTGACTTACAGAACATCTTGGAACAATTCTTACATTGAAAAGTAAATGAATAACAACACACAAAAGTTTACTAACCAAGTGTTAGAAAATTCCAGTTGTGATTCTTACCACATTCCAATTTTTTAGAAATAAGCGTGTGTGGTTTTTCAAAAGATTTTAAAGGCTAGGAGGGATGTTTTAAAGGGAAAACTGCTTCCAGTTGAGAGCTAGCCTCAACTAGTTCTGCTTTGACTCAGCTTACTTAACAATATTATACCCCTCTGTTCATAATAATGAGCTGTTTTGTGCAAAGCGGCTCATTATTATGAATGTAAGGGCATGTTTGGACTAGTAAAGCAAATCATAAAAATTGCTGCCCATGTCACGTTTTTCCTTTGTCAATAAAAGATTTTCCTCAGGGTCAGAAACAATTATTGACCAGAGAAAAATCTCAAGTTCTATTTGGAAATTTTACCCAATGATTCTGGAAGTAGGAAAGTGAAGTTATGAAACTAAAAGTATGTGTGGTGAACATTATCTGCAAGGTCTTCTATGTTAAGGAAATCATGACATCTGCCAATCTTTCAAATTCCAAAGGGTAAAGAATGAGGTCTGTTAGGCTGTCATCGAACATGACAGGCTTAATGTAAAGTTTATAACAGAAAAAGGGCAATCTTATTGAGGTTTATTCAGTTTTATGTTGCTTGTTCAGTAGAAAAGCTCATTTTTTATCTAATTTATAGCATCTGAAATACCAAACAGAATTTTTACATATCTCCTGAGCTCGCAGCTCTTCTTGACTACCCCTTAGTCATTCCTTTAGGGAGCAGTCTTAAATCCTTCCAATTTAGCATCTCTGTGAGACCAGACAATTGTTTTACTTGAGCATATCCTTCCGTTGTTATAGAGCTGTTTCTAACTCCAAACATTTTAGTTTAATTACTGCTTAGAATATTTGCTATATTTTTATCTAGGTTGCCTCTCGCTTGAGCCCATTGGGCTGAAGAAAGAATTACTCCCCATGCTGTTCTGTAGCCTTTCTTGTTCAGATCTGTAATTGGCCCTGTGTTTTTGACTTTTTGCTAATAAGCAGCTTACTTGCTCTCCCACTAGACTCAACCCACCACTTTTGTTTCATGAATTTTACAAAGGATTTTAATAGATGCTTTAGGCTATGCAAAATGTTATATGAAGGAAAGCATTAATGCTCTAGCCTTGACACAAAGGATGTGTGAATGGCTGCTTATCATTACCGTCAGGTATCAGAATTTTCATTAGGAGTTCTGGAGGACAAAAGGGGAAAAAGTGTAGCTATATGAAAGAATATTAACCTATACTGTGTAACCAACCACAATTGCTTAGCATTTTACATTAACTCTCTTCAGACACTGGCTCTCATTATTTTTACACATACATAATAACTGCTTATTATAGCGGTACAGTTCACACTGATATATTGTAGATAAGGTTGTGTCAGCACTTCCATTATAAACCCTATTTTCAGAGGTTTAAAAGGCAGCTGTAAAAATTTACTCCAGACAGAAGATTGGTTTTCCAGGTTTCTGCCTCAAGCAATTTTTTTTAAACCAATTAAAAACAATTGGCTGTTTTTTAAGCTACAGAAGTAAACAAAACAAATTAGGAGGTTTAAAGCACTTTTTGCACTTCTGTAGACTCACAAACCTATACTAAAAAAGAGAAAAAGAAATTTAGAAAGCAATCCGTTAATGTTATGCTCACCAGTAGTGTTCTGCAAACAAAATATTCTCTGGGCATTGCAATAGTGAGTTGTAAACCAGGATACTACAGCTTAAAATTGACTCCTGAGTGCAGTAGGTGATTCTTAACAAAAAAACTTTTTTTTTTAACTCTAGAATATAAGCCTGGACTTTGCTATCACCAAACACAGATCTAATTTTTTGGACTGCTCACTCCTCCAGGGGTTTAAAAGAATCATTTCCCCTTAGGCTTCTCCTTTGACTCGCTGGGAAACCAAGGAGTGATTTTTGCCGTCACATACCTGGGAGCAGCAGACCCATTCACTGTAGTGTTGGGGGTCTCTCCTCAAAGCTTTCCACCCTTACAGGAAGATAATGGTCAGGAACTTGGCTGAAAACTTCTAGAAATGGGGTGAAAACCCTTCCCGTTTGTGCTTGTGGATGAGCCTGGCACTGCCATCTTCACAGAGGTGATGGAGGTCAACTCCCTTCCCTCTTTGCATTACATGGCTCCCTGTAGAGGCAGCCCTGCTGGTGAATAATTGAGTGGGGAGAGGCTCACGCATCAATCTCCAGTGAATTACGTGTTCAGTATGTGACACTGGCACTTGTCACCAACTGTGTCACAAGTACACAGAGCGTACACGCTGCAGAGTGGCCAAAAATTCCCTGAAAGTTCCCAAGCAGAGAAAGGATGTGTCTAAAGTTGTGTTTGAAGACTTGTCATACAAAGGGTGTGATACCTCCTCGCATCTGACAGGGGAAGGCGTGGCTGTCGCTGGCGGTGCACTTCCCTTGAGTTAGTTAATTCTGTGAATAATGTCCAGGTGCCATGCATGGCGGATGGGGGAGCGCTGTTGGATTTTGCTCTGTAACTGCTACCTGGCAGTGAGAGAGAAAAATATCAGCACACCCATGGTTATGGAGGTTACTTGGGAGGAACCCAAATTAGTCAGCTTGATGTCCCAACATTTCAGCCCATCTGTTCAAACAGGGATTTACCCACTACTGTGAATTGTGCCTTACTATCTACGGGTAATATTATGCATTGAATTCTGCAAATAGATTTAGGTATGACATTTCTGACAGTTGTTCAGCTGAAATGGATTAATAATGCATTTTTATGACCCTCTTTTCACTTAAAAATATATTACAGTGCAATGTTTTGAGAGAGTCTCTAGTAGAAATATTTTAAATATATTTAAAAAAAGTTGGCTCATTTGGGATAGACATCAGCAAAAGAAAACCCACCTGTATACGTTCTAGAAGCCTTGTCACTAATTTGGGAGTACTTGCTATCTTTCCCCTTAACTGATTTCACAAGGGAATGCCATGTGCCAGAAATTTGGCTGGGAAATGCCAGTGTTGTATCTTATACGATAAGAACAAAGGACCAAGTCCTGAAGTTTTTCCTAGATATTGGGTCAGTTTGCAATATGGCAAGGTCCCCATGACAGAACTGAGTAAATTGTCTGGAACTTAGGAAAAAATATAAAGGCACCTGGAACTATGTCAAGTTTTGGAAATTAAAGCATGTCAGTCATGTTTTGAGAGGGCAGTCCATACAAATCAGAAAAACGTGTGACAAACACAACCAAACCTTGTATTTGTTTTCTTAACTCTTTTTGTTATGTGGTAGTGATAACACAGAAATCAGTCTGTTAATGAAAACAGCTTAGTAAGATATTGAACTTCTGACCCTATTGGCTTCCCTTAGTTCCACTCCACACAAATAGACTGCCATTAAGTTCCATGTAGATAATTATCTGTATTCTAGTAGCTGCCATGGTACCTGCATACAGAGCAATACCAGCCCCAAAAATGGCTGTCACAGGGCATGTTTGCACTGTCTGTTCCAGCACTGTAGCAGCTGCCTCACACTGAGGTTGTCACACTGAGGTTGTCACACTGAGGTATTTCTGGAGGTGCTGATGTCTGGATGATTCACCTTGTGGTTCCAGGCAGAAAACCATGGCTGCTACCTTTCTGAATAGCAGTTAGATGAGGTGTGGAGTATCCATAATCACATCTATCTGCCTTGCGAGGCAATAGCTGCACAAGCATGAAATGTAATAAGAAAGAAAAAAAACAGAAAAGAAATGTGAAAAGGAGGCAAAGTTCATGCATCATAACGTGGTTTCTATCAAAACAAAATTTTGAATTTAGTTCTAAATTTGATGCAGTCTTGTTTATGGAGGAACTGATAATATCTCTAAAGCTCATTAGGTATAAGCCATCTTACGTTTTAGATTTGCATTTTACGAAAAAGATTCTATTTGTGTTTGCACCCTTATAGAAGAATTGCAAATTAAAAATCAAGACAAAGGATCAGGCAGGTTTCATCTGGGCCAAGGAGTTCATATTGTGTTCCAGTTCTCTGATCTTTCCTGAAAAAGCTGTTTAGTATGTGCTTATTCAGCAGCTAATGAAGATAAGATGTATTTCATTAATTTTTTGGGACAATACACCCAAGTGTACCGAAACGACAAAAAGCCAAAGAATAAGTGTGCCCTCAGGAAGCAGTAGAGAGACCATGCCATTAAATGCACATGGTGACTATTGAAAATGGAACTACACAGAGCCAGCTAGGAGGTCCAAGCCTGCTGTATGTGGGGCATTGAGCAAGGCAATTTGGAAGTAACGGTGGGGTAGGGAAGAATGAAATCCAACTCTCCAAACTTCTCATGCCAGTCCTTCAGGTTTCTGGGGGGGTTGGGAGTGGAGGTGTTGTGTTCTTACATGTTTCCTTGAGTACCCAGCATATTGCAAATATGTGACATGTTGGATTTTAGTTCAACAGCCACATTTAGTACAAAATGGAAGGAACAGTGTTTATTATAGTCTGGATACTCTCCATGTTAAGATACAGGTTACCCCACAATATTTAGTGCTAATGATGACTGCTACATTTCCTCCACTATGTGGAACTGTTTCCATGAGAATTGTTTATAATGAGATAAAAATAAAGTGACTGGGCTTATATGACAGGTTGTAATTATCTTGAAACAAATAACTAAATTTAAAAAAAACTGTTGAAGAGTTGAACTCTTTTTTTCCTCAGAGAAATTTAAATTTTAAATATAGGCAAGGGAGATATGAGTACAAATTTTAGCCATCTTTCCATGTGTGCTGTCTTTGATCATAAGGGTACCTCTTAGTAAAGTGCCCTTCACTCCTCCATAAGCTTACAAAGGCATTATTCAGAATAGGTACTTCTCTTTGCAATCCAAGCAGAGAGGGTAAAACGAGTCTTTGGGTCAGCCTAGTTGGCTGAGATCAACTACAGGCAGAATATAGGTGATTTAGATTGCTGAGCCATGGTTAGAACGGAGCTACAAGATACATCCCTTCAGATGTGTAACAGCAAGTGAACAAACTCAAGCAGTTTGGTTTCAGCTGTGTTCCTCAAAAGTGAAGACACAGCCACAGAGTTTGTTTCTGATCCTAAATAACATAAGGTTTTGTTTGAGGTGTTTTTTTTTTTTCCCTGCTTAGCTCTAGTTTATTCTCTACAAGTAGGAGAAACATACGTATCAACTCTGGAATGTGAAACACAAGGCAGGTTCTATAAAGTGTTGGTATAATGCACACCACTTCCAATAATTGTAAACTATTCACAGAATTGCATAGTCTCTAACATTTTGGAGTAGAACTAAAGATGCATTGAAAGAGTAAGGTGGTGAGTATATTTAAAATATGTGGAGGACTATGTATTAACTCCGCAACACCTTTGACTAAAGGTAGATATCAACAACTAAAATGCCTTCAGATACAGAGGCATGATTAAAAAAAAAATAAAAAAAAAAAAAGCCATTAATTTAGAGACCAGAGAAAAATTTTTTTTCCCCTTATAAATTATCAAAGTGTTCTGCAAAACACTTTGATAGTGTGGGGCTGCAAAAGGCAAACCAGGCTGAAAGCAGAGTCAGAGACAAGAACAAAACTTTTCTAGTTGGCTACAATGTTATTTAACTTGAGCAGATGGATCCACCTTAAGAAAGGTCCAAGGAGCGAGATGGAAACCAAATACAGTCAAAGGAAGTTGGGGATGTGGGTGTCAGGTTGTCAGTAATCTGACAGCTATGGTAACTACCCTCTAATCCAGCAGCTCCAAACCACGCTCTCGGCTGACACCGCAAGGACTGACTGACAGCTGAAGAGCGGGCACTTTTTAAAGGCAAAAGTGACATCCAGTCTATTAAGGCTGACAAGCACAAAGCAGAGATTTGCCCTGAATGGTTTGGTACTGAAGCCTAGTAAAGGGGTTATTTGAAAGGTCTTAGAGAAAGTGTCAGACTCAAGCTCAGATGATAACAATATTGTAATGATAGCACTGGACAATGAAGTGCTATGATTGCCCATACAGGCCAGGAAGATTGTATGTGGGTATTGAGTTCTTGAAGCCAGTTCACAGCAGCAGATTCTCAAAAGCAGAAATGCAACAGCTCTAAAACCACTCTATGTCAGAATCTTATCTTTTCAGTGTATAGTAATCTAGTCATGCCTCTGTTTCACTCTGGTGTGTAAGGAAAAAATTAGCAAGGGGCAATTACTGCAGACCCTCGTAGAAGATACAAATAACAAAAGTGTGACAGTAAGGTTAAAATAAGATGTGCAATCAAATGTTCTTAATATTGAAAATATACAGTATTAATGTAAATAGCTATATCCTATTCCAGATTTTAAGTAATGGAGAAATTGAGTGTGATGCTGTATTGTGAAGTCATACATAGATATGTTGGACAAAACAGGACTAATAAGTAAATATTAAATGGTTCAGTGTTGTAATAACTAAGCAACTGACTGATATTTTGAGACTCCAGAAGGTATTACAAACATTTAATCCTTCGTTATAGCAGGATCTGTATCTGCTACTGAGTAGCATTAAAAAGAGAAATGTTCTTTTTTCTGTAAAGCTCTTAAAATTTTATTCTGCTTTGTTTTTCTTGTTTTTCATATTAAAGTACAATATTTAATCACATGATAAATGATTTTTTTAACTTAGAAGCTTAATCTGTAGGCAGCTGCTTCTTCATTCCCACTCTCCCTAGTACTATCCTTCAGATCCTTCTTTTGGCACCCCCATTTAGTGCATGCTAGAAACCACATGGTTTAGACTGGCTTTTCAAGTAGAAACAGCACCATTCAACACTTAAACCATGCTGTACCATCTACTAATTCTTCAAAACAATCATTAAAAATCTGCATAATTGTTTTCCCAATATCAAAGCGACCCTGCAGTAAGGTTTCCTGTTGTGTTTTATTTGTTTCTTTTTTTTTCGGTTTTGTGTCTTTTTTCCCCCCTCTTTTGTTTCAGATATTTTAAGGTAGTCACCCCTCCTTTCCATTAGATTACTTTATGTAGATTCAATCTGTGAACTGAATCTAGTCTAATGGAGATAAGACTCAATTTTATGTCTCCTCTGCTTATGACTGCATTTTCTGGGGAACAGAAGTTTAGAAGCCAAGATTAATCAGATCAAGTTTAAAAGCAACTTGGATTGTAATGGCCAAGAAGAAGAATGGCTAGTTATGGTCACTGCTTGGAGAATGAGGAGTTTACAGGAAAAAGCTGCTAAAACCTGCGATGGTTTGATTGCCAGTAAGTGAATAGTCAAGACTAGAGTAATTTTCAACTATTGCCACTGGTTGTCCAATTATTGCCTTTAAGCAGAAATGTTTGTGAAGTATTTTTACAGTAATGTAACTACTTTCATTATTCAGAATACCAAAGAACTAACACAATATGTGTCTGTTGGCACAAATTTGTATTTGTGCATAGAACTAGTGCTTGGGACTTGAAAAATCAAGGAACGATCACCAAAAAAAAAAAAAAAAACCCACATCAAATTTGAAGTGACAACATTTTGTCACTGAAGGTTGTTGAGGTACCCCCTATGCATGGCTCAACTTCAATACTTTGCAATACAGTGGGTGCAAACAGTATACATAAGTTTGCATCCAGCCATGTCCTTACCTGGCTTGGGCTCTTCCAGATCAGTGTGATGATACAGCATGCCATGCTGTGCAATGGGATTTCCTAACAGATGATGAGAAAAAACAAAACAATACTGGAGCCTAGGGTGACTCCTAGAAACTAGAGTATCCTTGCTTTACAGATACTATTCTTTGGTGGACCTACATTAACAGTGTCACTTCTTGTATCTCAGTGAATGGGATTTTTGATTTTTCCTGTTTAGTATATGGTGTTAGATTGAGAAGGCGTGCCTGAAAGCTTGCTCAGAGAAGTAGCAATTTAACCTCCCACTCTTTTCCTTTTTCTATTTTCTCACTTTTTTCTTCTAACATAATCAACTGTGACCTACTGCATGGCAATTGGGGACTTCATAGCAGATTGCATCAGGATCCCTGCTACATTTTGATACTAAGACACCAAGGGGTGGAGCAGTCAAGTCCTTATTACTAGTGGAAGCGCTTTGGTTTGAATGCAGAGGCGTAATTTCAGTCTTCAGGTATGTGGAAAAACTTGTGACTGTAAATAGGAGAGGGCTCTGCTTTCATTGGAGAAGCCAAGGCAGAACCAGTGTGAGTGTGACCAGTCATGTCCACCCCAGTGTGCTGTGCACGGGCAGAAGTGTTACATGGGCTGGCTTAATGAAATATGTAGATCTCTGGGGAGCTTTTGGACTTCATTGTGAACTGACAACACTGGGACTTTTTTTTGCTGAAGTCTTTTAAGAAATTTGAAAAAAAGTTCTGGTCTGAGATACACAAATGATTGTTTTCATTCCTCCATGTGGTCTGGATTTCTTGAACATTTATTTAATATAGGTTCCAATTATTCAAGCTGGTGAGACCAATGAGTAGAATTGAATGTTTGAGTGAAAGTACTCGGTGTGAAGGTCAAACCCCACTGTTTTCAAAAGCAGCCTTAACAGTTAACAGGAAACAAGTGAAAATTATATGAATATATTAGATGTAGTTCATAATGCTGTTAAATATACATCATACTTCCGTGTATTCATCTCTACATGTATACATATGTCCATGCTGCATTTTTCAGTGTCATGGTTTTGTGATGGGAGTGATTGGAGTTTTTGTGTTTGAGTTTTTTGTTTGTTTGTTGTTTTAGGGCTTTGGTTGTTTTGGGGTTTTTGTTTAGGGTTTTTTTTTGTTTTGTTTTGTTTTTTTGTTTTTTTTTTACTTTGATAAACTAGGATTTGTCTTTATTTCCTTGCTGCTTAGTGTTTTATTTGAAAAACGATTTAATGCTATGTTTTCAGTGTGCTAGATTTTTCTAAGGGCAACCAAACCTGCTTACGGATTTTTGTATTTCTAGAAGCATGACACAAATACATAACTTTTGGCAAGAGTTCAGTAGAAAGAATTACCTGAAACTTGGTGCCAATGTATTTGTGTATTTGCTGTTCTAAACTAAAAACCTGATCACTAACTATATAGTAGCCATCTGTCATTTACAAAGTGACACATCCAATTTAAAATCAGTAGGAAACAAAATGTTTAATCAGAATTTTAGAAGTACTTGCTAACCATGAATCTTGAGGGCCTAACTACTTAGCTATTACAGTGCAATTTATCTGACAAGGGGTGTCATCTATTGCAGATGATGCACAAGTGAAGTCAGCATCACCTTGAGCAGGTTACTTCGTTTGTCCTTTGGCCCAATTTTCCAGTCTGTGGAATGGGAAATAGAGATTTTGCATCTATAGGAAAGGTATTGACAGAAGGGAAGGTTCAAGTGGGTTATTTACATACCAGACTTGCACTAGGTTTTTATTACATGTACGTGTCAAAGATATTAGAAAATATTGTAGATTTCTGGATATTAATGTGAAGGGTTTTGGTGGAATTATATCACATGGGGGAATTTAATAGGGCAGGAAGCCTCTTTTGGTTATGTGTTTCTAGAACAGAACTAGAAGATATGAATACAGACCACTGAAATACAAAATTTAGTGATGAAAATCTGCACAGAAGTTTTATACTGAGGCTGACTTCTCCTAGATCATCAAATTCAGTCCCTTTGTACATTAAATTGTGTTAGACTTCTTTTACTCGTGTGTTGTGCCTGGCTGGTATTAGCTCAAAATATTATCACCGTAAGTTCATAAGTACAGAGTTACCCTGCATAAGTATACAAATCAAAAGAAAACCCCTGTTCTGAGGAGCTCAGCTTCAACAGATGAGACAGATGGAGATGTGAAATGATTCACCCAGGATCTCCACAGAAACAGGAGGTCAGTCACAAGGTCTTTGAACTCCAGGAGGACTCAGGATATTAGGCTGCCCTGACTCCTTTAGGCTCCTGCTTGGAGTAATGCACTCCTTCAGGAATTGTCCTGTTTATTTTCTTTCACTTCTCTAAGTGGAAAATCCAGTGTCCTGGATTTTAATTTTAAATATGATTTTATATTGGGAAAATAGAAATGCCTGATGATAAAAACAGAAGCTGGTTGCAGTATTTCCTGGGTGTGTTTCAGAAGATGGAGCTCTGACGATGATGTAAGCTGTTTAAACTACTCATAGAGCCAAAAGAAATGTAAATTTTTATTAGCTTCTTAGCTTTATTTTACTTTAGTATTTGCCATTAACAGTTATTTTTAAAATATGGTAAGTGAATCCATTTTCCATACAGTAGTTGTGGAAAGCTTTGCAGATTTAAAAGAAAAAAAGACAGCGAGAATAACCTCTGAAGACCTGAAAAGAGAAAAATTGGATAGTAAATGTTCAATCGGTCTGGGGTATTTTGTAAATCAGACCACTTTTATTTGGATATACAATTGTTTAACAGCCGGTTTAAATTGGGACCAGCATCCTGATTCTGGACAACAGAGCTTTTATTGGAAGTCCCTGCCACTTTTAAACATCTTTAATACATTTTAAAAATAGAACTGTAAAAACCAGTAACCAGACTTCAAAGCGAAGACATGTTGTGCCAGAATTACGAAGCTGGTGCCGATTTTCACTGGTTGTAAAGCCTTGGGAGCGCCCTGCGGTCTGTCCCATGGTGACAAACACCAGGAGCACAGGCGGCTGGCGTGTGAGCACCCAGTGAGAAAGGGAGGGGAGGGAGGGTGGCACCCTTGTCACTGGGGCAGTGAGGGAGCTCAGACCCCTGTCCTCCAGCCTCAGTCGTCCATTCACACCGCAGCACCACAGCAGCATGGCCTGGACTTCAGGAGGGGATCAGAGACTTGGGGCATAGAGAAGCAGCATATTAATGGTCAGCTAGAATGGCAAGGGTCTTTTGGTTGCTTTTGGTGGTGTACTCAACAGCACATAGGGGAAACAGAGAGCCACTGGTATGTCCTGCTCTGTGTGAGGGCTTTTCTCTCAGAGCGTGTTTGTTCTACACCATTTAAACCATTTAAAAAGAGTTTTCTGACGTGCTTGCATATTGCTTCAGGAACGAGTGGGTAGAAGAGTCTGTAATAGTGACATAATAGCTATCAGTATGATGGTTCTGGGAGAAACAACCAGGCAGAGAAAAACAAAACACTTTGAATTTTTTTGTCTCTGCTTGATATATGATACTCTTCACATACTAAGGTGAAAGGATAGGCTCTGCTAGGTTAAACTGGCTGTGCTCTACTGGGGCTCCACCAGCTTGAGCCAAAGACTACCAGGAGCTGGAGTTGGCGTCATTTAGACCTGTGTTTGCAGAGGAATAGAGATGTTTCTCAAGCAAGCATTGGTGGAGTGGCTTTAGCTGCCTACTTCTCTGCATAACTTACAGGCAGGTCCTCTTAAAGTACCATAATTTGTCAGTGTCTTAGCTTATGAGCTGCTGCTGTGGCTATGCCACTCTCCCAGGAAAAACATCAGAGCAGACTGTGGCCCTTCCTCAATAGCTTTCTCCAGTGAATATTTCAGAACTACTAGTGCTATCCTGTAGAAAGATATTGTCACAACTTGGCTTGAGAAATCAGTTTGAGATGAGTAGGCTACGACAACCGGTTTATTGCCATCCTCAAATAGGCAAAGATGTGAAAGGGATCTCTCCAGTGACATATCTGCAGAGAACATTCACCTGGGAATAGGCTAATTGCACACTTGATGCCACTGCAAACCCACCTATGCATAACTAAAATGAACACGTATTTGACAACTGCACTGCATTTTAAAAGAAATTTTAAAATGCAGCGATTATAGAGCCCCAGAACCTGATATATATCTGCTCAACACTGAAGATTTTATTCATGAAAGATAGATTCTGTATCAAAGTTTTGGAAAATAAGGACCCAAAGATTTGTTTCACTAAATATTTAATGAAAAGTCTTCTGGTGGAACGTGGATTCAAGACCATGTTAGGATTTTCTCTGTCTGTAGCTTTGGCATGGGATCTTTCTGATTTTACTGTTAGATAAATAAACCTTTTGTTATGTATTAGAATCTTAGTTTTAAATCCAGAGGTGTTTAGCATCCTCTGCAGAAAAAAAAAAAAATGTGGGTAAATGATTCCTGATGTAATTGAGCTATTTGATATTTACACATGACCATTGTTATGGTTTTAGATCCTCTTACAAAACTTAAATAAGGTGTCTGAATAGCCTACAGAGGGCTCTTCCAGGTCTCTATTTCTTTAGCTGCCATGTCTAAAGGAAGTTAGGATTGGTTATAATTGAATTTCTTCTGATTTTTTATTTCCCAGCAGTGTTGTATTCATCTAAGATTTCTCCATCTTAACAGTTTTAGGGTTTAGTTAACTCTAATGCTGCTACTGTAATTCTGGAGAGCAGGTTACCAACAGTGCCCAAGAGAGCTGGTCTCCTCCAGACATGCTGTGTGATGTCCTGTGCAAGGAAAGAGAACCCAACTTTCCCCACACAAGAGGGAACTTTGTTGCTGACGGTGCTGCCCACACACAGCCCCTGTCCCTTCCAGACTCCCTCTTTCCCAGGCTGTTAGAGTTGAGTACTGCTGCCACACACAGTGTGCCTAAATCTTGGCAGAGGTTAAGTAGTCTTGGAAGAGATTGCTGACTGCACACTGGGTAAAAGATCTCTTCTGAGGGAGGAGGGTGAGCCTCACCAGTTTCCCTGCTGTTTTTTTTCACTCCCATGCTGAGTGTACTCCAGTGTTTCCTATATGGATTTACTCTGTAAAGCACTGTTGGACCTCCAGCTGTCTGCCTGCTAAACAGCTTTTCATACCTTGATTGTGATGAAATCCAGTATACCCTCAAGCAGGACATCCAGTGGAGAACAAAGCACCCATATCTGTTTCCACATTCAAGAACAGGGGGCATATTGTGCAGGCTCTGTGCAAGCCTGTGACCATGTGCCAGGGAGGAAACCCTCTGCAGCAGAAATCTCAGTTTCCAGGGCAGGCAGCTGTGGTACCAGGTGGGCATACCCTGCCTGAGGCAAAGCAGTCAAACTGCTATGTTGGTGGTTGGCTGCCATCCTGTACATAAAAAGCTTGTTTAGCTAGGATGTGTATAAAGAATTACAAAAATAATGAGAAAGGGCAGATAGGGGACTTTATGTAATAGTTTAGAGTTTCTCTATCTTTGAGTAACAAATGCTGGTTTTTTTCATCCAATGTTCCTTACAACTCCACTTTATCTAGGTATTGGATTTATTGTAGTCATCACAGCATGAGCGCAGAATCAGAAACATAGTGAGGACCTCTAGAGAGTGCCTAATCTGACCTTTTGCATGGAGACTAAATCAAGATGCTTGATTGTCTGCCTTGCCCTTCACAGGGATATTAGTGCATAGATACTAGTTCCCGGACTGCCTTACACACCTGTGGATATGCACGTTAACACTCTCTATCGGTTACAAGCAAAGTTTAAAGGGCAGCAGGCTGAACAAGGCGCTGTGGGAAGGTCTCTGGACTTGATGTTTCCACTGGCATCTATTAATAAGTTGGGGCTAAAACCTCTAGTTTGAGGAAGAAGCCAGCAGAGAATTTTACAGCTGTAGACAAATATCTAAAAGGATTTGGCTCATTAAGCATTAGCAAGAAATCACACAGGAGTGCCTGAATATATTTTAAAAACAAATAAAGTGTAAGTTAAATACACAAAGGGCTTTTCTCTCACTCAGAGAATAAATAAGAATTTTCTCATTTGTTGCTAAAGATGTGAAAGCTGGAACTTTAATGGAGTTTAGGAAAAGTGTACAAATAGATGTATATGACTACTTCTTTGGCAATCATTTCATCTCTAAAAGGATTCTCTTACCAGACAGAGAAGAGAAATTAACGTTTTCCTGGGATCTATGGATTGTGTCAACATTTTTTCCCCCAGTGTCCCCATGACTCTGCTACACATATTTCTGTTTCTTGAAGTAAGTGGTTAAGTAACAAGTGATAAGCTTGAGATCATTCCAGCTAGTAGGTATTCAGACTTGAAGTGGAACTGGGAACTATGGGTCTTGATCTCCTCAGTTTATTGCCTCTACCTTTTCTCTACAATGCTCTGTATAGTAAAATTAAATTATTACTGCATGCCAGGAATCTTACTCATCTTCATTAAACTGAGGGACGTGTTAAAATTCTCCTCTGATCAACATCAGAGAAAATACCTGTTTGAGGAAGAAATAGAACATCTGTATTTGTCTATGAACTGTGATTATACTATTAGAACCTTGAAGTGGCATTTCTTTATGTGCAGTATGTGATATCAGGATGCTTTTTGCCTAGTAGACTTAGAGGTTGCCCTTCTGAGCTGAAGTTCTAGAATGATTCCACATCACGCAAAATAATGAAACAGTAAGTTTGTGTACAGTATAAATGCTCAAACACTTTTACTGTTAATTTAACAAGTTCGCAGAAAAAAAAAATTGTCACTCTCATTCACAGTGCTACAAAAATTCATTATTTACTGAAGTTAAATTACAGTGTAGTGAAATGAAAGGATATATGTATGGCCATTCCTTTATGAATTCTTAATAGCAATTAAAAAATGGGCAAACTGAGCTAATTGTAGGAAAAAATAAAAAACAAACCCAAAGAATAAAAAAGCATCTCCTTGCAATGCTGTAGTCAATGAAGTTCTGCAACTGCATCCTAATGTTTACTTTATAAAGAGGGAGTACCCTACATTTATTTTACGTCATTCAGGCTACATTTCTGTTATTCTCAGAATAGGAAGGCACTACAGTTTGCATGAGTAAGCACTACTTATTTATACATTAGATTTAATAATACATGAAGATAATCCTTCTGGCTTTAACAGGCAATCTTTGAGGTTGATACAATTTTGACTATAAAACAGGATATTGTGCGTGTTCTTAAAGATCACAGTTGCCTGTCTCAAACATCGTTACCACAGAAGGGCTTTGCCATGAGATAAGCACATAATGGAGCAGCAGGATGGTGCCAACTCCAGGCCTGGTAGGGTCTGGCTCGTGCGTCCTGGGTAATGCATCCAGACAAAAATTCCCACTGTAGCAAAATGTGCAAAGAAGGAACTGCTCATCTGGGACCATCAAAGCCCCCTGCCCCCGAATAAGCCTTTGTGGAAACCTGGAACTTTGACTGTAAATTAAGCCACTGTGATGGGAACTTGAGATAAGATAAAGGTGGTACAATTGTCCAAGTGTATCTCAGGCCTAGTGGGAGGTTAACAAAGCTAGGGGAGAAGAATGTGTCACTGAAAATGGGCACAGAGAATCCACAGGAAAAACAACTCATCAGCTGTGCTGAAATCAGTTCTGGCTGGGTAAAAGGTAATTTTGGCAGGTGCAGATTGCAGTCTAGACTCAAGAAACCCACCGACTCAGAAGAACTTATTAGCATTAGAAGTGAGGGAATCACTTAACCAATAGAATAAGAGAACTCTGTAGCCAATGAACACTGACCCCTTTGTTTGCTAAAATGTATAAATAGAGAAAAGTTTTGAATGACCTTGGGAACCCCACCAGGGTGAAGAAAGATCAATAGGAGGATCTATGGATGGTGACTATCTTCTGCTTAATCTTTCTCTCTCTTTCTCTCTCTCTCTCCCCCCTCCCTTTTCTATTTCTTTCTTTCTCTCTACCTCACATTTTATTGTTAAGTAAAATGTGTACTATTGACTTCAGCATATGGTCATGTTTCCACCTTAATTTATGTAGAGGCATCTCTCAATAATTGCATCTTAGCACATTGCCACTATAAACTCAGTTAAAAGACTGAGTTTGGAACGAATATTCAAGTTATGCTCCTTCTATAGGCAACCATATTAATAAATATGAATGACTTAGCATCTTGGTTTCCTTCTTCCATTAGGAGTTGCAGCCCTTTATATAATACTTGCTTTGTTTCAGCAATATTTTCTGGAATGCTGCCTAGCACTGTTTTTCTTACAGTAGATAGAAATTAAAAGACTATAAAGGTGCCAAATTATTCTTTTTCCAGTGCTGTAATCCTTCCAAACCCAAACTTTGAATTCCTAGCATCCTTAACCTGTTAGGCTAAGTAGTCTAACTAAGTTTCTCTTTTAAGTGTCAAAAATTAACTGGAAACTACTAACAAACAATTTTCTCTCATTAAATTATTAAACTGTGAGAATATTAACTGCTGTTGTCAGTGTGAAAAAACTGATTTTTGCTTTTGTTTTGGAGCCTGGTTGGTGAATTTCCTTGAAATCTCTGAGGTTTGTGTAGGTTACTAATTTCAGATAATTAGTCCTGGAAGTAAGCCAGCTAAAGGGAAGCTCATCTTTCTCTTAAAGTAAGTGAACAGAGCAGCATGACAAGGGAGGGAGAGGTCTGGTGATTTGTACCTAGTACTTGTTTCTGAGGATTGAATTTTGGATATGTTACGTGAGAAAAAGATACGAGACAGAACTTGTAAAGAAAGAACTGGGTCTTTTTTTGGGTCTTGTCACTAAAATGGGTTACTGACACTGTCCATAAATTTGGATTGGGGGGAATAAATGGAAAAGAGAAAACTAGGGTACAAGTTCGAGAAAAACATAGCAAGTCTTTGAGTTTAACCACTTCCAAAATTTAGGTATGTATTTCTGTATAATAAACAGAAATAAGACAGGATTTTAAAAAAAAAGTGGCAGTGCTTTATTTCCCAAGATCTAGTGTTCCCAAGCCTGTATGTAATGGCTCCCATGCTTCTCTTACTTCTGCTCTTGCCTGCAAGTGGTTCTTTCAGAGGCAGTTAAAACGAGTCAAGTACTCCTCCAGATTTTTCTCAACCGAAATAGGTTCTAAGGCACTCAAAGGGCTGAAGGAAGAGAAAAGTTCTGCCTGTATTTAGTATTGGCTTTCATTGCAAAACAGGATATAATTTTGTCAATTTACAGCGGCAAAACTTGTGATGTCATAGATGAAAGGACAGCTTCAGAGCAGAGGGGAAAAGGAGGCAGCAACAGGGCAATGATCAAAGGGTAAAAATATGAACTCTTAATCCAAACCAAAAAAATGTTTACCTGAGTGAGATCTTCAAGACTGGGCCCTTTAGGAAATGCACACTGATGAATGCTCTCTCTTACACTGGGTTGTAAAGCAAGATCGAGGCTTGTGCTACAGCTTTGATTGGATGCATACCATGCGGGGGGGCATACCATGAACCTTTTTTCCCCAAGAGCATCTGTGGTTTTGAGCATGTGAGTTTGTTTTAACTCTCTTTTCTGAATTACTGTCCACCCTTAAATGCAATTGATTTCTGATTAATTTGTATCTATTAAGGATCTAAGAATCTCTTGGGAGACTCCAAGTAGATTGCTGGAAAGTGTATTTCCAGAACAAGAAGGATTTTTTCTGAAAAGACTAATTGCTGATTAGAGAATATCTATGGGTTTTGTAGCAGAAGCTCCACAGAAAGCCAGTTAACAAATGAAATTGTCATCAGATACAGTGGATCAAGAAAACATAGATAAAGTCTTCTGAAGCAGAAAAGCCTGCTATTAGTGACAAACTTCAGTGTTAGACCTCTCATATGGGTCTATCTCAAATTTGTTTACTTACTTTTTGTATGACGGGTACCTTTTAACTGATGGAGGCTCAAAGTTTTTGTTAACGTCAGTGATGACATAGCATATGTTGTCACAATAATGTTTTTTTTCTGTCATGGAATGTTTAATTATGTTAATTAATATTTTGGCAGAAAATTCAGTATGGCAGAGCCTCTGTCACCCAAGGACCCTTGCGGAGTTCTGTTATTTCCCATGAAAACCTAAACAAGAACCTACAGTGACAATGGATTCTGGTAGAATATAATGAAAGAATGATTGATGGAGTAGGAAAATGAAGCAGCGTTTCATGCACCTTTGTTGTAGACTTCATAGAGTCTGTTGTATTGAAGCCCAGCTGATGTGTTAGACTTTGTCACTAGTTTCTTATTGCAGAAGAGTGGCTCATAACTATATATTTACTCTCACATTTGTGGTTTTCTCATTTTTGGTCATTCTGTTTTGTGGTAGCAGTCACTTTTTGGTAGCCTGCTGGTGACCCTGGGATAATCACCTTTGTTAGTTAATTACTTCAGGGAGCAAACATGGGATCAGATCATTTGTGAGTGATTAGTGGATCTGGAAATGTGAGTAGCTGGTAACTTTTTACCTGTGTGCAAATACACACATGTGAAAGTGGGCTGTTTGCTCTTCTGCTCCTCTGTATCACCTATTAAAATATTTGACACTGTTGTGGTAAAAAGAGTGAGTTTGAGATCGGTGATGGATCTGAGTCAGTGTGATGACTGTTTCAAAAGAAGTAAACAGACTAAAATCACTAAAGATCTGGGTGGGCATCTCAAATCACTGTATGAATATCACTAGAACCTCTTCAGCAGCTTACAACATCTGTTTAACCCAGGTTAATTGAATTAGAGAGCTTCTTTTAATGGTTTGTAATAGTAATTGATCTGCATTTTACAAACTTTCTCACATGTGGGTGCATACAGTGTGCACTGCCAGTGTGTCTGCCCATGCAGATCCATATGCTATCCTTGAGATTCTTGATTGTAGTGTGGTTAATACATCAGCAATACTTCTCCTGCATTAGTAAATAGTGTTTATCTCTATATGATCTGCATCACTTTGGGACTGAATACACAAATATGCAAGTTTAAAATTCAATTTTTTTACTACTTGCTTTCCAAGCACAAAGTTTAATAGAAAGTCATCAATTAGGCACAACAGTAGGTATATTTAGGTTCAAATATGGTACATTTGATGTCATAAAGAGACTTACAAATGTTCTTTGCATATGATTAGCCTTGTGCTCAGGCCCTAATGTTTCAAAGACTTGGATACATATTAAATCAATGGAAATATTCATCTATGAAAAGTTAAGCAAATGCATAAAAGTCTTTGCAGGATTGGAAGTAATTAAGTGGAATGTTAAAAAATACTATTATGATCTTATCTAATCTAAAAGTGTGCAGTATTAATGCTTGCTATTTTAGTTGGTAAAAATACCACTTTCACAAACACTTGTATATGTGAAATAGATATTTTCCAGAAAAATACTCAGAGTCTGGTTTAATAGATTTTACATTTTCGACTGTCACTATTAAAATGTGCTGTTACCATGTTAATTTCCATCTAAGGGAACAGTAGCAATATGCTGCTCTTTCATTGTGTATAAGCTTGGTGGCAGATTTTTTCATCAGTGGCCAGGAGCTATTTCCTTGTTATTACATTGAATTAAAAATACATTAAAAATTAAACATCTCTGCTTGCTGTACAGGAACAGTTTTTCATGTTACTAATGTTAAAATACTGTTGTTTATTGTGAAGAGCAAGGAATTAAACACTCTGCAAAAAAGGTCTGGGGAAGATGACCAAAGTTACCCTGTCAATAACAGCAATTTATCCAGGACAACCATGCTACTCTACTGATTGGGTTTGTAGCATTTTTTTGTCTTCTTTCTCATCTGTTCAAATGTGATTTTTTTTTGTCTGCTTTAAATTTATTAATAGCATTTATTCCTTTTTTAATATTGTATGATCTTTGATTAAATAGTGCTATAAAATGTGATCTTTTCTTGTATTTCAGAAGACAATAAGATTTTTAACAAATACTTATTAACTGCTTTCTTAAATGGCCGCTTAGAGGATGCAACCCCTCATGTCTGGTAAGCATAGAAGATCAGCCATTAAAAATGCCTTTTCCTGAAAAGGTCAGTTTTTCAGTTGTAGAAGTGGCCAAGCAAATGGTTCATGTCTTCTGTTTTGTTCTGTTTTTAAAAAAAGTAGGTGGTGCTCTCTTTTGCTCATCCTGTTTCAGAAGGATCTAGCTGAAGTTATGGTCTGATAATTGAGATACCTATACATTAACAGTATGAGCAGAGTGTGGTCTTCCTGCCATTAATTGTGGATGTTAGAAATATGGTATTGCATTTATACAGTTAAAACAGGATGAAATTTTTTATGAGTGTATTGTGTTCAAAACACAGCGAACTGATTGCAGATATTACCTATGGCTGTCACTGCATGACACATTGACACCTGTTAAAATGAATTATGCCTTTTTAGTTAAAAAAATATTCCATTTGTATCTGCATTCCTACTACTGACAACATCAATAAAGTTTTTGGAAATGCTGTAATAAGCAATAACTGATAAAACACAATGTTCAAGATGCACTTAAGATTTTCTGTGCTGTATCCTCCTGAAAAAAAACACATTATTCCAGACAGAGCAATGTAACTCTTCTGAGATTTTTTTCCCCTAAATCACAGAAGTAAATACTTCTTTCCATGTCCCATTCCACCTGCAATATTCTACAAGAGTGGTGGTGAGCTCAGGCTTATTAGGTGCTGAGCAGAGCTGAAATCTTTCTGAGACACTACCCATTAGGCAAACAGAACATCTTCCCTAAGAGAATCAGAACCATGGAAGTGGTTAAAATTCATCCTCTTACTCAATATCATAATTTTTTTTCAATATCAAACTGGTTCACTCCATTAATCTTATATCTTATTTATTTTAAGTAATTACTTTTATGTCAAATAAATTTAAAATAATAAAAACTAAAAACTAAATCCCAAAAATTCAGTATCTGAGAAAAAAATAATTTAACATTCTAGAAGTTTTTCAAGTGTTAATATGACTTAAATAGCTAAAACAAAAATTTTCAGCAAACATGAAATTATTTTCAAAATCTGAAAAACATGAGATGCAAAAGTATGAGATGCCACTTGTACTCAGTACCTATATTTAACGTTACTTAATGTTGTAAGTACTGACTTGAGAATGCTCAGCATGTAAAAAAGTTAGAACCAAAAATCCAAATCCTACAAGGATCTGAGAACCTATGTTTAGTGTTTCATTGTTATGAAGTCCTATTTGCACAAATGGAAATATATCCTGAATTGATCAGCACTTGTGTTGTTGACAAAACTGATTTTTCTATCAGATGATGTCAGGTCATCAAAACAGATTTTTTTTTTTTAGTAGAAATTTTCCACATTGATTAACTGCTGTCAAAAAGATTTTGTGTGTGGTAGATGTGATTTATGTGATTTTGTGGTTTTTTTTTTTTTTTTAGAGCAAGAAGAATTAACAACATTATGAATAAGATGCCCATTTAGGGGGTCAGAGAGATATCAATTCATATCTTGTTTGACTTGGTTCTGCTTTGGGTTTTGTTTTAATGTGGAATAGAGATTAGGTTCAAAACCTCAATATTTTTCACAAAACATGACTGTTTTCCAGCCCTCACCAGGTTTGGGGGCTCTGAGTAAGTGCAAAAGGTATTCTCAAGCTTATAAGACAGGAGTGAATGTGTTTATTGATGCCCTTGAGGATAACATTGTGCAGCAAGGATTGGTAAAGTGAATAATCAAAAAATAGAAACATTTGAATGCATGTACTAAATTCTGTGTGTGTATCCTAAGATCGGCTTATGGATTTGACTGTAAGTATTGTAAACTAATATTAAAAGAAATTTAGACTTGATTGAATCTCAGCATGAAAATGCCAACATTCAAATTGATTCATTAGCTGACCTGAATTCTCTGATAAAATTTACTAGCAGGCACAGTCAGAGGATTTATCCTGGATGAGGTTCATGTCGTTAACAGGAACTACCACCGGCAACACACACATAATGTCAGCCCACAGAAAAAGAGAAAAGACTATATAAAACACTGCATTTATTAAAAAAAAAAAAAAAAAAAAAAAAAAAAAAAAAAAAAAAAAAAAAAAAAAAAAAAAAAAAAAAAAAAAAAAAAAAAAAAAAAGGCAAATCTCTATCATGTTAAAATAACACGGAGTTTTTGGTTTTGTTTCTGGTTTTTTTTACTTATCGCTTTACAACCAGTGTAAGAGCCAGAAGGCAACACAATGGAAGGTTTTGTTGAGCAGAGTATGCTTGCTTCAAGGACCTAGTGTGCCAATAGAGGCACACACACCAAGTGAAGCTAACATACTGGGTGAATTATGTGTCCCATCACACCAATGACTGCAGAGCAATAAAACCACCCTAAGTGTTCTAGTTACAATCAATTACATCATGCTTTAATCACATTTTAATGATGTATTAACCAAGATTTCAACAGCAATTAGTTTAATGGGTGTTTGCTTTTTTAAAACTATTTTAACTGTGGCTATATCCACTAGGAATGAAAAAAAAATAAAGCGTTGATTGTGACCTCCTTCTTCTCCAGCAGTTTTGTGTGATGTGACCGAAGAGGGAGATTTTTAAGTTACTAAGTATTTGTGACTATTAAGTAATAACGTACTATGTGATTATATAGTGTGAGATTTTTATCATCTACAAAGATTCTGCAAAATCTGACTGAACTGGAAATAATTACTGCATCTCCTATCCTTTAGGGCAGAAAGTAATATACTGCCTATTGCTATCTAGGCAAAGATAAAAGAAATGCAAAGTAAAATTATTAATCATAATAATTTTTAACAGAAGGGTTTAGAAAACTTCTGTGGCTTCCCATAATATTCCCATTGATACATATTTTCCATATAGAAAACTGACAAATGTCTCTGGGAATCCAGCTCCCTTTAAAGCACTCCTAAGGATATTAACAGATAAAGAAAAGAGATTTCACTGCAAAACCCACATAAAAACCAACATTAGGAATGATACCAAACTTAAAGAATGTTGTAAAATGAGCATGGAAAAATGTACAAAATGAATTCATGCCCATTTACATGCTTTCAGTCAGGCTACCAGATAACAAAGCCTCTGTCTTTGTGTTAACACTGCAGATTAGGTCAAGTTTTTACCCCTCTGAGCTCTTTTCCTGTAAATGACGGGTTTTGATGTGAAACAAGCAACATGTCAAAGCAAGTTGAAAGATGTAGGCATTTTATGCCATGTCACAATGACAGGCCGGTGAATATTTGGGCCATTAGGGGCTTATTAGTGAATAAATGACCAGATGGTTCAGTGATGCACAGAGATGGACAGAACTGGATGCTACTAATCAGCACTGTCTGTACTTGATGTCAAATCACATGACACAGTAACCCATGGATACCGAATAAAAGTTACCATTAGCAAGTCAATTTGATATCTGTGTGGTGTAAACAGACTTATAACCGCGCTTCAGAGCTGCCTGTTGTTAAGAAGAAATAATGGTAGGGTATATAAATAAACACACTCTACTCTTATCAAGTTATGATAAATATAAATAGAATTTCAATTCCCAGGACCTCCTTTTTTTTTTGAAGAGACTGTGCAAGGACATTTACATATTAGACTATCTCCACAGACAAAAAGGCTGGGCTAGAAGTGCTGTAAAAGAGAAGCAGGAAAGGAATTCTTCAAACAGCATGGTTAGCAACACCAAGTGATGCTTTGTTTATGCATTTGTCACGGGAATACAAACTTTGAGAACAGGACCCTTTTTGGGGGGGGAGGAGGCTTTGTTTACGTTTTGTTATATTCATGCTTTGATTTTTTCACTTATGTTGATGTATGTTTGCTCGCCACTACCTTAAATTTTTCCCATGGGTTTTTTTAAATTTATTTTGACAAACCCTTGTTAGCAAGTCATTTCCAAAGCTTTGCACCAGGATTAGGAGCGTTGGGCACTCGGTAAGGACAAGATCCTGACCCAGGAGCTGATCCTGAAACACTATTGTAGAATAAGTAGTCCCAGTATGAATGGAAGGGGTGAGCCAAGGCTGGGAACAGGAGAGGCTTCACTGCTGCACTAAATCTGTGAGCCTAAGCTAGAAGGAAGTTTTCCTTGAATTTGGGGAAGTATGTTTGCAGACTGTACAGGTTTGGGGTGTATCCTCAGCTCTGAGCCCACGGCAAACACACCAGCAGCACACTTTTTTGAGGCAGGCATATTTGAGGCATGCTTTACTTGGTTCTTATGGTTCTTTATAGCAAATAAGAACAAATATTATTAAATGTTATATTATTACAAAAGTATTAGGATTGATAATTTTTGATGATGTACTAATGGGAATGACAAGATATTTTGAATGAAACTTGCTTGAATTTTTCAGTCTGAAGAATCAAATATAATTGTGTTACGCCTTTTCTATAAGTGTGATGATATTCACACGTGAGTTCTACAAAGTGGGTGAATAATGTAATAAATTTTGGTGTCTATAGCTGTGTTTAACCATGAGTTGCCCTTGATCCTGACTTTGCCTCTAGCACCTCCTTTGGAGAAAGAATATAAGGAGAGTTTTATGATAGGAGTTGTCATGGAAAATGAAACTTGTTGTTCCCATGATTAAATAAGGAATCGAGTAAGAATTAGGCAATTTCAAAAAAAGAAGCACTCCTATGGGAGTAGTCAAAAATATGCTTGAATTTTTAAACATAATAAAAACTTGGATTAGCAAGAAATACATCAGGATGGATTAAAATTGTTAAATATGTTGCATTTTTTAAATACCTGTTGTGGCATGAATGTATTTTTCCATAGAAGACACAAAGATAACAAAATAATATATATAAATTACATAATGCCAAACTGCTTATATTGCTATAGTAATTGTTGGAACACTGTATTAGCCAAAACCCTGATATTTTTAACTGCATCTGATCCAGTGATGATCTGAAGATGCCTTGGGAAAAAGTGAAAGGAAACAGGACAAGTATAAAGGGCTCCTTTTGCTGGAGTTCATAGTCTTGTGATGTTATAGACACTGAGAATCAAAATGGATTAGAGAAATTTGTGGGAGAACTCACTAGCAATTATTAACAACAGAGGATTGGGTTCATCCTCTGGCTCATGAAATCCCTACACAATCAATTTCTAGAGTCTGGGTAGGACTACTATGGTAAGGATGCTCTTAGGTTGATCTTGTTCCTTTAACTTTTGCCTAAATATGCTCCAGCAATCATTGCTTTTTTCTTTTTTAAAAATGTATATATATATATATATATATAAATAATTCTCCGAGGATGTAATTTTAAAATTCTTCTATGTGTGGACAAAAAAGTGCTTTACAGGTTGCCTAGTTTTCATTCTTTTTGATAACAGACCTAGAAATGAGACATGCCCGCAAGCTTTACCAAAAGTTTGTAAAATGCAGTGATTTACCCAAAATACTTATCTGAGCACTCCTGAAACCTCAGTCTGCATTTCAGTCTGAAATAAATTTTCAGTGGATCTGGGATTACTTCAGTGATTTGAGTAGAAACCAGTGCAATTTGTTAGTTTCAGCACAGAACTGAATTAGAGTTTATTCTCTTCTTGAATTCTGTAGTTAAGAGAGTCTATGTAAATACTGCTTTAACAATATTCCCGTGTTCCCTGAAGGGTTTATTTCAAGAGTAAATCTGATACACAAGGATTACTGTTCAGCAGGTTCTTGTTGTAAGGAGCTTTCCCATTCCAGTTGTGGCAGATGCTTCCATCAGTGGTTTTCTCTGGGTTTGCATAGTTGATTGTCTATGAACTGCTGGTCCAATATAACTCTTAGTAGATATCAAGATACTCAGAGGGCATTCCTTTTCTGAAAAGAAGGGTGTTGTCATCATGTTTTTTGTTGATGACAACAATGTTACTCCAGAAGAAATGCAACTTCCTTAGAGAAACAAGATAGAGAGAATTTTTTTAAGTTAATTCCATGGGAAAACTCTCTGTATTGATATATGTAATATTTGCATGGCAGTAATAAATAGTTGTGAGAGCAGATGCAAAAGAGTTGTTGTCACTTGCAGTGGCTGTCATGCCAGGTAAGGATTGTTCGGTGGAAATGGTCAAAGGCCCTCAGCCAAAATAAACATATAGAACATTTATTGCTGTATACACTGTCTCAGTGGAAAACATTTGGAGAGAATTTGTGTGTCTGCAATCTCACTGCTAAGTGTAGGTGTCTGACAAACATATTAGGATTAATGTGGATGTGCACACGCGTGATAGATACCTTCTCCTCCAACTTTCAGGTCTGAAGGCATGTGCTGGTACCTTCCTGCTGGCTAGAGGAGTCATCAGAGTCTCTGGAAGCCTCTTCTGCTTTGTGATCATCTTTCCACCTGGCACGTATAGTTCGGATGGAGATTTGCTGTGCAGCTTGCTGTACTTTGGTAAGGATACTGTGGTGATGTGGAGGACACAAGGAGTTCAGGAAACCAGGTTTTGCCAGGCCTTTGGGTGAAGGCTGCCTTGCTGTTCTTTAGTTTTCTTCACTCACACATAACTCAAACCAACGTAGGGTAAAGTGCAGCAAATAGCATATATTTGTAAAAATCAAAAACTTGAGTATATAGCTTAAAAATGCTTATGAAAGGTAGAAGTTATGATAAAGAAACCCACCAAACAACCTCCCCCTCCAAAAAACCTATGTGTAGATCTGCTTAAACCAAGATTACACCTAATGGGTCATCCTTGTCTCTGTGAGATCTGGAATACTGACTCCATGGACAAAGTTCAGCTCCATATAATGTTCTGTAAAGATTTTTTGTTCAGTGGTGACTATCCCAAAGAAACAGGTCTCTTAGCAGTTTGGCCAGGGTGAACATGAATTCCAGAAGCCTTCTGGCTGCTGAGAGAAGGACGACAAAAAGGAAAGACTATCCAAAACACATCTCCTGGGGGTCCAATGATAACAAGGGAGACTAAACCTACAAAGAAAGTGGAGAGACCCTCACAAAGTAGTCAGCTGAAAATGTTACTGCATATTTAGTAATCTCTAATTAATCAATGCCCAAAGGTTAGACAAATATTTTGAAGGACAAATCCTGTGGAGTACTAACAGCTTTAGAGAAAGCTGTATAATACAAAAAATGTATTAAGTAATTGTGTGTTTTAGTGGAGATGGAAGAAAATCTATCAGCCCACTTAATGCCCGTTTCTGTTCCCATTCAAGTCAATTGGAGTTCTGGTATTACCTTTTGTGGAAGAAGCCTGACCCTCTATTTAGTGAATTACATTGAATAATTGCAACATAACTGCAGAATGACAATGAAAAAAACCTGTGTTTTTGACCTGCTGTCTCTGGTGTTTTTGTAGGTTTGCTGAGGATGCAGCAGCTTCATATAAGCTGCTTGCTTATTTACTAATTACTTAACCTGTGTATATATGAGTAACTCTTTTGCAGTGGTATCCTAGCAATTCAGCTCTGATATGCATTGTTTTCAGTGACAGGATGTGTGGGTGACTGGGTGTGCGTGACCACAGGCTTACCTGTCATCAAATGTTGGGATAATTTTTATGATTACCTCTTCTTTCAGCAAATTAATTTGAGAAACTCTCCTATTTGTCTTATATCTTCAGAGGTTTGGGATTTGAGTCAAACTCCTATCAGAAAAGCAAAGCAGATGATCATTACATCTCTATTCCATATTCCAGTTCAAGTTTATAAAGGAAGGCTTTTTAACACTTAAAGAAATACAATGACTTAATTCTGCCTTGACAGAGAGTGAGTATTAGTTGGTATTTACTAACCTAGCAACCTCTTTCTTCTAACCACCAAGTTCTAGTCATGAAATTATTTGAGTATCAAAATTTGCAAGTGTGTGTCCATTTTGTAAATGTGCACACATGGATTACGTAAAATATATACAGGAAATTATGTATTGGGTTTGCATGGCAAAGTTTTGGTAGTGGGGGGTTACAGGGGTTGCTTTTGTGAGAAGCTGCTAGAAGCTTCCCTGTATCCAATGGAGCTAATGCCAGCTGGCTAAAGATGGACCACCACTGGCCAAGCCCAAGCCCATCAGTGATGGTGGTAGCACATCTTGCATAGTAGATTTAAGACAGAAAAAAGTTATTACACAGAAGCAATTGCAGCCAAAGAAGAGAGGTACAGCTCTTCAGGCACTCAGGTCAGCAAAGAAAGAAATAAAAGTTCCCTATTTTCCCTTTTCTATTCTGTTCTTTTTCTCTATGCTGTTCTGCTATTTTTCAATCCCTCTATCTTCAATTAATTTTATCCTTAACTGACCAGAAGTTATGAAGAAACAAATCTAACTGTGGAAAGGCATGATGTTCCCTTTCTTGCCTTCTTTGTGTGAACAAGCAAAGTATGAGTAAAATGCCTCCCTAACAAGACTAAAAAATATTCTATGATCATGTGTAGGTGAGAACCTAAAGCACTATATTTTCCTAATATTTCCAATTCTCATTGGAGTTCAATCTGCCTGACAAGTTCTTAGTTATCATCTGGTGAAAAAGAGGAGAGCTGAAGAGACACTGCTCTTGCATGAGAAACAGAGGAGAGGGAATTTTTCTCTCTGTTAACAGCAGAGATGCTGTGGCAGTGCCCTTTCTGGGTTGAACACTAACCCTGAAGCAGTGCATTAGGGCTTTGTGTAGACAGCTCAGTGCAGGAGGGCACAAAAGACTTACTCAGCTCTTCTTACAGTCTTTCCGTCCAAAGAAAAAGTAACTGACTGTTCTGTAAAGTCTGAAAAATTAGATGCAATATAATTGTTTTCTTCAAGCATCACAGCTCTTGTAGTAGGGACTGAGCCATAAAAAGCTCTTTCCTCTTCACTCAATTATTATTTTTATTTTTTACACGTGGGTGCCACATCCTTATGTCCCACTGCTTTATGCTTTCCCTGGCATGCTGCTTTCAGCAGGTATTATTAGAGAGCTTCCTCTACCTCAGTACTTCCTAAATGTATTAAACACATGAAAACAAATATTCAGATTATCCTAAAATGTTTGAACTTCTCTGAATTTGATTTTATGTTTCAAATATTCAATACTTACAATTTTTGAGAATTTCAATATGGGAGTAGTGTTGCTTCCTACCTTTAAACAGCTCCATTTTTTAAAATATAATTAAATCCTTCTGGGAAATCTCAAAAAAACCTCAAAAACTGTGGACTTAATTTCATATAGATACCATTTATTTAAATCTAAAGAAATATCTTTTTACAGTGTCTTATGCAATTATAATATTGTTTTTGCTGATTATGAGATGGCTTAAAGGACACTAGTAGTATCATATCCAAAGACTAGCTTAAAATTCTGATTTACAATATTCAAGGTATTTAGACATTAAAATAGATGTCTGATGTAATAAATATCCTTAACTGATGACCTATCAAGAAACACAAGAAATCTAAAAAAAAAAAAAAAAGCAGCCATATTGTAGTGGTAATTCAAATATACAAAAAGCATAAAAATTTCTTTTAGTTTTCTTATCCAAACAGAAACTTTCACTAATCTGATGGTAAGAGAGGTCCATTTGCTGTTTTTTCACAGTTGAAGATGTTGCACAGTTACTACAGTTAGTAAACAAACTTCCCCACAAGCTGATTACAAGACCTTTAGTTGCAAAAATCTAGACGTAGCCTCTGGGGCAAAAAATTTTTTGTGATTGGGACAGATTGAGGAGAGGAAAAACGCCATTTCCTGCAGTGGCGATGACAATGGGAACATGGAATATGACTGAAAAGCCTCTTGAGTTGTGTGGTTCCTTTGCATAAGGTACCCATGCATTGTTCCAAATGCATAAAACAAGCATGCTATGAGCATTCAGAGGAAGCATTCACATGTAGAAATTATGCTACAGCATTTTGAAAAGGCAAATCTACCCATAGCTACATATTCTCATACCCTGTTCAAAGCATCTAACTTTGTTCATCTTCCTTTGCAGACCCAAGGTTCTGAGCCAGGAGCCCCTCTTCATTCATAAGTATGCAAACTTGATGTCTACAGTGACCCTACCTACTGTCAGAACACAGGGGAAAAAAGGCAAGATGCTGCCAGTGCCAGGGTACTGTTGCAGAACAGAGCTGTGAGCCTTGTTCATGATCCTGGATGATTTTCTTTGCTTCACTAAAATGATTGGAAAAGAGCAAAGAAATATTGTTGGGAATTAAAATGTGTCAAAAAGGAATTAATGGTTTTGTTGTAGAGCTAATAAGACTCTTCTACTGTACTGACTCGTGTTTTGTCCTCCAGTCAGTTGGGCATGAGTGAATTCTCACAAGAAGTCCTTCATTTTTTACTTTCTTTTTCCTACAATAAATAGATGTTATCAAAATTATTTTAAAAATATAAATTTTAACAATATAAATTGGGGTATTTGGGGCAATATGCTTTCATTTGTGGGTAGACAGTAGAGTAGAATAACCAAAGATTGTCTCTAATGTAGGAGAAAAAAACCTGTCCTGTATTTTTTTTCTTCTTTCTCCTTCTGAGAGAAAACATGGAATCATTTTTAAATTCAGATGGATTTTGAGACTGAGCTTTAAAATCCTGGGGTATATGTGTGAAATAATCTACTAACTAAAAGTTATGGGCTGGTCAGCTGACCTACAACCCCTGCTACTCTGATACTCTCCAGTGTGCAGTAGTATATGATTCATATGCACTTATTTCTGACTGTGTTCATCTTCGAAATAATCACTTCATTCTAGATAAATGTATTCAGTGCTATGACTACTCCATCCATCATATTAGGTAGGGTTGCACAGCTGAATGCAGCTCTATTCCAAATAATGATGGTCTCTAATATTTTCCTGAAAATGTGGGTAATTTATTATCATGGGCTAATTATGCCCAATACGGCTGCAGGCTGACATTTATTGCCAGAGGTGGGCTGAAGGGAGCCAGGAGGTATTGCATTGTCACCAGAGCTATTTCTGAGAAGAAATTTCACTGCTTGTCCAGCATTTCAGCCAGAGCTTTGGGAAGCATTTCCTTTCCTGCAGTGTGCTGGATGCACTTGCTTCTCCCCTGTTTCTGGCAGGATTGATGGTTACCCGTCCTTCTCCTTGGTTAGGGATCACAAATGTTCCCTCTCTCCCTACATGAGGCTCTGGGCAGTAGAAGTACAACTGCTTTGTTTCAAAGGCAGGCACATTCCTGTCTAAATCAGCCTCAACAGTGACCTGATTGTCAGGACACAGATCCCCACTCCTATGGCCTTGGTTTCTTGTCCAAGTAGCAACTTCCAGCAATTTCTTCTACCCATCTCTGAATGCACAGACAGGGATGCAAGGCATTAAAATCTTGGTTTATAGCCATCTGCTTCTCATTTGTGACAAATACAGCTTTCTGTGCCGGCCCAGGAAAACTCAGATCCAGAAATTTTCTTCAAATTTTCTTCCCGGGCAAAAAGAAGAAATGCCACCTGTTATTTCTATTGTAATTTAACTATTCTTTGGGGGTTTTGTCTCTTCTGTTGATGCTTTTGCTCAGAAATAAATAGCTGAGGAAAATATAATTTTAACTGTTGTGCAATAAGTTTCTGTTTATCTTGAGAACTCTGCCTACTTCAGATCAATTGCAGTTATTTATGAATTTCAATGGTAATGAACATTACATTTATTTTTTTATTCTCTATGCATGAATAACTCCACTCTCTGCATTCTTCTTTAATCCCGATTTTATGTTTACACTTTTCTTTTTGAGAGTGTCTTTCTTCTGTGACCTAAGTATCCCTAAGAATATTATCAGAGCCTTCCCGTAATTGTGAAAATGTCTTTTAGGTCACATCTGTGGCTTTTATTTTCTAGGTAGAATAACTCAACCCCCTTAACCTTTTCTTCCAGCTTAGATTCTAGAGACCTGATATTATATTTGTTGCCCTATGGTACACCCTTTGCAAGTCAGTACTGTGCTTCCTGCAAAACAGACCTGCAAATGGGTCTGGGTGAGCTCCATATGGGTTACAGCTATTAAAGATCTTCTGCAGAAAATGTATCACCTCTAGTTTACTACTTTATTCCCTTGCTAACACTACCTGATGTTTGCCTCTGCCTGCTGCTGTGCACTAGGTTGATGATTTTAGGGATTTTTTTACAATAACCCCCAAAACTATCAGCTGTGTTAGGGTGCTTCACCCAGGAATGGACCCAGCCATTTCACCACCAGGGAATTTATGCAGGGTAGTCCTGAGAAATAAGGAAATCATATTAGTCAAACTACTTTGTGAAAATATTCTGTTAGCAAAAGCAATCGCTGAAGAGTATGTAGTGATTTTGGACAGGGAAATGATATTTGGTGCCAGGGAATAAAAAGACATCAATTTAGCCATTCATTTTGACAAAAACAAAACTGTGGAAAGCTTTTTCCATTATTGTTGTCTTTGTGGAGCCATTCACAAGCAGCAGTAGCATAGCAGAGTGCACAACTGCTTTATTAGCGAGGCTGTTCAGAGGTGTTTGATTTTGAGGTTCACTTAAGGTGAACAGTCAAGACAGCAGACCGTCCTTTGATCTGTCAGATTGGAGAGATGTTCAGATAACTAGACAATCAGTAACTTCTGTGCCAGTGATTAATTTATTGGGAGTTTAGGCAGAACTGTTTGCTCTTTAATTGTTTTTGAAGACCAAAATAAGCTTGGGGTTTATACGCAGGTTACATATGTTTGGGGTGACTTTAAGGGAAGTGTTCCTCCTTGATTTCATTATTTGTATTGGGAAACAAAAAGCAGATTCACTTTTTAGCCTTTTATTTAGTGTTCATTGAATTGCTGGCATTTAGAGTTCCCCTCTGTCATACATATGCTTTACTGGAGCACCTGTGTGTGCATGGTCCTCTCCAACCAAGGCAGTAACCTGATGCTGGCAGGGTTGCCAGCCGTACCTTCCTCTCTCCACCTTTGATAGATGGTAAAAACCACAACTCTCTAAAATCTTTGAAGTCTTAGCAAGATGAGACTTTTTGCCCAGGCTTAGTAAAAGGAAGAAGGAATTATTTGAGTGAAGAGGGCCGTATCAGTGAACACAAAAGATTAATCATCATATTTATATGATATAATTGTCACACATAGGACTGAAGTGCAGCATTCAGCCTTTGATTTGAGGCAGTGTCACTTGATTGTACTTGTCAGCCAGTGGCATGCACACAAGACTATTTGGGATGGCCGTTGGTTTGCCTTATTGAATATAGATAATGTTACTCTTAGATATGACTGAGGAAGCAAGTAATTTATTTTCAAAAGACTTCATATCCAGAAGTTTTGAATTTTCGCTTTTCACCCACATCTAGTTTCATCAACCTACAATTCATCTCTAAATTTCAGGTAAGCACCAAATGCAAGTCTCTGGAGGATGAGTTGAAAGGTGCTGTGGGCAGCCACGTCTTTTTGGCTCTGAATGCAGGCTCAGCTGGAGCCAGGGGGGTTATGTAAGACTGGTGCTGTGGAAGGAGGTGAGCAGGCAGCATGGGGAGGGCACTGCAGCTTGGGGTGGAGAAATGGGGTGTTCTGAGAGCTGGTGCAGCCTTGTATGATGGCCACTTGACTCAGTGCAGAGTTCATTTTTTGATTCTTGGTCTTCATTGAAATAAGTGATTGCAAATAAGTTTGAACTTAAAATCCATTCAGAATTCTGAGAATTGTTACACAAATGTGCAGTTTTCACATGATCTGAAGTACCACCCTCAGACAGTCAACAGATTTATATTAAACCATACTATGCAGTAATCTTTGAACATTCCTGCCTCTTTTGAAAAGTAATAAATTGTTTCTTACTGTTTGTATGATACTTTAAACTGCAAAAGAGAGAGGATACAGGAATATGTACGAGCTAATGAAAAAACCTTAAGTACTATATCAATAAAGACATCAAAGAGGTGATAGAAAATGAAAGAAACAGAATCTTTTTTATCGACTGCCAGGCTTGGGAATACTTTGGTAGCTGTGGGTATCACTGTATTTTACCAGAGCCACTGTCCTATGCATCCACTGCATCAGCAGAGAGTGATGCGATGTGATGTGGAGCTCTTATTGTTGGTCCTGAACAAAGTATCAGCTGATTAATTTGAAAATTATTATCCTCAGCCAGTGTACTGTTGAAGCATAAGCTACTAGATAGTATTATTATTAATAACTACTCCTTTATATTGCTACAGAACCACTCTTTGAAACCAGGCCCTTCTTCTAGTCCCAGAGAGTTTTCAATCTGCTACTAAGCTTGTATCTTGAAGATTCTCCAGAAGGAAGGTAAGGTAGGAAACACATGCCAGCCCCACAGCTCTGTTTTTGGGCTTCCTGGGCAGAGAGGGTACCAGGGGCTCTTGCTCCCAAACCTTCCGCAGGCACTGCAGCCTGATCAGGACCCTGACAGGGCTCAGAGGTGCTCAGTACATGTCTCTCACGGTTTAGTATAGTATGGGATAGTCCTTGAGGAAAGCTTACATGAACTGAGAGACAAGTAGAGATTTATGGGTTGTGTTTTTTCCCTGTTCCCCCTGCCACTACCCTCATTCTATTTGTTTCTGGATTATTGTGGAAAAAAACAAGATGCTTGGGCATATGTGGGCTGGGAAATACGTTATTTTTCCTGCTTCTTTTATCTTCTATGTTATATAAAGGGTATAAGAAACACACCAGTAACCATTACACTTGCTGCTCTTCTGTCAAATTTTACTTTTTACTTTTCCATCAGATTTTCTCAAAGTGCACTGTGAAGTCTAATAATGCTTTCTTTTTCCGTGTATCTGCTAAAACCATTGGAAATATAACCATCACCAGAACTTCTCTGAAAAGACCCAGAATACAAATACTTGTTTGTAGTAATTATTTGCATTGAGCTGGCAGGCAGGAAAGCCTCTCAGTTAATGACAAGTAACTTCTTTTGTATGTCTACCTCCAAATTCCAGGAGTTTGGTGTTGCTTCTCTCTATATGCTATTAAATAAGAGACCATTAAGGAAATCGTCATTACTACAGGTAAACTAAAAAGCCATTAGACTTACACAAACTCCAAATGTGATAAAAATAGAGTTAATGTGCTTTTAGGTGACATTGTCTAGGAAGAACTGTAATTTACTTGGGTTTTTTTCAACTTGACTAATTGCTTAGTTAATTAAATATTGTCTATAGGAAGCTGCCACACAAAAAAAACCCCAAAAACCAAAAAACAAACCAGTTTATTGCAATCTCACTTTTTTTAAAATGAATTTCATTACCATCAAATAAAGAGCGTGTTTGTGTTTGTTTCCTCTGTTTAAATTCTGCTTCCTCCCTGTGAAACGGTTAATATGGTAGAGCCCTGCTCTGAAATTGCCTACAAACTCTTAAAAACATAGTTAATTACAGATAGCCCAATTTAAACTTTACAGCATTCTTGATACATTCAGAATGTATGGAAGGTGGTTTATTCAGGGCAACAAGCAGAAACACATTGTACTACTACTGTGTATTTGGCAATGAAGGAAGAAGAGCTCCTTCGGCCAACAGGAAGTGAGGTTCAGTAAATACAACTGGGAATAAAAAAATTTTTACATTCTTGTCTAAATATGGATGAAATGTTTGTAATAAAGGCTAGTCTTGGTTATGGATATTCATCTGCTGCAGAGTGCAGTGCGGGGGTAAAGTGGTTAGAGAAGCAGTGCTGTATCATATTCAAACAATACCAGCAAATAACTTGCGACTAATAATGGTTTGTTTGCATATTACTTCAGAAAAGTTCTGGGGGTTGTTCCTGGGAGCTGTGTGGAGCTGAGCACTGAAAATGTACAAAAACAAAGTTAAAAAGGCGGCAAGACTGGACCATGCTCTGGATCTCCAGCAGCCTTTGGCAGGTCACCCAAGATGTATTTTTTTATTATTATTCTAATCTATAAAAGAAATAAAAATTATGTATCTTTACTGCTTGTAAGTGAAAAGAATTTTGTGTGAGGTATTGCTCCTAAGGCTTTAGTGGTGCAGAGGACTTGTACAAAGAACGCAGCAGGATAGTGCTGGGAAAAGGGGCAGGATCTGGCAGCCATCTCAGAGCTAATTTCTATCACCAGAACTTCAGGAGCACAGGAAATTGTAGTGTCTGAAGATCTGTAAGACATTACTTTTGGTCTGAGACGATACTATTTGAAATTATCATCTTAATTCCATTAACAATTTAAGATTACTTAGCATTTAAACTCAGGAACATTTGTAATTTCTACAGCTCTTCACAAGATTTGTAAAACTGTGGAACGTGGACCTGCCAAACAAACATGCAGCAGATGTTGATGAGGAAGGAGTGTGAGGCATCTGAAACTCTGTAGTCAGTGGATCCATCAGGCCAAAAAGGCTGTTGGAGGAGGATTGCTCTTGTGCGTGTCTGCACAGAGCAAAGAAATGCTACATTCTCTTACCACCCTGACCCATCCTAAAGCCTCATTTTTCTCTGTTTTTCCAGAAAGGATAAGGAGACTTCCTCCAACCCCAAGCAGCCATCCCAAAGTACAAGAAGGAGGTCCTGGAACTGCTGAGCTCCTCTGCCCTGTCCCAGCTGTGTTGTGCTCAGATTATCCTGAGATTCTGGAGAAGCACTGGGATGCACAAAAGCTGCCACTCAGTGAGACCTATGGAAGATGCTGTACTCTGAAAGAGATGATCAAGGCTGTGACAACCTGGAGAGACAGAAACCAGGGCACTGAATGACTGCTGCTTGCTTTTCCAGGTAAAAAACAATTTTGGAGAGAGATGTATTTTGCACAGAAACCCCCTGACATTTTTTCTAGACCTCTCAGAAGTCCTGCATAGGAAATGAATGTAAAACACCCTATCCTGTTGTATGTCATTTCCAAAGTGACAGCTGATTACATTTTAGGAATGTTTTCTCGATTTCTGAAATAAATCAGTTTGGCATTCTGTAGCAGTCAGTACTCATTAACCTTTTAAGGATTGCCAAACTGTTTAGAAGTATTCAATGGAGGGGAAAAAGCTAAAAAACCCTCTGTTAAACATCATTGTAATCTGATGCTTCTGAGGCAACAAACAACAAAGACCAGGTGTTCCTGCTGTAACATAGGAGATGTGAAGCTGGTCTATGCTCTACTTGAGTAGATTTGAATAGGGTACAAAACATGAACCAAACTTATGACATGTAGTAAGAATGGCATTTATCATCTTATCAAACTTTGGTATTTAAAATGATACTGATTTTTATGATTAATAATTCCATATAACTCTTCTAGACTGTTGAGAAGAAAAGTCTACTTTCTAAACTTCAGTAAGCACACATGGTAGAAACCAAGGAGATAAGGAGCTGCATCATCTCAAACCACTACTACTGATGAATTCATGAATATGTAACTAGAACTAAATGAGAAATTTAATGTGATCCTGCAGGTTTTTTGCTTTCCTAACCTCCCTCGGCCCTCAAAACACATTGTGGATAGTGACTGGATATCCAAGCAATGACTGTTACTAAAAAGTACCTATTGAGTTGGTGAGTGAGGGGAAATGTTTAAAAATGCTGATATTATAAGTACACTTGAGATGTTTGTGTCTCTGACTAGTGTCTATGATGTTTGTGGTATCTTGTTGATCTGCCTGCAATAACTATTGGTCCCTGGACTGTAAAGACTTTATAATATCCCCATTTTGGTGAGGCTCAGTAACAAACTTAAGCTACACAAACTGTTACTTCATTTATATCTTATAAAAGTGTCTTGTAAACAGAAAAGGTCTGTAGCCACATCTCCTGATAATGTTGCTCTTGCATGCAGGGCATTTGTGTGCCATCACAAAACAGCATCTGTACATTTTTTGATGGGCTCTTAGGCCAAGTAGGTTTTAAAACAGTGGGATAAAACCCCTGGCATGGCCCTTCTCCCAAGAGAAGAAACTGGCTCTGGCCCATTGTTTTGGGGACCAATCAATATGGATCCATTCCCACAGTATGGGGCTAGAATGTTCCCAAATCCAGACTTCTTAGCCAGTGGGATTTCTCCCAAATCCACTTGATGGTAACTTTGCCACCTTGTAACACAATGAAGGCAGTTACTAAATTATTTGGCTCACGAGAAGTGCAGTACTTAGGGATGAGTGCTCTGGGGCTTTGGTATCAGCCAGCTGGTCATAATAAACCAAGGCAACTGGAGGCCAGCTGGGAGAAATCACTCTTCCCTGCACAGCTCCTGGCAAGAGGAAGTGCTGTCCTCAGTACATCCATGATGGGAGCTGTGCCACTTCAAGATACCTCCCGTGCTGCACCACCCAGCTCATTTCCCCTCTTCTGAAGGTAAAAGAAAAAAAGCAAGTAAAACTGGGAACATACTAAAACTTGTTCCTCACATTCCCCTCAAACCAACTTAGAATAAGAGAAAAGAAATGTAGAGGATACAAGGATGCATGACTACTCAATCCATTCATTGTTCTCACAGGGAAGATGTGGCCCTACACTTTCTGGAAGGATTCACTTTAACCAGCAGCTGTTACAGCTGATATTTATTTAGAGTTTATGCTGAGATTCTTACAAGCCACTGGAAGAGTAGGTACTCTGGTAATTTAAGGAGGTATCATGGCTCTTTGAACCATGACCTGGTGAAACGGTTGTGTGGAAAACCTTACGATCTGGAAATCTTTTTAAGAAATGTCCCTGCATAGAGAAGGTGTTGTATTTTAACTTGAAGTAGGCACAGGTATATAACCACAGTCATATGGACTAAACATCAGTGATGGAAGTATTGCTGGGGACTGAGTACTTTTCAGTTCTGTTGCAGGTAACTTTTCATACCAATAACAAGTCATGCCTAAGATGCATTGGGTTTAGACCAAATCTTACTGAAGGAAACATGGTGCACCCACCCCCCTTTTAGTTGCATGTTGCATGCCTGGCCACCATGGAGGAAAAGATGTGAAGGCAGCTTCCTTGAGGCTTGGTTTCCTGCCCTATGCCATAAATTTCACTGGGTGATCTTAAGATCCTGTCAAGCAATGAGTCTTCCTTAGCTTAGGTGAGGTTTTCTGGCTACCAGAACACATCAGCTAATTAGTACTTAAACATCTGTGTAGCAAAGGCTGTATATACATGAGTTTTATGGTATATTTATATTATTTATTTTTAACTCATAGAAGTTTATCCAATATTATTTCAAGAATTTCTGATCTCTCAAGGTAAGTTTAGTTTAAGAAATGCATATATATGTATTTATGAACAGGAATGTACAGGTTAAAATTTCTCTCACTGTCTTAAAAGCCATAAAGGAATGAAAAAAATCTCATGTGTACATGGTGTCCACCTGGTAAAAGCAATTAATGATTTAGAGCATTTTGAGGCATAGGAACCCAAAATGGGCACTGGAAAATACTGAGAAAGAACTGAAAATTTGAATCCACCACACACACAGGAAGGGCCTGGTACCACTCAGCCCATGCTATGGGTGCCTGCTTATTCACAGCAGATTTGCATCCATGCACCCTTTCCAGGGTCAAAGCCAGAACTTGCCTAAATTACCGTGAGGCACACCAATTATATATCTAGAGTATGGTTAAGAAAGCAATCCATCTTCTGATCTTCTTCCCTAATTTGCTTCATCCTGGCAGTAATGTGTAAGGACTGTGGTATATTGGGCTGTCCTTTCCAGTCGCTCGGAACTGGGGCTTAGTGGTGTAATGAGGAAGGTCTGGCTACAGAACCATTGCTACAGGATGCTTTAAAGAAGACGGTGTTAATTTCTTAAACATGTTTCACCTTTCCACATGCATGAGGCTTCCTAACTGGCAGCGTTTGGATTTGGTTGGTAGTGGCTGCACACCTGCGCCTGTCTGTGCATTAAACCTTGACTGTAGGACTCTCGTCACAAATGAACTGTCAAATCATTACTACGTTTGATGCAGCATAATCTGTCTTGAAACTAGAATTGGTCCATCCAGGCTCAAATTTCACTTGCTACTGAGGCTAATATGCTGTTTTGAATATGCATTCATGGAGACTCGCATCTATTGGGATCCAGAGGGAGTACAAGCTAAGAGCAGATTTTCTGAATTAGCATGTCGAGAGGGAAGGGTCTTTCATTTAGACTGCTGCAGATGCCTCTCCCTCTTGTTCATTACAATTGCATTTCATCAGCTTTATGATGTCCACATGTCAATTGAGTGTGAGGATTTTGCACACAAAAGAGCCTCAGGGAAAACGACTTCACTAGCTAATCAGCTGATTATCATACCTCAAATGGGCTGCAGTGTGCTGCTCCAAATACTATATCAGCGAGAGTGGAATTGAAGATTAAGACAGCAAAAAGAAAGCTCTATAGCCCAGTTTAAAGAAATCAAACAGGAATTTGTCAGGGATAGAACGAAGCAAATATAGTCGGGACAAGTGCCTTGAAAATATCCTGAGGCTGATTAAAAAAAATAACAAATGCCTTTCTTCAAAAGGTGTTGGGGGGTGAAAGGTTAATTAACTGTATTATCTGCCTGTTTATGCCCAGCTGTGTAAAGCTCAGTAACACAAGCTCCCACCCTGTTTTTAACATTGCGTCCAAGAATCAAGACCAGTTGCAAGAACAGCCTCTCCTAATAATTTAATTAGCCTCTGAACAAGCTGGATGCCCACAGCAAAGCAGACTTGTTATCACACCCTCCTTCTATGTGGATCTCTCTCCTATTTGAATCTGCTGTCTGGATGGGGTTTTTAGAGACCAATTTCAAAAAATGATCAAAACAGTAATGAAGAGGCTCCTATGGAGTCTCGCACAATACCTCCTGATTGCTCGTATATATGGATTCCTCCAGCCCATGAATACAGATCTATAAGAAGCACCATTTAATGGTTAGCGTGGGCTTTTTCTTTTTGTCTGAAATTTACCAAAGTTTTATCCCAGCTCCCTGGAGTCCTTCCCAAGTCTATCTAAATGCAGTTAGAGCAGAGGCTGTCTTTTGCTTCACAGAGCGTCTGCCTTATGCTTTCATCAGAGTAGTCTAACTCACACAGATGCACTATTTAACAATGCCATCCCCTGCTTTCATCAGAAGGGGGAAGGTTGCAGAGCTGAGCCCTGAAGAATAAGGGGGGCAGGTCCCCTGTGATCGGCGAAAGCTGAACATCGGTGCCAGTTTCCATCTGTCATGATAGCCTATCTCCGAACCTTCAATCTGTCAAAAGCTTGCTGCCTAGCTGAAGGCTCCAGGAGATTTGGTGCACTAAACACATTTGACAACAGCATTATCACTGCAAGGAGCCCAGCAAAATGCCATCAATGTGTTAATTGTAGCCGGCTATGTAAAATGTCACTTCCCATATCATTTTACAGCAGCTTCGCCTATTTTGCAGCTCCTAATTTTCCACCCTTTATAAGTACGTGGATTGTTCATGTGGAAATGTGGGTTTTTTTCATGTCAGCTATAGTTTGGGGTTGTTTTTTTTTTCCTTAAAAGGAGGTTTAATTTGCATCTAATACATTGCTCCAAGAAAACAGCAGTATCTGTGAAAAAAAAAAAAATAAAAAGCACTCGTGGAAATGAATTGTCTGTACATTGCTGCTGTTCTGATTTTATATCTCATTGGAGATTTATTTCTGGGTTTGTACATTCTTTAGTGTATAAATGATTCATTTTGCTGCTGTTGCTGCAAACTCCCTTTATCGAGTGCATGGTATTCTTACATTCCTGAGAGTTTTCCTCCATTATGATGTAAGAACACTTTTGTAATGATAAACATGAGAATACAGCATAAATAAATGAAAAATTCCCCTTGAAGGTATGAATGTGCTTTTTAGCACCCAAGTAACTAATATTCAATTTCTGGTGCAACCAGTGCCAGGTGTTAAATTTCTCTAGTTACTGTCACTAATGCAAATTAGATTCTTTTTGTGCTCGTAAAAAATCAAATCCACATTAGAAATTAGCTATAAAATGTAATGACTTAAATGCTATAGTGTTTTACAAATCTCCCTGCATTTCTCTAGCTGATAATGCTATAAAACTAGAAAAGGATAATAAAATACGGTAGAAAGTTGAGTTATTTAAAGGTCTATTGTGACTGCTTACTCAGGGATGCGATGTATTATTTTGCTTTCTCTCCTTGTTGGTTGAAATAAGCATGCTTATGATTTCATTTCTTTACCAGATTAGATGTAATCAAAACTCTCCTTTGAATTTCATGTTACCCTTGCTGCATAGGCTGTTTGCATTATTGGAAAATATCATGCAGTGGAGTTTATAATATATTTGCAACTTTTAATCATTGGAATTGCAAATGTGTCTGACAGCTCTTAAGAAAGTTGCAGTGATCATGTTAGTGGTTGTAATATTTAGATATATGGGGCTCTGTCTAAATGGATTTTTTTTTTTTTTGGACCCCACCCCCCAAGATCTTTCAATAGCTCTGGTGAAAATCACCAATACAATGTTGATTGACCTTTAATATACTGGGGTTAAAAGCCTTAAAAAATGATGAATAGCAAAAACTGTGTCTGCCAGCATTTAAATCCTAGGAAATATTACATACTGTGCAAAAGGCTCATTTTGTCATCTCTTGCCAAGTTCTTACTTTAAGGTGTTAAAACAAAATTGCAGTGGAACTCTACGTCCTAGGTGTATAGCAGATTTCCTGCATACTAAAGGAAGTTTTGATTAAAATTAGCATTTCTGAATTGTTGCATTAGTGTAGAGTGAATTCAAGCTCTGCAGTTCACATTCTGCCTCTTCTCCATGGGAAACATAAAAGAACTGTCATACAGTCCCCCTGCAGCCACTGCCATGGGATGTGACCAGGGCACGGCACTTTCTCTGCAGAGCTCGGGACACCTCTCCTTTAGAAAACATTTTCTTTGTCCGTTTCCTGTGTTCCCCAAAACCAAATTCACTGGAGATATGAAGTATTTTTGTTCCACATACAACCTGTTAAGTATCCCAATCCTCATTTCATAGTCACGAATGGAATAGTCCCAATTCAGGTTCCATCTGGATCTGAGCATAAATGTATGGACTCTATCAAACCCAGTCAGGAAGACTTGTAGAAACTCCTTTTAGGAGCAAAGGCAATGTGACTGCAATTCTCACTTTCAGTGACTGTGGTACAACAATTTGCTCAGATATCTGAAATTGGTATCAAGGTAAAAGAGGAGAAATACAGCATTGTCAGCTAGCTGGGAGAGTGATAATTTTTTGGAGATCAATTCTATTCAAGACTGAGACTATGGGAAAGCTGCTGGATGGATATCATTGCTGTCACACTGATTCATAGTTAACAGTCTGTTACAGCATCTGAAATCTGGATCATGCTGGGTTTTTTCCTTGAGGTTTAAGTTTTCAAAAGTGACCAGGAAGAAAGAAGAGTGAGAGATTAGTTTGGGAGTTCACTGATACAACCTTTCTCAGAAAGTGTTACAAATCTTCTCTCCAAAATTCATTTGAAGTGCTTCAGGTACAAGAAGAAAAAATATGTGATCTTTTGAAAATCATGGCACAAAGATTCAGCAGAAAAAAGGTTAGTCAAAGCAGTGAACATACACTCCTCGGGTGCCTGCCTGTTGAGTCTATCAAGCACTTCGTTCCTAGTACCACAGGCATAGAATATTAATATAAAATCCATCCTAAAAATATTCCACAATTTAGAATAAATGAAAGAGGTATTAAAACATGAAAGGCAATACCTGTTATGGAGATCTCTCTGCTCCGCCACCAAGAGTGTGCTTAAGGGCTAAGGACAGGCAGAGTGCTGCTCTGTGCCACCCTTTCCTGCTGATTCATCCAGCCCCAGCCACACCAGTAAGTGATCCTGATGAATTATGTAAAATGTAAAGTACAAGAGCATTTGTTTTATGGGTTTCAGTTTTTTAAATTTACATCTTTACAGAAATTTCCAGTAAAAGCTCACATTTGCAATCACAGCCTCTACATTTCCATATCAGGACACCATCAGTCAATGTCTTGCTCCTACCTGTTGAATTCAGGGACAGTTTGCAAGACTTACTCATCTCAGACAGTTTGTATGTATGGCCTCATATTAAGTAATCAGTAATTGTACCATGCAGTGTGATCAAAAGCCATTGGGAAGTTCAGAGCTGAAATCTAATGCACTGCAAGAGCTGTCACCAAACATAATTGGTGTTAAGCGTCCTTGGGGTTTTCTGTATTTCCAGCATCATACAGTCCTGTTTAGGTAGCTGAAAAAGCAAATATCAGAAATTATTCTGTTCTTGACTGGTCAGCTCAGAAGGACTGCATGAGCAAGAGTCTGTATTTCTAGCAGAGGAAAATTCCTTTGTCATTTCTCTGGCAGTTTTCATTTATACACTCAGCCCCCTTGTATATCTTCAAGGTATTGAGATGCTGCAAAATTAAGACTGAAATCAACACAAGTGATTATTTAGATTATATTATTTTATTCTAGCCAAACCTTTCTAATGCTTATTTAGAAGTTTCAAATACATGTTGTCAGGTCAGGTCCTTAGCTGACACGCACCTTGCTGTACAGGACCAATGGGCCTATGCTACCAAATATTTGTTTTACCTTGTAACAAACTTAGTTTTGCAAGGTTTTACAGCAGTTAGAATTTAGTTTACACTGCAAGAACTAGAAATTTAATTTGTTTGCATGCAATTGAGTATGAGCCTCCAGGAACCTGAGCAATGGGATTACAAAAATATTTCAGTTCTGCTCCATATTTCATATGTTGTCTTTCCATTTGAAGTGCCATAACCATGCAAAGAGGTAGACGGTATTTTCCTGTAATTGTCTGTGGTTAGTTCCTCCAGTAAAAATGTTGAAATCTTGTTTCTTGATTTTTACAGGTGTTGTAACAGATTGACAAGTAGACGCTTTTGATGCTGATGAAAGGTAAGGAAATTTTGAGACATAAAGCGAAAAAAAAATATTGATGTTTAAGTATATCATCTTCACTAGAATGAGATTTTTGTACTCTATCTTCTTTCACCCCTTTTCTTAATACATTTGTGTTTTGCAGAAACTGGTTTTTTCAAAGCATGCTGATGATATAATTGGAAAAGGAGATCTTTGCTTTCATACTTCCTTATAGGTAGTTTTATGAGATAGCTGTATATGCATATTTAGCATTGCTACCCATGACATTCTGTTATCTACTAAGCAGAACATGTTATTATTTTTCCAGTAACTTATAAAGCAGACTGCTCATCATCTTTTTAAGAATGTACATACAATTCTCTCTTGGCTAATAGCTCCTTCTATTGTCCATGATTTATCATTGTCAGGATTCTTTACAATTCCTCCTTATCCATTTTGCTGGAAATCTGACCATTTTCAAAGGACAACCTGGATATAACTACCCCAGTATATTCTCATGTAAACTAAAGCATATACTGTTTTAGAACATATAAGAGTATAACTTTCACTGGTATGTTTTTGTTCCAGTTCTTTCCCTTTCTCTTTCACTCTCTCTCTTTTTAACTCTTCTGAAGGACTATGAAGTAAGTATCAAAGGTATCCTGGTTAATTAGCCATTACAGCACTGTCACAGAGGCTTTTGCAGTCAATACAGAGATAATTTGGGCAATGGTGAATGACAGCATTGTCCAGACTTTTGGGATAATCAAGGACACATCCAGCTGTACCAGACATCTGTCAGACCCATGAATCATTTCAAGTAGCTTTGCAATAGCCAGGCAACTCGAGCAAAGATAAACATTCCAGCAGCACGCAGCCATGGAAAAATACTGCTCCTTCCCAGAAAGCATTTAGCTGCTCAGCGCTGCAGGCCTGTCTCTCAAAGCAGAGGGGGTACCACACACATCTTTGTGATTTTGAAAGGGGCACACATTTGTAACATTACCTGCTGTAGTAAGACTGAAATAGCATCCCCTACATGTACATACTCACATTCATTAGAATTACTGAGGCAAAGAGAGAGCAAGAGGAAAAGTTATACAAAAAATCTAAAGACTGAAGTAATCTTGATGAATGCAATGTGCCCTCTTGCAAATAAGGCTGTTTATATTGGCCTGAAATTGCTGGTTGTATATTTTCTAGATTTTGCATGCATATGGTGGAACTGTTACTCACTCTAAATACGCATCGAGATTAACAAGGAGCTGGAAAACTCTTTTGTACTTCCTCTTTGCTGTCACCTTATTCCCATACTTACATTGGAGAGGTAACAGAAAACAAAGGCAGTGCTATGCTTTGATGCCTGTGGAAGTCCAGAGGTCTAAGTCTGGAGCTGTGGGCTTTGCTGTGCCACACTCATCTGCATGACTGTGGGCAAGTTTACTCCAACTCTGAGATTTGTATTCTCCCTCTAATTATCCAGCCCTTCTTGCAAAGCACGCTGACATCCCTCCGTTGGCTTAAGTTATTCTCACTGCTTTGTGTGTGTGGGGGAATGGCTGCTCTGACTAGCACATTGGCTCAGTAGGGTAAGTTAAAACGAAGAAAAAAAGACTGTCAGGATGAAGTGAGCCAGTTTCCTTTTCCTGCTTGAAGTGACCACAGATTATGGAAGTGAGCAAGGATGAGCCCAACTTGGATTCACACAGTGTGGTTTTTGCTGCACTCTGCAGGCAGCAGAACTATATGGAATTGCTCCTAATAATTTCATTAAAATGCTATAATTACATCAGAGAGTAAAGGAGATTTCTGAACAACTGTCAGGTATCTGTTATACAAATATCTGCTATAGACTTCTTTGAAATGTCACCCTTCACGCTGGCAGTGTAATTGTGTTTTTCTCTTTCAATCTTTATACAGCACTGATGGGAAAGAGTGCTTATTAAGATTGCAGGGTAGCAACTGAAGAACTTTGTTAAGCTCCATCCAAGAGCCTGTGTCTAAGAGCAAAGCAGCACTGGCAGAGAGGACTCCTAAAGGCTGTCACTGGTGAGAGGAGGGCAGTATGGGATGAGCTGGGCTGGGAGGCGCTGGAAGCAGTTGGTGATCTGGCAGGATCCAGAGATTGATTTGCTGTGAGTGCTGCAAATGCAGCAATTGCTTTTGGAAAGGAAGAGGAAGAATTACTGGTGAGACATCAGGGGCTGTGACTGACAGATTGGTAGCTTTCCACTGACAGTATGAGGGGCACTGAAGTATTTGGGGAGGGAGAGGGAGCCTACCACAGAGAAAATGCAGTACCTTGAGGTAGCTTCTGATTATGAAGATGTAGAATTGCATCTTGAAAAGTTGACAGAGCTGTTGATAAACTTGCTGCATCCTCTAAACTTGCATTTGCCTTTGTTGCCTGCTTTGGTCTTTTCCTCTCCCATCATTCTCAGCTGCTGCTCCAGTTCAGTGTCATTGTGACTTAGTTCTGAAGTTTGGGTAATTTAGGAACTTGGGTTCATTTATTAGCAACAGAGGTCTTCCTACCATTTCGATACACAGGTATAGTTTTCTGTTGTGACACAAACTGTGGTAGATTGCCAGTTTCTAGTAATCCTTGCTTGTAGAGGACACTCATCCAGTATAATCAAGTATACTTTAATAAAACAGTGTATTTGGGCCCACGTACTCCCACCTGATTTCTGAGTTCTCCTGGCATCAATTGCTGGAAGTTCTTTACTGAGCTACATCTATATAACTCCAGTTCCTAATCCATAATGCATTGTCCATGCTGTTTTGATATAATGTTAGTTACATGTAAGTTTTTGTCTCAGTGATTATTCAAACACACACACGTACCCCAGATCAGTTTTCCTTTGTGGCATGGTTCTTTCTCAGGTTTTCAGTTGTGTGCCAGTGGAAAATGGCATAGCTGTTAGTGATCACAACATCCCTCCAGTTGTATTGGCTCCTTAATGCCACCATTTGCATTGCTAAATTATTTGATCAGTGATAAGAGGGAGTAGTTATTGACTGGAATAAACAGCAGTAACACCACCCTCACTATATCTATTTGATTTGTAGGTTATTTCTGCTATTTCAGTTTCCTGATTTTATGTGTAGAAAGAAGCTGTTGAGTTTGTATATCCAGCTGAAGATTTGATTTATTGTGAAATCTTTGTTAGCATCTCACAGTAGCAATGTCTTCAGATTGTCATCTACCCTGTCATTCTCAAGCTTTCTCTCAGTATCTTCATGGAACTGTTCAGACCTTTTTTTTGCTTTAAAATAATCTCTAGCTTGTTAATTTCAATTCATTTTCCCTGTGATATTCTTTGAGCTTTTGCAGACCTCCAGAACCAGAATTCTCCCTGCAGCCAAAAGCCTTGAGCATGTTTATTATTTCTGTGCTGAAAGCACTGCACTAATTTTACTGTGTTGCAGCAGGGAACCTTTAAGCTTATTTGGTTTTATACCTGGTTTTGCACAGTTGTGTTCATTCATAAATGTGAAAATTCACTCCTCTTACTTCCTAAAGTGTACATATAATTCTTCCACTCTAAACTCTGTGCAAACTCTCTGGTTATTTTTAGCTCTTTATGCAAATCACCTCTCTTAAACACACTGCTCCCATATGATAGATTCTCTAGGGTTATTACTGCTCTCTGTTCTTCTGGTTATGTTAAAGATTGCTTCAAGTCAATGGGTCAGACCCTTTGGATTGGCAGAGCTCTGTCAAGTAAAAATAGCAATGGTCCCAGGGAACTCATTGACACAGGATATCCTGGAGGCCAAAATTCTTAATGAGTTTTTAAAGGGATTAGACAAATTCATAGATATTTGAGCTATTTGGTAATAATTAAATGAAGTGATCCAAGATAACATTCAGTACACTGAGTCTGTAAAACAGCTGGTTACTGGAAACTAGGTTAATATAGCTGAGGTGAAATTACACTGCATGTATCTTAGATTTTTACTCTCTTCCTAAAGAACCATAGCTGTTGGAGAGGAAGTACAGATACAAGAGGACATTTGTCCTAACCCAGTTTATACTTCCAGGCAATGCTTGTTGCCTTTTGATTCTTGAGTAAGATCATTTTTAGACAAAAGCTAATCAAAGGCACATTAAATCTGACCCAAAGTATCCCCCAAAAAATTACATGAGTTGCTACAGCAATATGTCTTGTCTGAGCATGGCCATTGAGTTACTGCATCTGCAGCAACAGCAGAGTCTCAGTAATAAAACTGCCCACTCCCCTCCACCCCCCCAGTCATTATGTGATCTCTCATCAGGAGCAGGTTCAAAGGTCCCCAGGAAATGAGAGACTTCGCCCCCTTAGAGTTTCAGTAATCTGTAACCCATCAGCATGTGGGAAGAATCCAGCCCTATACTTTCAGCTCAGTTTAATCACACAAAGACCTAACTATCTACTATTGCTTTTTCATAATCCACTTTAATTATCATTGATTTGTATGTTCAGAAGGTGCCCTGAGCTAACCAAAGCGTTTTGTCTGTGTTTGTGGCTGACTGCCTGAGCTGCAGTCCTCCAACAGCTCTCCTCAGGGTCCACAATGAAAGCTTTTTCTGGGCAACACCACAGGCAAGGTTTTGCTTGCAATGCAAGGATTACATGAGGCAGGTCCCTTTTGTCCAAGTGTTTGACTGTCACATCGTTATCCTCCTCCTGGCTTCCATTCTTCACGGTCATCCATGCTTATAAAAATGAGCAAACATATTTTAACATGATAAACTGGCAAATAGATATTTAATCAATTTTGCAGGGAAAGATTTATTACTGAGAACAATCTGGATAACCACATCCCACAAAAATCACATTTAACCAAAAGGACATAAAACTTACGGTTGCACTGAAAGAAATAGTGTTTAATTGCTTGAACTCTGTGAAGAGACTACTCCAGTGGAGACTCCAATGCGATCAAGAAACCATTTAACACATGCAGATATATTTCATCTTGAAACTTGCCATTTTAATTTACAGTTAATCTTCTGGACATTTCAATAATACGCAGTTTGATGTTTAGTAAGAAAGTTGCTGCATTTCAAACATTATTTGGTATTTTGCCGATTTAATATGTGAGGTACGTTAACTGGAAAAAATTTCCATGCAAATAAAGGATGGGTCAAAAGGACAGCAAGGTTGGTTTCTTCTAAATGTCACGTGTCGTGGTGACCAGGCACATATTGGGCTGATTGATCATACTTCCACCACCTGGAAAGAAGGGTCATTGTCTCTGCTAGGTCTTTAGTAAGGACAAAGCCTTGCACAATACAGGCAGCCCACAGCAGAGCTGTAAACCAGACAAGAAGATGGGTAGTTTAGTCATGTGAAATTACTAGGATTCAGTTTGAGTAAGCTAAGGCACTACTGGGAATTTTGATGAGACCATCTCGTTTTGATCACCTACAGTGCCACCCCTGTGGTGACAGATAATTCTCTGGTTGGGGCAGCTGTGAAGGGATCAACTGGTTTGTGCCTCCATGGGCAGAGCCTGGCTTCAAACACTGGTCAGAGATTCAAGGGAGAGAGCAGTTACATCAGTAGGAGGGACCAGAAGTAACTCACATCTCAAGAGGGACCGTGACTACCACAGGCACCTCCTACTGAAAAACAGAGTTGGAACAGCTTTGGGGTCTGGCACATCATCTTCTGTGGTAGCAGAAAATATTAGTAGATATTTCAGATTGCTTACTTAAATACACCGAAAGTATTAAATAATGGAGCTTGATCTTATTTCTGCCAGTAATGGCAATATAACAAAATAAAGGAAACACTAAGAAAAGAGAAAAATTAATTAGTTATTTTGAATATCTACCTCCTAAAACAATTATAGTTACTCCTAATGATGAAGAAATAAAAAACACAAATACAGAATATGCAATGACTGCATTGATAATAGAAAAATATCTTGTATTTCACTTGTACAGGGAAAATTTAAGTATTAGGGGGGGAAATTTACAGCTCCAGAGACAGAAAAACAGTAGACTTGGCTGTGTAGGAGTTTTTCTTGGGAGAATATTTCTTAAAGAGAGAGAAATATCTCTTTGGGATGATCAAGAACAGTAACTTCCAAAATTTTTCAACTTTTAAAAGCCTTGATCACCTGATAGAAGCTTGGACCCTCATGGTGCAAAAATAGCTTGCTGATAAAACAGCTTTTCTTTTATTTTCTTTGTCTTTACATAGTCTCTGGATTCTCAGCAGTTACCAGTACAGAAGCTGTTTAGATATAGTTGTAGCTAAATGTCAGTGCAGGGGACTGAGATTCCAGAAATGCTTTAAGCCCCTCCCATGTGTGATTTTATAACTCAACTCTGTTGTAACTTCTTAATAGCACTAAATACTGGCACCAGCAGCAGCAACAAAATCCTACCAAATTTGTGTGGTCCAAAGCCCAGTTTCTATAGGAAATCCTGCAGGAAAGGTTCAGGAGAGGAAAACTCCTCACTGGAGCTTCGGAGACTTCTCCCAGCCACTTAGGTTGTAAACTGGGAGGAGACTTGGCCGGTGGAAAGTTCTCTCTGATACCTTTCAGGGTGAGGCTTGTGGGAGGTCTCCAATAGGGAAAAAGAAGATGGCAGAGGCTGCTTAAACTACTTTCATTTTCTTATGAAGTGCTAAAGGGACAGGGCTTCCTATGTAATGGCTTCATGCCTCAGACACGTACCTACACTTTTGCATTCTACTTTGAAACATAATGATGATGTATAAAGGCAAATTCATAAATTTAGCAGATAGAGCTTCCTAAGAACTGGAAAAATGTTGCTTAACAACATCCCTTTTTTGTCCAACTTGAACATCTCTAATAGTGACTTAGTGGACCTAAAAAGCATTAGTCCAATGAACCTATGGGGAAAAAACCTTGCTTTGCAAAGCATTTTCTGTGATTATTTAAGTAATGCTGTGGCTGTGATAGCAAGCACAAAGACAATTCAGAACTATTGTTCAGGTCTACTGACATCATCATCCTTGGGTAGCCTGCTGAGGACAGTAATTCAGATTTCCTTAGGAGGAAGATAATCCTAATTCTATAAAACATTTGAAAAAAGTGTTTATATGTATCTTATTATTATTATTTTTACTTTAATGGTTTATTTTGGTAATATAGAGACATTTCTACAGGCCAAATTGGACACATGACTCAAAGTTGGACTTAGTAAGTTGTACTGGCTCGTATGAGGGTAAGCTGAGTTCTAGTTCTCTGTGTTCCAGAGCAAGCTAGAACCATCAGAAAAGATGTAGATGCCAAATTTCATTAAATTCCTAGATAATAAAGTTCTTCAGGTGCAATGTCAAATCATGCCAGTATCACCTGATTCACCTCCACTGAGATAATTTGAAAGTTTCTATTTATGTATTGTTTCAAATCTATAGGAGTGTGGGGGTGGGGGACTCATACAAAAGCAAAACCTAAAACGCTGCCACCACCTCAAAATAGCTAGATATCTCAACATAAGTCCTGGATTGTGGATGAAGTAAAGGGTTTCCCTTGTAGTCAGGAAAGTTAGAATTATATCTAAGATTCTCTTTGAAGAAATTTCAAATCAAGTACAGAAAATAATTATTGTTTATTATACTACAGCAAATGGAAGTTTCATGTGCACATTCAAAGGCAGGATTTTGACCTTAATCTGTGTTTGTCCATCAGTACAGCATGGACAATACACAACATTAATTTCCTTTGAAGGATAACTTACTAAATTTATATGCTGCTTTGGCATGCATTTTCATAAGCCTTTATTCCCAGTGTACCCCTTCCCATGAAGGTTACTGATAACACCCAATAAGACATTGAATTTCTTTGAAATTTAATTGAGTTTTTTGAATTCCTAAACATATGTAGCATGAAAAACTCTCTCAATATGTTTTCTGTATGTGGCCATTATCTCAGAAGAGCAGTAACCTTTATTTCTGTCCAGAAAAGCTTGTTGGCTTTTGCAGCATGCCATCAACTGGAATATAGAGTATCTGCAACAAATTATTTTGTGAACAAGCAACTAATCAGGAATTATTTCCTTGTGTTATAGTACAATAACTTCCAATAATGAATGTACTCAAGAAGGCAGTTGTCTGTTTACAGACAATTCATGAACTGAAAAAGAGTTAAACCATATTTTTATGAAATATTAATAAACTACAACATCTGGCTTTGCTATATCATTGCAATCTTTTGAATATAATTTAGAGTTATATGAGAAATTATATAGACAATATATTAATTCTGAATTCTATTGGACTACTCTGTATCAGAGAAAGCATGTTAATGGTTGCCCGCATATGGATGAAAACAGAGCTACCCCTTCCATGTTCTTTTTACTGTAAGCTAAAGACCAAGCTAAAAAAAGTTGTTAGATGACGCCACAGGAAAGATCTTTCACATTCTAAGCGGGGTGTCTGATAAGTTCAAGAGAGCCCCCCTCTCTTGCTGGAGGCTGTTTGTAGGCTGGCCTTCCACATCCCTTGAGTACAGTAAGCTTGAGTCTTTCATGCAAAAATCATGTATGAGTCTGCTTGATACAGAGGCATCCATTCTGAAATTCATGCATGTGGGTATTTGATTTACAAGTGAAGAATGTGTTCACTTGTAAGCATGTAGTTGTATATTTGCATCTATAAGATTCTGCCTTAGCACAGTGACCATTTTAAGCCATGTATAATTAATCTGCCAGGGAAATTAATTGTTTATTTATTACGTAAGTATGCCTTTTATTAAAACTACTTTGTGAAAACCTAATTGCTGCTATAGTAATATAGCATAACAGTCCCTCACATAAATACATGATTATTATGTACAGTCACTTATCTGTGAACGAGCTATGCTACTACTTTCCTTAATTAACGATACAAAGGGCTCCTTCATCTTTGCATATTCCCTAGCTAGGACATTGATACTCATTATTTCCTAAGTCCAAACACTGAAACTGTGTCAAGAATGCATCTATCACCAGATGGGTACTTATAGTCAGCGGAATTTTCCACTGCATCAGCAAATTCAGCAATTTGCAATTTCTGTATGTCTGACGTGTTTTTATTGGTGAAGATCACTTTCAAATACCAAGATCATGAGACTGATTCCTCAGTTAGTCTCCTCAGCAGTCCAATGTAATGACAGTAATTAACAGCCCGTGATTAGCAGCCACTCCAGAAAGTCTTTGAATGTTAATTTGCTTCAACTAATCTGCAGTGCTTCTGTGTAATGAGAACTATGCTATAGGTTCATGGGGAAATCAAATTATTTTCCAGCATTTAATCATACAAATGATTCTCAGTTAATCACTTGAACAGTAAACCTCAATGTTCTAATAAGTGACATTCGTTTTTCTGTCATTTGATTTATTATTAATATAGGTCATGATATGGTGTATTGAGTACCATTTCTTCAAAAAAGGTCAAGAACACACTGTGTGGATCTCATCATAACCAAGGTGATCTCATTTTCTCTTTTTGAAGCAAGGTATTTCCAGCCCTTTCTTTATCTTCCAAATTTTGATTCTTTATCCTCTTGCTTTCTCTGGGTTGTCTTTTCATGTAACACCTGAAGTGCACCCCTGAATTGCACTTCCTCTTTTTCAGACTGTAGATTCCCAGGAAAACTAAAACAGTTGCACTTCGGTGCACTTGAAGAGGATTGAAAAGAAGCAAGACAGAATGAGTTCACATTGCCAGTGGACAGCAGAGACAATGAGAAAACCACAGCAACATTAGAAACTACACATGTGAGTTGCTATATTCCTTTTTGTGGTTTACATCTTTAAAAATTATCAAATGCATTTGAAAAAAAATATATTTATTATGTCAGTTTAAACCTGAGAGAAAATGCTTTCTCTCTTCTCTGGCTGTTTAGGCATATACACTGTAGTGACACTACAGATCTGAGGCCCAGGTGGGTTGCTTGGTTTCTCCATCTAGAAATCTATACTGACTAGAGCACCCTGCACCAGCATGGCCCCACTGTGGACTCTGAGGCAATGCACCCCTCAGCAGTTCTGTTGTCTAGTTCAATGCACAACTGGGAGAAAGAAATAAAAGATGATAATCTGAGAGGGATGTTTTGGGGTTATTTTTTTATTTGCTTTTGAAAATTCAAGTTTTGAATAGGTAAACACTTGCTGGTTTGTTCCTACCCATTCTAGATATTGTCTTTTCCTGGTAACCTCTCTCTAGTCATCTTCTTATTCAGATCTTTTGCATGACAGGAACACAGTTCTTCACTTTGAAGAACTTCAGCAAAATTGAGTCCTGGAGTGAGTATAAAAAACAACACCTTTAGCTTCAGATAAGGCATTCACTAGCCTTAAATGCCTTCAAAACTCTTGTGAATTTATTGTAATTTGACTACTGGACTAATTTTTTACTCTTGGAAACCAGAGCTAAAACCAAAGCATATGGTAACCACATAGTCTCTTTTAGCACTCCCAACAGCCTTGGTGTTTATTGCACAGGAAACTCCATCTGACACTTTTTGCAGTGTCTGATGCCCTGTTCAGGATAGAAGTGAGTGGAGTGCACTTACCTGATTCTGCAACCTGGTGCCTGCCAGTAGGGACAGGTTTGTAGCTTTTTTTAGCATCGTTCACCCAACACATTGAAGAGGGGATTTTGAAAGTCAGCATTCCTGTGGATAGGTAGTTTGAAGGGGAATGGTTCTAATCTAATTGTAAATGCCTTGTTTTTAAAACACTTCTTGTCAATAAATCTTTCCATTAACAGACATGCTGGCAGCCCACAGCACAGTCAAATCATTTGGAGTCCTGCTCCAGTTGTGATATCATATTTCCATCATTCAAAGTACAAAAATCTGTAGAAAGTTATACACTGAACTGACTGATTTAAAAATGTGTTCAGTCTTCAGAAGCTTGTTTCAGTGAAAATATTGAGCATTTCCAAGGCTGTGACATATTTTCACTGTTCTGCTTTTTACATTGAGCTTAACAATTATAAATGGACCTGTTCATAAACCTATCTAGAAACTGAGCACAGGGTTGAGGGTGGCAGATTTTGAGCCACAATTACATTTTTGCAGCCAAGTTGTTGTGTGGGCTTCAACAACTCATTTTCCAAACATACAGTGAAGGAAATAATGTCTCTCCATTCCAAGGATGCATAATGTTGGTTTATAAGTAGTTAACATTTTTAAATATTTGGAATTGCCTGCAAATATGTAAGTACAATCCCTTTTCCCACTAAGTTACTTCTATTGCTATAAACTCATCCATGGAACTTGAACTGAGTTCTCTTTCTAACAATTTTTATGTTGAATTTTTGGTTCCTGTCCAATTTTCTTCAAACTGCTGTCAGACATGGGCAGGTAAGCGATATTCTTACCTCTCTGTTACTTTGCTGCCCCACTCGCCAGCCCTGAATCTCCCTCCCTGTCTCTAATTTTGGCCCTGTACAGAGGGCTCTGGATATTGAAAACTGGTACCATGTATAGTTTATTAAGCCAAGGTCTAACTGGCTGGGCAACATTCAGGTGACTCATAGTGAAGTCTAACTCTTTTTAAAAAACAAAAAGCAGTTTTTGAGGTAGTTTATCCGGTACATTTTTCATTCCTTTCTTACTTTCTTTTATTTCTTCTGTTCAAAATCTTTTTTATTAGAAGCAGCTCCATCCACTTGTAGCAGCCTTCATCCAATGCTATCATGAGATTCACTAGCAATGTTCTGCAAATGCCAGCCAAAATCTATCTGCCAGAACATCTGCTCAACAGTGCAAACCTGATGTAATTACCAACCATCATCTTTTATCCTCCTGCTGGGGCAACTGCTCCAAAGATGACTTTTTGCCCTGAGCTAACAAGATCCAGAAACTTGCTATTATGTACAAATCCTGACACAGAAAACTAGCATGGTTTATACACAGATTCTTGGAGAATCTTTCAGCTACAAGAGGTAACAAAATCCCAAGTAGCATGAGTCTTGTGGAAATATTTAAAATTTTCTGTGTTCTTATTTGCTGCATCTGCTTCATAGACTGTTGTTCCATGGGATTATTTTTAAGGGTTGGCAATAATCATGCAAAAGAATTCTTTTCAAGAAACATATAATAGTGAAAAAGATGTTGCAGATGCTCAAATTTGACTGTAATTAAATTACAACAGGATGACATTTATATGTGTGTGCTTGAACAGATGATAGATTATTAGGAGATGGATATTCTGTACGTATAAATATACTCAATAAAGCTACACTGTATTTGCTTGTAGGAAAAACACAAATTCACACACTTTATGGCACTACTGGCAGGTAAATGTTGCAGAAACCTTCAATACATACCTGTCAGCAACTCTTTTGTGATTATGGACTGATACCTTCCTCTCTGGGAATTGTTTCCGACATTGCAAACCTCCAAGGGCTTTCAATTAATTACAATTTTCTCTCCCAACAAACCTGATAAATAAGTGCTTTCATTTTCCTTGCACTGTGTAACCGACTTCCAGAGGAGCCACCTGCCCTGATGGCCAGTTTCATATCCAGAGTCTCTGGCTGGCCTTTCAATAATCAGAAATATAATGTGCATCCAGAGTATAAAACTCTGACCAACCGAGCACAGGAAATGTTATAATTGCAGGGGCATACATTTCTCAAACAACATTGGCTTCACCTCATTCCTTGAAAAGAGCATGCAATTTTGATTCCACCTGCATAACCTCGTACCTCAGGTGTTTAGGGGAAATCACCACCTGCAGTGTGCCAGTCATGCTGTTTAAAAAGGCAGAGAAACCTCGACTGCTGAAAGAAAAACAGAAAGACCCCACCAAACCAATAACATTTGATGTGTGAATGCAACATGTACAGGATGTGGTTTCCATTGCATTTCTGAGTAAATACATTTACAAACCATAGTTAAACTTCTGGCAGAGCATCATGTCAGCGCTGCCTGCCTAAAAATATGTGCCTGTGGGAATCAAGAAAAGAGCTCCTTGTTCAGCAACTTCTCTGCTTCTGCACCCGTATGGGTTCCAGGCCTATATTCTGGTTCCTAGAGATTTAAATCATCCCTTAGATCCTTGGTGGGATGATTTCTGAATAGCTGCAGCAGGTAGGGCTGTGCTAAAATGGGCTATTTGCATAGTCAAATTTAGCAGTGTCCCAGACAAATAAGTGTGGATTCCTTCTTGGAGGTAGCACAGGCATCTGAATATTGGTACCAATATTGTTTGTGATAGAAATTTATTTCCATGCAGAATGGTGAGTTTTGCACCCACTGCATATAGCACTCTGCTATATTCTGATCTTGAGTTGCTCTTAATCAACCCATTCTCAGCACTGAGGTCCTCAGGACTACACTGTGCTGCATCAGCAGAGAACTTCTGTCAGCACTGATGACTTAATTAAATACTTCAAAGACATCTGCAGTGGCACCTTTCCACCTCTTCATGCACTTGCCCCAGAGTTTTTGTTATACTTGTTGATATTTTTATTTCTCTGGATAGCCTTCCTATTGCTGCCTATCTGCACTTTATCATGTGAGGAAAGAAGCAATTGCAATGACAGAACTAGACCTTGTTATGCCATGAGTAATATTACACACAGTCCAGCCCTTCTGGAGGGAATCTTGAATGCTGGTGCTTTATATACATGATAAACAAGGGGAATTTGGTTTGTATTTGAGATAATTTATGGTATAGGCTGCTTCATGTGTAGCTGCTGCTGTGCTGTTCTTTCATGCCAAGATTCATTACACATAATGGGTTGGCTAACATCTCTGGGACTTCTAAGAAGGTGTGTTAAAGAGCTCTAAAAGAACAGTATGCAGATTATAGCTTCCCATGTTTTTCATAAATGTTTTAGACGTTTGGAATGTGTCATTAGAATTTTTCAAAAGGAAAAGAAGGAAAGCATAATAATAAGTATTTTCTTCTTCCTACTCATTTTTGGGGTAATGAATTTTCTGCTTATTGAAGCATATTTTGCCTGTTTTTCTTTCCCTCTTGATTAACAAAGAACTAGAGCAGTTATCACAGTGCTCAGTAAAAGCAATGTTGAGTAGCACTGAATATGTATTCCATATAAACCTGCCTCCCTAAAATTTTGGGTTGTGATTGTGAAGAAAGAATATAAAAGGGAGATAAAAGCCTATTAATATGGTGTGCATCTAGATCCATGTAGCAATTCTTTTGCAGAGGGATAAATAAGGGAGAAGGGTAAACTGGGAGAGTCAGGCTGTAGGTACTAGTACACCAGACAACAGTCAGTCCAGTTACAAAAAGTAAGCTGAATTCTCAGCTACTCTCCAGCTACAGGTCTAACATACATTGCCAGTGAGACTTGCCTTGGAAGCAGTTCTTAATATTTCTATGCATAGCACACTTGGAGGCTCACTAGTGTCAAATTTTGACCTCTGAGACACAAAAATAACACCAGTGAAAACCATGGTGTTGCTTTGGAGTGTTATTATGCCAGTGAAAAGTATGTGTGGCAGCTCGCAACAATTCTTGCCTCTTCCCCTGCAGGGAACTGGCTACACTATCCTCAAGGGATCTGACACAAAGTTCTGTGGAAGTGATGGAAGAACAGAGAACTGGAGAAGAGGCTGCAAGCTGCTGTGGTCCCTTCTGTCTGCGTGGGGCCCCACTGCGAGTAAGGAGAGTCTTTTGAGGCTGGACACACACGGGGTCTTGGGTGAGCGGTGACACTGGGAAAGCAGGGACACATGAAGATAGCAGGAAGCTGATAGAGGGACAAGAAGTCTGATCTCCTCTGCTTCATTCAGTGATGAGAATGCCATTGAGTCTAGTCTGTTTCACTGCTCTGCTGACCCTCATGCAACTTCCAAATCCCAGTTGTGTTTGGGTGAATCTTTTTCATCCATGATCAATCGAACTCATTGTGGATGCAACACCATTGTTATTAATCACTCTGGTATTCCCAGCTTCCTGGATTTTGTTTGGGTTTAGAGTTAGTGGTTCTTAATTTTTAGAGTGAGCCTGTGAACCTCCATTTCTAATATGAGATTCACTATTTATACTTTATTTAAAATACAGGGCTTGTATTTCTGTGTATTTCTAGTATTATTCTGTATATTTCTTGTATTTCTGTGCTGGCCTCAGCACACTGCTGGTTTGGTGCCTGGGAGCCCACAGGAACAAAGCTGCTGATGGCTGGAGCTGAAGTCATCCTGACCACCTCCCTGCGCTGTCACCCAAGTCCATTTCTGGAGGCAAACTGCTGCCTTACTCATCTCAGGTGAGTCCAGTGCTCTCCCAACACATAATTTCCCCCTCTCTTTCAGTTTCCCACCAAAGAGGTGTTGCCACAGATCAGGTGAAGTCGCAGCCCAGCAGCCTTGGCCCCAGCAGCAGGAGGCACAGAAATGCTGCACTGCTGCACAGCAGGAGGACCGGGTAATGGAGACCCCCTTGGCTGGGACTCTGCAAGGGGGTGGGGGAAATTCCCAGGCTGCCCTTAAAGCACTGCTGTCCTTTTCTGCTCATGGTAGTTTTAGGCAGCAGGAGGAGTGATGTCTATAAGGTGCTTCCTTTCTATTGTCCCTTCTGGTTCAGTGCATCTGTTGGCACAAAGCCATTTTCCTAAGGATATTATCAGTGTAGTGTGATTCCAGATGGATGTCACCTTCAGGGTGTTCTGTGTTACCTCTGATGTTCTTTGCATCTGTGACAAACAAAATGCTGCACCTCTTGGAGAGACTTTGTGTTCTCTGGTCATTTTTCTTCCTGCTTTACCAGGAAAAAGGTGGTGTGTAACACTTCAACAAACACAGAAAGCCTGAATGTACAGCTACCAGTCTTCATCATGTGCTTATCTCTAGTCGGTGAAAAGAAGCAGAACCTTTATTGAATATTAGTCAAACCGAACCAGGTCCTTTCTCAACAGCTAATCAAACTCTTTGGAACATTGATATGCTTCAGACAATTCTTCAGTGCTTACTTAATCATCCTTTTCATCTGCTTTGACAATATATTATAGTAAAAATACTAAATATTAATCTTACTGTTTTCATCTGGAAGAGCAAACATCATGAGAAAGATACACACTGTATTTCCATGTGCTTGAAATCAGGAATAACTGTAAGTTTAACATCAAGTTCTACTCTTACAAGATTTCCAGAGCAAACTTATTTAGATACAATTTAGTAGCAATTTACAAATTTTTTTATTAACTAAACTAGGTCAGCTGCAATGTATGAGATTTGTTTTTTACTAAAATAAAAAAAGGTACAGTTCAAAATTAATTATGCATCCTTATAAATATGTGTGAGCAAACACACTTAAAATCTATACACAAATTAGATTTATAGAGTAAAATTCAATACTATTTTACAAAGCTATAAAAGTACTTTTAGATTGTCATGAAAAACATCAATATATTTTGGTTTTAATAATGACAGTGTTTAATAAATAAGATCCAATTATCAGCTTCATGGATGATGCAACATAAAATCTTTTTTCACATATATATGCATTTCATCTTTATTTTTACCAGTCTTCTCAATTTGCTTTTACTGTTTCTCCAGTTTATTTAATTAATTTTTTTTTACAATAGGCCTTGGGTAATTGTTTTACTCTTTTTCCTTTGAATTTCAGGATGAGTAGTTTCATGCAGAAAGGTTACTTATTTTTGTGAGCCAGTCTGGCAGACAAATGGGTGTTGCTTGTTTCAGTGATTTTTGCAAACAGTATGATATGATTATTATTATTATTACTCCTTGTTGAAAAAGAATCTTGCAATCTACTGTCCTTGAAAGCTGTTTTCTTCATATTTTCCTGTATTTACTCTGGAAATGCAATCAACGTAAACAGATATAAAATAATATAGTTTATTTCATTGGATTCTCTCTTGCTTATACTAGACTTTATACCTACTACTTAACATCAAATGATGACACAGCTCTTAAAGGAAGAACTTATTTTTTAAAGATGAGGTTGTCTTTTCCTCCAGGTTTCATGGGGTACAACTGCCCTAGGATGGAAATCACTTATTTTGTTTACCTAATACAAGATCTTCAGATTAGCACAGAAGAATTATTCCCCTTAGCTACAACCACCACCTTTGAAGAAACTCCCCATTTCCATTCCTCCTCCTCTGAGCTTTGAAGAGGAGCTCATAATTTAACATTGGTCAGACATCTGTACATGCTTATCAAAGTACAAAATATTTGGAGTGAATGTTGCAGTGGGTGATTGGTAGCTTTAAAATCATTACTGGAGCTAAAGCAGGAAGTGTTTGTTACTGACCATTTACCCATGCACTGGTAGGTCCACTCCTGACCCTCTCTAGGGATCGGAAGTTCCATTTGTGGCAGTCGGAGCAGCACCTGTTGTAAGTGAGGATCAGCCTCCTCAAATTTTTTCCTTCTTACCTCAATGCTGTATTTGGGAGCACGCATTAAATCTTGTATTGTCTCACTCAGCTGGTGCCACTCTGCCTCCCCACAGCCAGAAGGACAAACGGACAGGTCTTTTTCTGCTTTATTAAGAGATTTGAAGGTCAGAGCATCAAAATGGTAATTTCAATCAGAGCCAGTCTGGTTGCTCAGCAGACTAACGGAGCTGCTGTAGGTGGTAGATCTTAATGCATTCAGAGGCTGTGATCTAATTCTGAGCTCTGCTTGTTGGGTCAGATCTGGTTGAGTCAAATTGCGATGCATCAGCCCATCAGATTGTTCCTGAGAGGTTGCCTCCCACCTAGGTGGCAGCAAATAAAACACAAAGAAGGAGGGAATTGGAGACCTTGCTTTGCTGAACAAGCACAAATTTCTGCATTAAGGATTAGCACTTAGAAAATAATCCACTCTTGCCTTTAGTGTAATCTCAGCAGACATAGTAAATTCAGTGTTGAAGCCTTTGCAGGTACTGTCAAGTAACAGACATAGACGCTTCTTGCAAATGGATGGGAGTAGAAAGCAGGGACTGGAAGAAAGAGAATAGATTAATTTCGTAGTGTCTCTCAATTAATCCTTGTGCCAAATAGCATGATGTGGACTACAAGAGGAGACTGTTAGGAATTCACGATTTTATCTAAAAGGGAGAGAGGGATTGCAATGGCTTGATTTCATGTGTAAACCTAACACTTTATTCTGACAGTATAATAACTAATGAGGATTTGTAGGCACTTGAAGGAATAGCAGTATATTTTAAACAAATATACACGAGTTTTTAAAACCTTACTTACAGCCCTCCCCTGATGCACAGACCTGTGCCCAGCTCCAGCACACTAACAATAGCAGAAACAGCAATTATATAGCGACTGTGAGTAACATTTTTCAAGACACCGTGGGTACAGTATTAGGAGAAAAAAACAACAAGCAAACAAATTAGCAAAATGAAAGCATAGCACAGCACTTAATCACATAGTTGTCTCATTTAAATCACTGGGTCGACTCATTTTTGTATAATTATGCATGTTTTTAAGATATGGTTGGTATGTCACAAGACTGTGTAATCTTATAATTGCAGCTATCCATTTCCCTTATGTTTGCCTTACCTTTGGAGAAAGTAATGCTCTTTTGTTACTGGTCATGGGTAGCTGACCCAGGAGGTGCGGGCTTGCAGCAAGAGCTGGTAAACACTGCAGTAGATGCACAGCCACAGTGTCTTAGTTAAAAAATAACTAACTATTGCTGAAGAGATGGTAAATTACAGACATTGCTTGACTCCAATGATTGGAGGGAGGTGGCAGGGTAAATGGCTTCTGCCACCTTTGTTGCACGCAGCAAAAGTGGAAACCAGTGGAAGCAAGAGCAGGTAGACTTAATTACAAGTGGGGAGCTCTGGCGAAGATGGAGTGCAGGTGGTAGGAGAACAGTAGTAAAATGATGTGTTTCATGTTACTGGTGTCCTGTCTTTTATTTACTTTAGTCTGCTGGCAGGATGTTTGTCTGTAAACATTGCCACAAAACACTTAAACAGGAATGAAGGTAACTTTTATTGAAGGAATTTAAAAGTAGTCTCTGGAAAACATGCAAGAAACACCACGTGGACTCCACATCTTCTTCAAAGTAGAGCGAACACAGCAGGGATCTCCTACTGTCACCAAAACCAAATCCAAACTGCACTTTTAATATTTATATAATTGAAAGTACAAATCCAGTTTGCTGCTGTAAAGTGCTAAAGTTTCATGACAGCAAAAGACATCTTTTCAAACTTGTAATAACACCAAATTAATCCCTTAGATTTGGCATAAATCAGCAACAGCAGGACAAGAGTGCTTACCACATATTGCAAAATATAAATTTCCATTCTTTAGACTAATTAGAGAGGCAGCCAGTAGCACCACTAAGGTTCTGTCAGCATTTCCACAATAAACCCCCCTTTTCAGGGCTTTATAACTTGGCTGTAAAAAATTAGCTTCAGGCTGAAGCTTGGCATACCATGGTTTGCTCCAGCAGCAAATCACGCTGTGCATGTGGTTACGTGTGTGGTTTGTTGATTGTTTCCTAAATACAAATTTTTTATTAAAATTAGTTTTGCCACTTCTTGGAAGACAATAATACAATAAATGATTTTTTAAATTAACATAGTTACATTCTTTGGCAGGCTCTTGAAGCAAGTTGTTAAAAGTATTGAGGTTTGAGGTGTGAAGCATAAAGCCTTGTCATTCTTTTTTGTTTGAAATTAAATAATTTCAAGGGAAGTTTGAAAACAGGTTATTGCACTTGCATGATGAACTTATTTCACAGAGTGTGGTCCTGACTCCAAGAAAGACACCAAGCAGCACTGATGGGAATATGCTCAAAAAAGGAGCTCACATGAGGGCACGTAGCCCCCGAAGCCCTTCGCACAGCTGTGCCAAAGGGAGGATCAGTGTCCCCTGGGCTGCAGAAGTGTCCAGGCCACTAAATGCTCAAATGGAGCCCTTCTCCACTTTGCCTGTGGCAGTGGCAATGTCATCCTTTCCCAGGCTTGTGCCACAGATCAGACTGAGTCATCTCTTACAGTTTTTGGAAGCAAAACCACTATTTATTGAATTTACATATTATGGATGACCTCGGTGCATTATTGCTTCAGAAGTGTTCACGTAACAAATTATATCCACCAATTTTGCATTGAGCTAACAGGCATAAATAATCTTGACTGCAAATGTTTCTGTTTCAGCTTCTCTGTGCTCTGTAGGAATGCTCAAGGAGTCAGGACACTACCAAGCACCTGGAAACACTGCAGTACAGAGAGAGAAGTGGAAGTATTTGAAAGCAAATCAGAAAGACTGGTAAGACTGACCTTTTTTTTTTTTTTTCCCAATGAGTTTTCCTCACTTTAATGCATTTAGATTTTGTTGCATGTTTTGGGATTTTTTCAGCATTTTAAAAAGTGAACAATAGTTGATTATTTAAAAGAAGATAAGTAAAATATGCAAGCCTTGGAAGCTAAATTTGCTTCTTCCAAGAAAGAAAATAAGAGAAATACTCTAAAAACACATAGAAGATGGAGAATATCATCAATATGCACTAACATGCTCTCCAAATCATTCTTCAATATAAGTGTCACGAAGAAAACTAACAATCCACATCCAGTATTCTTCAATCAATGAACAGTTGAAGATGAAAATTAATAATATAGAGTAGAATAACCAATTATAAGCCAATTCAGAAGTCTATTCATCATAGATTCATTTTTGCAAAGGGTGGATGAGACTTGAAAGGGAGAGAAAGCAAGTGAGTAAGCAGCACTGAGCTGACTCCCCAGCTTCCCAAGCACAGAGCTTTATCACTCCCCAAAAACAGAGTTTATGGATGATGAACAGTAAAATATTTGGGGTGGGCCATCTCCCCAGATAAAAGGAGTCAGCTAAGAGAGCTGCCTCTCACACAGAGGTAGGCTCAGGCTCTCCTTCAATCAACAGAATTTGGTTCCAGCTTTAATTTTCTCCCAGAGTAGCTGCCAGGATATCCTTGAACACATAAACCCAATTAAGCCAAGCTAAACTGATCATTAGGCTTTCAAGTATGTGTCTGCTGATATTTTATAAGGCTGTAGTCTGCTTAAAGTTTCACCTCCTGCAGCCACTCGTGGTTGACCCTGGGAGTCCACTGAAACAACAAACAGAGGCTCCTAAATTTCTGGGAGAGTCTTTGAGTGTCTCACAATTAGAGAGGCTGCTGAGACCACTGTGGCTCACATGAGAATTGCTCCAAATTTCTTTTTACTCTTTCCAGCTGCTGAGGTAGCACCCACTCAGAATTACTGGTATGACTTTGGCCTGTGGGCAACCTAAGAGTGTGCAATGCACATGGCACCATTTGTCACCTTGAAAACTGGTTTAAATTTTCTGATTTATTTTCCCATTACAAAAAAAGTATAATGTTCTGGCTGTGACTGTGAAGTTTTTGTTCAGCAAGCACTAGCACCCAGCAGAAAGCAAACAAAATCTAGTGTTTCGTGTCTCCCTTCACCTCCCCACCCCAGTCCCAGCCTAAACAGAAAACTCACCTTTACACAAACACCTCTATTCTCCAGAATAACATGCTGGCCCAGAACCAATAAAACCCAATAAAGTGAATTTTTGGAATGGAGAGGGTATGCATTGCTTCCTGAGCCTGCTGCTTTCCACTGACCCTACATAGCCAGGTTTGTGACTATGTTGTCAGAAGCCAGTTTCACTTACCCAGGCTAAGAAATCAAAATCAGTTCTGCTCATCTGAGCTTTGTTTTCTGGTAAGGTTAGTTCATACTTAAATACAATGCAGGGCTAGGGAAGCAAACACATCAGAGAACACCTAGAGAGATTTTAAAGACAGCCAAACAAGGCCACAGCTAGTCTCTGTCCATCCTCATGTCCACTTTTGTCTGTCTTATCAGAGAACTTCTGGACATGAAGACATTCTCCCTCTTCAAATGCTCTATGTGTTTCTTCATGCTTTAGTAGGTCTTCTGTGATAGTAAGTATCTCATGTACAGTTTTGTTTCAAGAGGTGTTTGCTGTCTTTGATTCTCTTCTGGCAGTACTCAACAGCCTGCAGGCTCAAGTCCAAAATCTGGGTGTCAAGTCCTAGGACTCAAGTCTCAAATTTGGGGTCATGCTGACTAAACTACATGACTAACCAAATGAAGTCAAAAATGTGTGGCCCCGTGCTTCATGGTGGAATGCTGGAAAATTAAAAGAAAGAAGTGTAAAAAATTATTAGCACATCTCACTTGAAAAAAACAAACACCTAAAAGTGATTTTTACATGCAAAATTTAATGTATTATAGTAGAGGAAGAAAATTTACAAATATCTTTTGTGGATCCGTAGGATTTTCAGTCCATCAATATCCACGTTATTGTGCTGCCATTGCCTAGGACTGTATGGTCTCTACAGCTTCATGAGCTGAATAAGCACTTCCCAATATTTGAAGATATCCTTTGCTTATTTGGAATCCCTTTGCTTGTTCTATTTTTTTTTCCTGAAAGACACTGTCTGACTCCTTTTTCTCCTGCAGTTTTGATTTCTGTATTTCTACAAAAATCTCCTCTCTGATCTCTGCAACACTGCATACAACCCAACTGAATAGGGACTGAAGATTTGCTGCTAGTGACTTTGTTGAGATCACAGGAGGGTAAAGGAGGACAAAAATCAAGATAGACCTTGGCTGCACGATGCTGGCTGCTAAAGGAAATACATACAGAGAACTGAAATCAGAGGTGGCGTAACAGGTAAGTCAGGGCAAGTACCTGTATCATAAACTAGTCTGAGTTAAATGATCAAAACTAAAGATGAAATGGGGTATAATGAAAAGGGAAGTGCATCAAATGATAGCACAAAATATATTCCTATTTCATTTTGGCTTTCAATTTTCAGTAAATGTGTACCTTGGGTTGAACCTGACCCAACACTGCATGATTACATCATGACTTCTGTCACTGCCTGTGACTGGTCTTGCAGTAAGGCCAAAGCTGAAAAAGCAGGAAGGGAGAGTGGTAGTTTTTAAAATGTATACATTTGTATTTTAAAAAATCTCATAATATTTGTCATCAAAATCTAATAATTTAAAACCAATTAGTAAATGTGGTGGATATATGTATATATTTGTAAGGAATATGAATGTAATTAATACTGCCTACAGTGCTACACTTAGGTAATACTTCCTTGGGAAATTCTAAACTATAGCCAACTTGGTGGCTTGTACCATTCTCACAGCCAAGAAGAAAGAGCAGAAAACATCCCATCACAGAATTGGCACTTACTGCCTTTGCCAAAAGCTTGCATGATTGCACTGTACCAGTTGTGTTGTCCAGAAGGTCCACAAGTTTTCCTCATCAATTTGTGTCCTCCAAACCCTCCCAGGTCATGCTGGCATGGAACAGAGTGACTTTGGGGAATTCAGAATGTTGTGCTAGTGGTGAATTTGGACCTTTGCAAAAAGAGAGTGATATCCCTGTAATGGTTTTAGCCTAGGTCTTCCTGGTAACCAGCTTGTAACCAAGGAAGCGGCCATGTACCCAATATTCCATACAATTTTTACATAAACCAGGGTATAAATAAGTTGGAGATTAGAGACCTCGCTCTCTTCTCTTCCAGTGAGGTCCAGGAGCAGTGGGTCCTTGCGTTGGTCTCACTTATCTGGAGGCTGAGGCCTGCAGTGACCGCTAGTCTACCACGTGGGAGATTTGGAGAGTGCTGGCAGTGTCTGATGATCTTGTTTTTCTGAGAGACGTGGTAAGATTTCATTTGGCTAGTTCTTTATTTTGCTAGTTCTTGGGTTTGATTGTGCATATCTATTCTGGTTTTGTCCCTTTTTGTCCCTTTTCCCCCTTTCCCTTCGGGAATGTTTGGAATCCCTTCGCTGTGTACATAGTATTTTAATTTTATATAACTGTAATATATGTAACAATATGTATTTTTATATAATTAGATTGACTTCGGGTTCTTCAGTTTTTACAGTTTTTTTCTTTGCCATAAGGGAAGAAGGGAGGGGGAAGGGATTGTTACTAAGTTCAGGCATTTAGCAGGGAACCACGTCCAAACCATCACAACCCCTCTTTTCCCTCTCTATCTCTCTCCAGCAGGAAATTTTTATTTCCAATCCAATGACTCATACAAGTCTCTTCATCTTTTTGTCTGACGCTCTCAGTCTCACAACGAAGAACAAAAGCTAAATCCTACAAAACGTCGTAAGGGAGATGCCAGTTATGATTAGGCTAAAATTAACACAGTCTCCTATTGTATGTTAATGCTTTATGTACATCATGCATTCAGCTAAAGGGATAGATAGAAAAATAGTCTGGGAAAGGGGAGAAAATGAAGTTTATAGCAAAGACTGTGTTTCCCCCAACCCAAAGCATTTAAAGACTTGCAATTGCTTCATTCTTTTATTCTAAAAGAGTTTCTCTCCCAACTCTATCAGACAACTTTCTGCTAGCCCTGGCTCTGGTTTTAGTTATCAACTTGCTTTTGCTATGCTGTTCATAAGAAAAGAAACCAAGCAGACAAGAACGGAAAGCAGAGTTAGATAAGTATCTGGCAGTTTCATGAGAAGCATATCCTAGAGAGCAGCAATAATCTAGATAAGGTTCAGCTTTCTTTTGTGCTTGATTTAAGGACAGTTGTTTGGCAGCTCCACACTTCCCATGTATACTTTGCAGTTTATGCGTGAATGTAGATTTCCTCCCCGAATATCATCCCACAAAGAAACAAATAATGATGGAAAAAGTTTGGGGAGATATTTGTAACTTATAAAAATCATATGCATCCATAGTGACATATTTTATATAAGGATTTTTGAAGCATCCTTTTTGCTCTCATGTGGAAGAAATGCAAATTTTTTTTCTTTTTTTTTTTTTTTTTTTTTTTTTTTTTTTTTTTTTTGTGGCTAGTAACTGTACAGACAGGTATGTTGGAATGGGGAGGGACAAACAAATCTAAAGATGACAGATCTGTACAGAGAGCTGTTAGTATGCCAGATCTTATTACATAGCTGTGGGAGGCCTTGTACACTACGTACCAGCTCTATGGGGACCTCCATATTTAAAAGGATGAAAAAAAATGTGATTTGAAAAACCCCTCATGGGCAGCCTTCAAAGGCACAGACAGGTTCTGACTGGATTAACATTTATTGACTGTTTAAGCCTGCTTTTTTGCTTCAGGACAGAGATACACGAGTTTAATTGCAGAGGCTGTTCTGCCAACTGATCACCAGAGTGGCAACCAAAGCTTTACTAATCGGCCCTTCATTAAAGAAAAGTCTCTATTACAAAATAAATTAAGCATGCTCTGATCCCAACCTACAGGTCCAATGGCATTACAGCAAAGTTTAGGCTGTTAGAGCACTGAAAAACTTATTAAGGTTTAGCGCTGATATAGCACTTTTGTATTGATTTTACAATACACAGGTATTATGATTTATGGAGTGCTAGTGTCACTCTAACAAGCTGAAGGACACACAATATCATCTCCAACATCATTAAAATTCAGAAGCCTCTAGAACTAACTCATCAACCACTGTGCATTGTCACAGGCTATAGAGCTGTATTCCAGTTGGAAAATGCTCTGAGCTTCCCGGACTGTTGTCTTCTGGAATAATTTAATTTAAGAAAAAAAAAAAAAAAGAAAAGAGAAAAAGAAAAAAAAAAGGGGGGGGGGCAGAGAATTCAAACCCTGCATATGTTTTAAAAACTGACTATGAATATCTAATTCCTGTAATCGCATGACACTATTCTTTACCATCGCCTGTACCGAACTGGGTTGTTCTGACTTCTGCTGCCAGCACTAACGCACCGGAGAGCGCCAGGGCTACTGGAGATGCCTGGGTAATCCCAACCCAAAGGGGACACCCTCGGTGACAGCCGTGCGCTGTTCTGCCTCGTTCAGTGTTCCGACTGTTTCATTTTGCCGAAGTTTGGGTCCGCACCGTACCCCAGCCCTCCTGCCCGGGCGGCCGCTTTCGCCCTTTTCACAGCAAAGAAAGCCGACCCCCGGCGGTCCCGCATGGCGCTCCTTTCCGCCTGACGCAGAGAGGCTGCGGAGCCGCTGCCAGCAGCGGCAGGAGCGGGCGGGCAGCCCCGGCCCCGCCGCCCCGGCCCGGCCCGGCCCCGCCGGGCGGTTCCGCGGTGCGCTGGGGACCCCTGTCGGCCGCCGGCAGCAAGGGCGGGCCGGGCCGCGGGCGGGGAGACACCGAGCCGTGAGCCCCGCCAACACCGCCGGGAGCTGCCGTTCCTTTCGGCTCAGGTGCGTGCCTGCCATCCCATTCGAGCCCCTGCTCCTGGACCCCGTTTCTGGGCTGGTAACGCCAAGCTGATGTTCAACAACTGATGGGGGAAAACGCTGAGTAGGGACGCGGCTTTGCATTCCTTCTGTTGCTCTTCAAGCTCAGGAAGTTCTCCTCCCGGAATCATGTAACAGGGATGACAAGAGTACCTATAGCATTGGAGTTTGTCTGGGCTAGCTAGAGGAATTTGTCTTGGCAAAATCCTGGTTTGCTATCCCACACTGCACTAAGTACTCACAGTTTGTGATTATGGCGATAGGATTCCTCGATCCTAGTTGTCTTCTGTGTTACTGTTCACACACCAAAGGCATTTACACCAACACTATGAAATCATTAAAAAGGGGGACGTAGGAATGATAGTACAAACCACCCGAGTACCAAACCCATTTGTTTTTAATGAGACAATGCATGATGCCAGGTATCATATTCTAAGCATTTCTATTCTTTTACTTGGTGATCACTGGTAGATGTTATTTCATACCTCAATTGATGAACAGTGTTATATCATTATTACATTTGTGATGTGAATATAATCAAGTATAGAAACATGCATTCTACTGCCACTCTTTTGTGTGCACAGCTCCCCTTACAAGCTGTGTGAATGTTTCATGTGAAAGGACTTCAAAGTTGGGTGGTTGGGTAGCTAAGCTTATTAGAAAAAAGCCTTTTCTGAGGTATTTCAAAGTGTCCTAAAAATTGGCAAAACCTTAAGATGTGGCTCATATTTCTGTTTGGCATATATGCATTCATTTTTTCTCCTCAGTTGTGAAATATCTAAATGTTTTTAGCTTTGAGTATTCTTGAAAATGCCATTTAAAGTTATAAAATACTTCCTAAATTATTTTTCTCACTAATGTTAAACTGTAGCTTATTGATTACTTTTATCTTAAATTACCCCTGAATCTTTTCAGATTTACCTCTTACACTGATGTAAGTCTTAGTTCAACTGGGAAAGTCTTCCAGTCTCAAATTGCAGAAGTACCATCAGCATAAACAAGATCAGGAGTAGTCAATAATATGTGAAAACCCCCACGAAAGTCCAAATCAGCATTTCTCTCTTCTGAGAATTGCAGTACCCTCCTTTTTCGGATCTCTTACAAATCAACTAACACTCAAGCAGTCCTGCAAAATGCTACTCCAGTGCATATAGATAAGTAACAGCTAAAAGAATAAATAAGTCTTCTCTAAAATTATTATAGTGTATATATAAAAGATTAGATGTTTTTCAGACCAGTGTAAATAAGTCAATGGCTTATTAGAGTGGTAGAGGTTGTTTATATTTTTGTTGCTTATGTTTTTAATGGCATATTATTTTTAAGGAAGGAGGAAAAGCCTTTTTTTTTCTGTATAGCCAAAGACGCCTGATTGCAAAATTCAATCAGTCCTAAAATTAAAATTAGGAGGCTGGATCAGCATGAAAGCAATTGTGCTGTAAGTCAGCGTTAAGATGTTATTGATAGAAAAGCTAATGCAATACGTTTTCTTCTGTCACACATTTCTGGCCCAAAGCAATTTGCCAACTAGCTAACCACCTCAGCATAAACACCGGGGAGCCCCGCTGGGTCCTGGAAATCCCGCTTGTCTGCAAGTGCACAATGTACAAGGCAAATCTCCATAAAGCTCAGTGCCACAGTTGAATACAAACACTCCTCAGGTCCTGCTGTGACTTGGCATACCCCACTGGCCAGCTGGAAACTGAGAGGAAAGGAGCTGCTGCCAATAACGGGTTACAAGGGGCTGTTGGTGCAAAGTTTCCTGGAAACAGGCAGCGACTGATGTTATTATTTTGTTGGAGGATACTGATGCGGTATATAAGATACATACAATGATACATGGTTGCATTTGATATATATTTGACAGGATATACAGTATAACAGCACATTTTTTATATGATCCATGTGTTTCTGCTAGGAATTAAACCCTGACAAAGCCAAACAGAATTTGCCCCGACCTTACATTTTACCTAATATAATTCTGGATATCAGATATTGCCCTAAATATCATTTCATTATGTATATCAAAAAGATTTAGTATGCTAAGGGTCATGAATGTGTATCTAACACCTTTGCAGCTGCAGCTTACTGTAGATAGATTGCATACAGTCAGTCTTTCTTTTTTTTTTTTACTTGGAACTACAAGCAATGAATTACTACCGGCGATCATTAAAAAAAGATTGCTCTTTTTATGTAGCTTGGATATATAAAATGCTACTTATCTGCATTCCAGTGTAAAGAATGCTTCAAAGACAATTCAAAGATATAAATGAAACCGCTAAACTAGCGATTGGCATACTCTATCATCATTAGTCTAATGTAATATAATCTTTAATGTAAAGAAGCTACATTTTCTAACCCTGAATAAAAGCCCAGCATTCTCTATGTGTTATAATAAATTAATGCAATAAAAACAGGTACACTTATCCTCTAAAGAAGCTTATTAAGCAGACTGCTAGTGCTGCAAAATTCAGCATACAGTAAACAATACTTTTTTTGTTAGAATAATGACTTACAGTTTATTCTTTTATACTGTCTAGCACTTGGGGAACACATCCATTTACCAAAATAATACCAAATTAGTACTGCAAATATTGAAATCAGACCTTTCAGACTAACCAGTGGCCTAATTTTCTCTTCAATCTGCTCTTAATCTCAATTCATCAATAACACTGCCTTATTATAGGACTTTGACAGTGAGCTAGAGCTTTTGATAAATTATACATCTCAAGCCAGATTTAAAATTTGAAGCTCAAGTGCTAATTATCTGTACAGGCCTAGTTAATAACGAGATTTCTTGTTAAGTATCTGATCACAGCATGGGCATCATTTGTCAAGAACCTCAAGTCTACCTTGGAGACTAGCTCTTCGAATTCTCCCTTGCCTACCATATGTAAAATTGGGATCTTTGTTTCTATAATAACCTTTTATTAGGAAGCTGACATAATGATTAAGTTCGCTGTAGACACATACAATGAGTTAGACAATTACCCTTGCTGCTTTAAACTACTCAGGCTCCTAGCAAGACAAAATAATTAATATTGAATTTTAATTTGATGTGTTCCACATTTAAACCCCAATTTGCAAAGTACACCTGGAAGGCTGCCGCTGTTTCCTTGCAGTTTGTGCTGATGAAATAAAAGCTCCTGCAGTTTGAATGTAAAAGCACAGAAGGCATGATGCACCACAATCACTTCTCAGTGGAGCAAAGAATTTTCAAGCATTAATGGGAAAGGTAATTACCTAGGTCTAACTTTATAGCCTTTTCTCTAATGAAACTATAATCTCCCAGGCCTACATGGTTTAAGTATTTACATGATTTTAACGATTTCACTGCCATAACAGTTGTCACACATGGTAATTTAAAAACTCAGTGCCTTAAAACAAAGATGCTAATTATATTTCTATATTTTTATTATTGAAATAAAACCGGACTGTGTGAAGTGACAGAACCATAATAAAAACAACCATGCACTGCACTGCCATAGTGAAAGGGGCAGGGGGGCATGTTTGTTTGCAAAAAAGAGGTGCCTGAAAGCCTTCCCAACTGTACCTGTAAACTGGGCCGAGGGGCTTAATTCCCCTGAGCTTTGGCAGTGGGGCAGAGCACACCATGTGCTCTGAGGACCCTCAGTCTCTCACACTTCAGGCGAAACTCCCGCTGTGCCAACTTGTGTAGTCCTTCCCTTATTAAAATATAAATGGTTCTCAGCTATAATCACCTAAAAGCATATCACATCTGTACAATACTGGCCTTGTAAGGTGGAGTTCTGGAGCCCTTTCTCTACACTAGTCCAGTTGTCTCATGCTAGCATAACTGCAGTCCTGATGGCAAGCACTTCCTCACATATAGATGAATTGAGCCTGAAACATGTGGGGAAATGATCTTATTGCCTGGAGGACTAGACAGTGCAGCTATTTGCAGGGTGTACCCTGTAATGGGATTCCAGTTTTTCAGAGTGGTGCCTGGAGTGTCTGATGGGGTGGGACACAGCTCCCACCCAGATTACGTCATCTAGTGTTCGCAGCCTTTGCAGAGTTCCTTCTTCTTCTCCCTGCTGGGCTCTGCTTTTTCTTTACTGGGTGGCTTGGCTATCACCTCACCTCTGTGTCAGACACGTAGGTTGGAGGGGTATAACACCGTTAGTAAAACTGGTTTTCTCAATGACCTCAGCACCAGGGTTGGGACCCCAGCAAGCACCCTGCCTGTACTCAGCCCTAGTAAGATTGGATGACTTCCTCCAACTTTGGCTTTTGTCTGTGCTCAAAAACTTTACACCTTTAAACAAGCTGAAGTCATTGCTTCTACACTCTCCAGGGTGATCTAATTTGATATTCATCATCATGGCACAGCTTTATTTTCCAAAACCTGCCTACATCTCCTAGCTGTGGGCCTCAGGTGCAAAGTTTGGATCCAAATCAAAATTCAAACTTCCCAAAAAGACAAGTGTGGGCATGCCTAATACAGATACCTTCTGATTATTATCAGCTTGTAAGTGACACAAAATGACACTATAAACAGAAAAATCTGAAGCTACTTGGTTGACAGGAAGGTGAGTCTCAACACTCATTTAGAGTGTCAGTGAGGAGCCAGAATTTCCATTTTGTAGAAAATTCTGACAATTCAGATTTTTTTTCGATTACTTACTGGAATGAAAAAGCAGGAAGATAAAAATAGATTTATCAAGATTATTTTTCTGGCTAATTCACTGCTGCTGGTCTGAAAAAATAAGACAAGACTGTAAGTAGTATCTTTTGGGTCACAAATTTTAGCGAAAGAAGCTGTAAGAAAACATGTGGTAGAACAATCTCGGAGACGTAAGCTCTGCAAATCCCTGGGGAGTATTGGGACTGAAGGATGAAACCGTGGACAAAGAAACATAGGCAACTCAGTATGATGACCAAACATGTATTTCTGCTTCAGCCCTTGTCATAAGAAAGACCAGACAAGACGCTTGGATGAAGCTGCATGGATACTTTCAGCCTGGGGAGGCAGGTATCATTAGTTAATCTGGCACCAAAGGAAGAAGCAAAGGAGCTGCCAGGCTGGGGGGAGCAAGGATGTAGTGCTGGACTGTGGTTTTCTTTTTTTTTTTTTTTTTTTTCTTTCAGAAAATCCCCTTCTCTGCCTTCATCTCAAGGAGGACACTGCAGACCAGGAGTGAGATGAGATGAGATCATACTGCACAACAATGCGTGATGATGGCAGGTAAAAGCTGCTTTTTCCTATGTTTCCAGGTCACAAACTGGGCTGTATCATTCAGGGGGAAAGACCTATTAGTCTTCTTATCTCCTAAAACTGTGAAGGAATACACCAGGATGCTGGATACTGAGGGAGAAGCCTATCATCCCAATTTTAAGGATGTCAACACTGGGAAAATCAAAGGCATTATTAGTTTGAACATTAGTAGAAATTTTATGCTGTAGGATTGATTTCTCATTTGAAAGCATAAATTTACAGTAACAGGTAGATGTTAGAAAAGATGAAATAAGAAGGTGCATTATTAAGATGATAAAAAATGACAGACATCTTCCTTAGCTACTCCAGTATAGCCATTCACTAGCAATGTTGCCTAATTAGCCTCCACCTCTTACCCCGGGGAAGAACAGCTCTGAGAGCTCCTGCTTTCCTGCTCTTCCGCTTCAATATGACAAACAAAAGCAGCCAAAGCAGCTGCTCTGAGCCTCTGGCTTCCTCAAAGGTGAGAAGAGAGTGAACTCCTTCTACTGCTTACTTAGTCCTAGCTTGCAGACAATATAGTTTATATTATATATGTAATTTCCTCCCTAGTCTCTGAAAACATCTCAGTTACCATTGCTACTGAGTACTTTAAGAAGTAGATTTGTGCTTTTTGAAGAGGCTTTGGGAACCTTATGTTTCATGGTATGAGAAATATGAAAACTTCTTTGTAGATTTGTGACTGTTTCTTCTTGTAAGATTTATACAAAGAAGAAAAATATTATTCTACAGAATAGGTTATTCAGATTAAGAAATTTCTATCAAAAATTTCTCATTAGTTTCAGAAAGGGGTCCTTTCTGGGTTCACATCACAATTAAAAATTACTTTACAGCACAGATCTTGCTGAACTGAAAGTCAAACCGTGCATTTTTAGGTATATACAAATAATGCAATAATCGAGATGTTAGATGTAAGGCAACACTGAGATATAAAGTTTGTTTTAACTGTATTAAAAAATATTAGAATTTCAACACTGTGCAGCAATATAGAAAATTCGCAAATATTTACTAATGCACAAAGACAACACAAATCAAACATCTCCTTTTTAATTTAGACATGCATTGGGTTTTTCAGACATCATATTACTGTGCACTAAAACAGCCCAAATCACTTATCAAAAACACTGCCAATGAAAAAACCTGGTTTGTCACTTTGTTGGTGGTCTTAGCAGATAAAGCAAAATTGCCACTATACATCATCCTTAAAGGAAAGACAATACCAAAGGGGAAGCTGCCAGAAGGTGCCATTTTCAGATGTCAAGATAAGGGATGGACGTCTGAATTAATGCAAGACTTGTTGCATGTTGTCTGTAACAGGCAACCTGGTGCCCTGCTAAAGCAGACAGTGATGCTTGTGCTTGGATGCATTTCTAGGGTGTATAACTGAAGGAACCTAAAAGTAACTTAAGAAAATAAATACTAGTCAGATTATTCCTGAAGGCGACTGCTGTGGGTTCTTGATGGTGCTGTAAGCAACCCTTTTGAAGCTGTGAGGAGAAACAATGCAGAGCTTGGATGCTGGAGGTGACAATCCATCGGAAAAATCCATTAACCATAAGGGCATAAATCGAGAAGCCACCTTTGGCCCTCCTGGAACAAGGCCTTCTAGAAAGAATAACTGGTGTCTGTGTTGTGAAAAGAGTGTGTAAGTACTGTATGTCAGATATTGAGGATGGGAATGTTGGTGCCATTATGCAGAACAGCAAGGTTAGTGGGCCTGGCAGGAAGCACTGACAATATTAACAGTAAAGCTAAGAGCTACAGTGATTGCAGGGGTGGGCGTTTCATTGGCATAAAAAGTGCCCACTAGGGCTTGAGCAGGTTTTGGAACATAAGGAAGTACAGGTTTGGAGGGGGATTTTTTTTTGTATTATGTAGAATTTTAATAAGTGTCAAGATTATAAGGAGTAGTTGTCTACAAAGGTACCTATACTCTTGTGATCAAGGAAAGGACATTTGGGGAAGCTGTGATGCAGCCTTAGCTTTACCTGGGCTTGCATGTAACATCTCTGTGTGTGTGGCTAGTACTTGGGTTTGCCGGACTTAAATACATTAACCCAGACTATCTGAAACCTCAGTTGTGTTTGAGGGTAGATTTTCACCTATTATGCCATTTTTAAAATGAATGGAAGTCAATCAATTTCATTTTGACAATAAAATCTTGTCTGAGTGTCCAAGAAATTAAAATTAATATTATTCTGTCCATGAATTTTTAAAGAAGTTACTGCCAAGCAACTGAAAAGCTCTTGAAAGTGTCATTCTTAAGCTGAAGAGCCTGCCTGTACTGCTCTGCTTTCCTGTGTCTCTATCTCATTCTGTTTTCAAGTTGTTGTGCTTTCTTTCACTGCCAGAATTGTATTCCTGGCACAAGCAGAAACCTGCTGCTAGCTGGTCACCTTGTGCTGGAGCCTTCTCATGGCAGAGCTATCAGAACGTGGACTCTTAATAAGTTCTCTGTGTACTTCATCTTATTTAGACAGATGAAGGGTCCACAGCAGAGGTACCTGCAAACAGGAAGCCTTGGTACTCTGTAGCTCAGAATCACAGAATCAGCTAGGTTGGAAAAGATCTCCACTGCATCACCACGGCACTGCAGAGCCAGCAGGAACAGGAGAGTCATGTGCCATAACTGTAAAATCAGTCCTGTGATGCTCCTGCCAATGTTAAGACTGTCATTTCTACAAAACCTTGATATGTTTTTTAAAAAATTAAAATCTAAATAATTACCATCTCTTCCCTAACACAAGTGTAAATTCTGAAAGCTCCTCTTATACTGACAGGTGGGACTGAGAGCATCTTTGTCTACACTGAGAGAACTGAAAGCAGAATTTAAATGTGAGCCATATTCCTTCATCTGTAACATGCTTGAGTTGGCCCTAGATCTGGCTTCAAGAAAAGAGTGTTGTAGTGTTAAATATATTTAACTGTTAAATCTTTAACTGAATTTTCACCGGTCATGTACAAAGCCAGAGTAATACCTGTGTTACATTTTTACTGACTTAAACTCTTCACAAATGAAAGCTGGTGAGACGACTTGCTAACTAGTGCAGTAATTAATCTTCAAGAGGGTAGAAGTACAGCATTAAATTGGAGCTCAGGTTACAGAGATGAAATCAAATGAACAAGTTCAGTATCTCTAACATCTTACCACTTATTCCTCAAACTGTCTAAGTACATCAAGAAATTTAATTAATTCTGAGATCCCCTGATCAATTGCAGAAAAAAAAAAAAAAAAGAAAGAAAAAACGCAGGGTATGACAAAAGAGTTCTAATCAGACTGACCTGCTACGTGGTGCCAGAATCATCAGCATACCCTATATGCATGCAGCAGACGATACACTGTCTCTGCATCAGACTGTGCTGAAATTCAGACCTTCACCACAAGTTCCAGTACTCAGAAGGGCAGTTGTAAGAACCTGAGAAGACATCAACTGATCAATTTTTCAAGTAAAAATTTTTCACTGTAAACTTTAAATATAAAACTAGTTTCTCACAGAATGCAAGACACTCCCAGCACATACAAGCTCTTTTCATGGATTAGCTAAGATTTCTGTGCTGGCCAACATCTGCCCCAGTATAAAACCTGACAAAGCTGAGTCCTACAGACAGCTCAGGCCTCTGGAGAAAGCTTGAAACTGGTCCAGGTGGGAAAGGAGGACCTTATTCCCACCATGGTATTTGACTAGATAGATGGGTCCCCAGCCAAGAGCTCAGCAGAGAGCAGTGTTACACGGGGTCTGTGTCTGTCCTTCCCCAGGGGAAACTGCCTGAGTACCACAGGAGCAGCAGGTCAGGCCTGGCTTGAGGAAGCACCTTCAGATTCTGGTTTAATTACCTGCTCTTTTGACTTTTGCAAAAGAATGAAAGCATTTTTTTGAGAGGTGACACTTCAGAGAGAAATCATGGTGCACTGGGGAGTTTAAGTGGGGCATGGTTTATTTAATTCTCATTTCTCCGCATAGCAGCTGGGCTTCGTATCCCAACTAATTTAGCTAGGATGCTTGTTTTTATTCCATTAACTTGCAGTATGAATGTCACCAACCATAGCTGATAGCAGTGACCACTGCTAGAAAGTCACCAACACTTTCATATTTGTAGATTCACAGTACTCCTTGTTATGCCTGCAAAACACATAGCAGTGGATCCACACTATTTATTCTAGAGCAGGAGCTACTTAATGCTTAACTGTGTTAAAAGTGCAAGAGTGAAAAAAACTGATCTTGCCTCTATCTCCAGCTGCCGTCACTGGGGAAGGACTAACTTTGGAGCCTGTGACAGCGTTTTCTGATGAGCTATTGGCACATTAGAGACTTACATGTTCACCTGGAGAGGAGCACACCTGTTCAGTCAACCCATGTGCGTGATAACGTATGATAATGGTGCATCAGTGCTTCTGGGGACTCTGTCATTGCATCCAGACTGCTGAGAGATCGTCCCATCTATAATACCTATGCAAGTGAGGTCCTACACATTGAATAATGTTGCAGTTTGTTTGTTACTCTTTTCATATATTCATTTTTTAGGCAAGGAGGAGTTGACAAGATCATAAGCTAAATTCTCAATGATTTTTTTTAATTCAGAAGAGCTTTAACAACCTACAGTAGCTGAGAATTTGGCTAGTTTTCTACATCATTTTGGTTGTTTACAGACCATGCAGAATAATGTTTTTTCTTTAGAGGCTGATAAGTTCAGTCTTCTGAAGAAGCTGTTGACTACCATTAGTAGTGGGTTCATTTGTTCTCTGCTGGACACTGTCAGCCAGCAGGGGTTTAGGCTGTTGTGCAGCTTCCAGCTCAATTATTTCTTGGGGCTCTTTGTTTAATATAATGGGGTCAAATTCAGACTGTAGGTGGCTGATGATTTCTGGTCCAATTTACAATAGCCTGTCTCCAAGCCCACCTTGAATCCAGTTAATCTCTTTTGTAGAAAAAAAAAGTGAAAACTCTGCAAAGTGTTCAGTATATTGGTCCAATATTTAGTTTTTATAATGTGAACTGATTAGCAGTTTTTCCTGTTCAAAGTGGTTCTGACATATTTACGCAGCTGTGTTGATAGAGGAATTATTTTTATTTCACATATGGCAATGCACTGCAATGGGAAGTCTTTCTGCTGAAAGATAAAGAAATGGGAACAGGTTCAGTATTACCAATATCTACCATGAATTGTTTTGTGAATCTTAAATTCACAACTAATCAAATGTTCCTTATCACTGTTAGGAGTATGATTTAATCTTTAGAAGGCCACAGTACTCCGCTTTGTCAATATATAGGCATTGTAGCTGACCAGTTGGCTTTTTAAAACAGGTATTAAGCTGCCACCTTGGCTGACTAACAAACGCTGAATAGGACTGTGAGTCTTAACTGCTCCAGGTCAGCCCAAATCTCTAGGGCAGAGGGACACAACAACTTCTGGAGCATCACAGCAGAGAGTGTGATACCTACCTCAGGGATGACGCAGAAAGCTCTGGGAATTTAAGGATCTTTGTAGAATAAACTGCTCCATTTATTTCCTTTTTTAATGGAAGAGTTGAAACAAAAGGCCTTAATCTCACACAGTCTAAACAGAGCAGCAATGAGAGTACTTATTATCTTCTGGATTCAGGCTCTAATCCAAACTGTAACTCAGTGCATAGAGACACAGAGAACACTTGGCATTTCATGATTGTTACAATAAGCAAATAGATAAGACCATAGTAAAGCTTTAGCAATAGTGATCCAGAATGCAGGATACACCCCTGTATCAGGCTGTTTCTACTGGGAGATTCAGTGTTTCAGCTGGACCTGATGGAGTATGTTAGAAGTCTTAATTTTGCTGAAACAACAACATCTAACTACAGAGACAATTTATGGTGGATTTTCTGTATAGACCTAGGGATTGACATAACCACCTGCTTGCAAAGGTGGGGCAGGAAGGCTTTGCGGTCTCCTGGCATATAGCACCTTTTCCTCTCAAATAAGTGTTCTTCTTTCTACAGCAGGCTGACATTCTGCTTAAATTGCAGTTATCTGGTTTTACTGGCTTACAAATAGAAAGACTTCATTTTATCAGTTTTATCAAGAACTTTGTAACTGAGAGATGCTTTTCAATTATAACAAAACAGCCACCAGAGTAAGCGACTTAAAATGTAAACTAATATAAGTATAGAATTCAAAATATATTTGATTTTTTTATATAATAAAGTAAGGTCCATTTGCTAATTCCATAGTTGGTGGAAAAATACAGAAACGCAATTCCCCTTAATTTCCCTTTGCAGGTAAAGACATGAACATTGATGCTTTGCTCATGAGATAAACCTTCTTTGTGGCAGTAATGGATGCAGCTTGCAAACAGGAAAGGAGGTAAGTAGGAAAAAGCCCACAAAGCTTACTTATTCAGAAGGAAAACTAAAGTAGGTATTTTATCTTTGAAAGTTATCTTACTATAGAGTAAATAAGATGTCAAAACTAACTGTAGTCCTGGGTCAGTTTCTCTTCAGTTCTTTCTTAAGAAAATTGAATAAAAAATTTGAAACTCAATAAAGCCTATGAGGACATGAACATAGGGTAGCAAGCATGGAGAGGCACTGGAGAAGTTTCTAGGGGACTCTAAATTTATTATATATATTTTACATGTCTTCATATCTTAATTTTTATTCTTTATTTCTACTTTGAGCACTTTAGTTAAGTTCTAAAAACTTTCAGAATTTTGAAGAAATAATAATTATTTTCTGCCTTTTTCTTTTGTTTTCTTTTTTCTTTTTCTTTTTCAGATGAGCATGATTTTGTTGTCCTTTCACTTCCCTTCAGTTCCAGTTGTTAATGCACAAGAAGTAGAATACAGTCTTAAGAAAAATTGAGAACCCTGAACGTAAAAAGATTGAAAAGTCAAATGTGGCACTGTGAGTAAAAGCTACCAAACCAGCAGTTTGGCTAAGGTTTGGTGAAGTGTCTCATGTACATGTTTAATAGAACATTGGTAAAAGAATAAGATGAGCAATAAACTGGCCAAACAGTAGATATTTAGCTGAGCTGAATGGGAAAGTTATTGGAAAGAGGTTGGTTTGAAGGTTGATCAAATCTAAAGTGTTGAAGAATGTTCTTATGACTACCTTGACAAAAAACAGATGTGTTAATGAGCACTGTAGATGATACAAATTTGGAAGGCACTGGTGGTTTGGAGCATGTCTGGAATATTACATAGTCAGAACTTAGAGGGTAAAAAAATTTGAAATATAGAAATGTAAATGCAACAGTAAAAAGAACTCTGTGTGTAAACAGGAATTTCATAAGAAATATCAGAAGAAGTGAAAGTTGTCTTTAATCAGTCAGCATATACAAGTCCAAGCCACCAATACAACAGATCTAGTGGAGATGTAAATGTTCAGGCTCCCTCTGTGTTTCTGGACATTACTATATTTCAGAATATAGGTATGTTCCAGGTGTACAAGGTTTGTGTAGCCTAGTAAAATAAAGCTGAGAAGGATGTATGATTCTGGCTTTGCATATAGCAAAGCAATAAAAACAAAGAGAAAAAAGACTAATTTCAGGCCAATCTAAAGTTTAAATGGAAAATGAAAGGAAAGTCCATCCAACTCACCAGAAACCTGAGTTTTAAGGGAAGCAGAGTGTGGGAAACGTGTGATTTTTAAGGGGGATCACTAACAATGACATTATTTATGGCTTCAAAGCCCTCCACGGTGGTGTTTTCTTCATTTAACACTTTGGCTACCTTGCAGTAGCATCTTTTCATAGTGTGCATCTTAACCTCCAATCAAAACGGACCAGTAAACTCAGTATACAGAAAAGACTGTTGAAACTCTTTCTTCTGCATGTTGTGGTGTTAACTTTTTGCGGGCTCACAGCCTCACAAATGCAGTTCTTGAGATACAAGTTTTACCTTTTGAATCCTCTATTTGTATATCTGTGCAGAGAAAAGAGCTTTCCTGAGCTCAGAGTATTTTTCATGAATGCTTAGGCAAACTGAATTCAAGCAAAAAATGGCTGAGGGAGTGCACCAGAACTGTGGAAGGAGAATGGATTGTTATTAGAAAGGATGAAGTGTCATATTTTACTGGCTTTATTGATAGATATCTATGAACTGCAAGGTCCACACTGCCCAGAGCTGTTCATGACAGACCCCCAAGAATGTCACGCTGTACACTATGGTTTTCAGACTGTAGGGTAGAAGATGTTCCCCTGAGATTTCACGTGTTTTCCATTGGTTTTGTTCTAGTTCATTTGCAAAAGTGGCAATGCCAAACAGCCAGGGTTGTTCTTAATTCTGCAGGGTGACTGTGGAGATAGTAGGCTACATAAGGTGCTTTCAGCTCAGTTAAACCCTCATAGCTCATAACTGCTGGGCATCCCCTTAGAGAAACAAGCTTAGAAAGATGATATATCAACTTTTTTTTTTTTTTTTTTTTAATTCTCAACCACCTCTGAAGCACTCTGTGTATGTGAGTCACCCGTCAGACACTTGGTGGAGATAAACTTTTCAACTATTGGAAAGTCAGAAAAACTGCTGGACCTTTTGTTACAAAAGATCATCCTCTTAAGGATCTTAATGGCTGGATAGCAGTCTCCTGTGTGAACGTATCCAAGTAATTATAGCTTAAAGTTGTACTAATCACTCCTAATAGAGATGGACTCTTACCCCTGCTGAGTCCCTCACTGCTCCCAGATGAGAACTATCCCAACAATTTGGGATTAGCAAAAACACTTGTTATACTATTAGCTTCATAACTTTATTAACATCTTTGATTATAGAACAGATGGATGAATCTTAATCATTCTATAATGGAAGATTAAATAGCTTAAACTATATCAATCATATTTAAGTCTTTGCTTAATAAAACAATAATTTAAGTTGGGTCATCGGTAGGGTTTGAACCCCAGGCCTTCAGATTAGCTGCCGACTTCCTCCATTAAAAGAGTAAACCCATTAGCTGCTTGCAGTTGTACACTTATGTCTGTGTACACTGGCCATTAAAACATGTGACTCATGCTGTGCTGGTGGATTACACATTGAATTTTGAGATTAAGAATTCCTAGGTTCCTTTTGTGCCTCTCAGAAGGAGTTTTGCCCCCTGAATAGAGTAGGCAATGAGAAATGGGTCAGCTGGTAACAGTGTTCCATTGTATTTTTACATAAAGCTGGTATAAGTTCAGGCATCAAAAGACTTTATAAAAACATTGGTTCAGAGATACTTAAGAGCCAAACCTGCACATTTGGTGTATGGACTTTGAGGTCCAGACAAAAACACTTGTTGAATTCCCATCCTGTCATTATGAGCAGAATATAAGACTACAGTAAAAATTGCAGACATTAATTACAGTATACATTTTGTCATCTGTTTCAGGTAAACTGGTTAACTGTACACAAAAGTTTTTAGAGGATTTTTTTTTTCCTTTCTACATCACTTTTTGCTGTGCTACTTAAACCTTAGGTAATCTCAGATACTCTTCATGACCTCCCTCAGGGTCAGCACTGGTTTGCACTGACTCAGAATCCTGACTGCATCTTATCTGACCCTTTATCTGCAGCTTTATCAGACACAGCACATCAAACTTTACTGAAGGTGGCAAATCACACCACTAACTGGAGATGTGTTATTCTCTGAACATTGAAAGAAAGAGCCAGTGGAGAGTGACTTAACAAATCTCGTGAAAAAGAGGTCTTCAATCTTAGGTGTAAATTTGCATGTAGTTGATTACAGTGCCAGTCTTGAGCAAGTGTGGGTCTCATGGCTGTGTACAGAGAACTGATTTGTTCATTTCAGTAAATTGTTCAAATAAGCAGAAAATGTGTGGCTGTTGCTTGACACTGTTACCACATAGACGCAATGCCAACACTGAAGGTAAAATGTAGTAAATTAAAGGTCAGCCACTGATAACAAGCTTTGACAATATTACCTCCAAAAACTAAAGGCTGAAGAACAGACTGAGGAATGTGACTCCAACTTGGTGAGAACAGGAACTACTAATTCCTCATTAAAAAAACACTTCCTGTGGCATTATTTATCTTCCTTGGGGGGATCTGAAAGCAGGTTGAATTCTAGTTAACTTCGGAAAGCTCACAATAAAAAGTACAACTACACAGGAGCTCCATAGCTGTATATTATGCCCCGTAATTCTGCAAACTTTGCAAGTTTACCCATCAGTCTTCCTCAAAACTTTACATACATAAGATTAAAATTTTATTTGGAGATGTCATTTCACTTTACTGCATATCAGTACATCAGCTCTTCTATAAGTGCACTCAGTGACTCCCTGAAGAGAGAGAAACTTAGCAGTGGTATATATATTTCCTGCTCATTACACTGTAAAAACCCTTGGAGAACTGATACATTGATTAACACAAGTTAGAAGTGCATTTTTGCCCTGATCAATACATTTGTGTGTTGCGGACTGGCTAATGGCAAGTGTCAGAGTGCCCACCTGTTTGGAATAATTGCAGAATACAAACATTAGCCTACTGAAAGAATGCATTTATTGGGCACAGAGAAAAATTTATGATCTTCAACTATACAGCCTGTGCAATAACAGTGACTGCCAAGTAGAGAAAAGATAGTTCAGCTATATTAAAATAGCAGGTAAATCTGGAGTCTGGGGTTTGCTCCAGGTATTTAAAGACCTGAGCAGAGCATAATGAAGGAACAGATGTACCACTTCAAGCCAGTATGGTACATGAGTAGCCTCAGAGGAGTGTTGGAACACAACATGAAAAAAGGTATAACTCTGATCAAAAATCTATGTCCAAAGGCTCACAAAATATACACACCTGCTTACAGACACCCTCTGTATGTATTCTTCAAAGTTTGATATAGATATGCTGTAACTGTAATTCATGTCTCTCCCTCAGGGTAGAGTACTTTTTATGCTCTTGTAAATTATTTTATATCCTAAAATAGCTTTTCTAGGTGAACTGAAACACTTTGTGGTGCTTTTAAGTACTCTGATACTTCTGACTGGCCATGTTTTTCATTTTAACATCATAAAATGGAGGAGGATCTCTCCTTTTTTGTTAATCCTATAAACCAGGAGATATAAAGTTCTCGCTAGAGACTAAGTCAGGTTGCCTTGTTAGGATGGAGGAATTAAATATTTCCCTAGAAACCACAACAGTAAGGTTATTCTAAGAGGAGCTGCTTTCGGTATTTTCTACTGCTGTGGTTCTACTCCAAACCACATATTTCCACATTCAGCAGGAGATAACTATTGTCTAGTGGTTCCACATCTCACTTGGTAGTCTAACTTGGGTACTCCAAGGCACAGAGAGGCATGACTTTCCAAAGAGAACAGAGGAGACTCAGAGCAGTTGAGCTGCCGGGAGCCCAGTGAGGAACTTCCAACAGGAGGCAGCGTATGTTGGACTAAGCTACCCTAGATATTTCATGCATTTTTAAGTTTGAGCCCTGAAACTCTACAGCTGCCAAAGCTGAATCACTACAGCCAGAGAAACATAAATTGCAGGAAATAGTCATCTGAGGGAAGCATATGGTCTGGTGCTGGTGCTCTGAGTGGGTGTCCTGACTTCCCTTAAAAAAGCCTGACATAGAAATGAAGAATTGTTTGATCTGAAACTAGCTAAATTTTTATTGTTGCAAGAGGATCTCTTTCCATGTTGGAGCAGCTAAATGAATGTATTTTCCCAGTTTTTTTGATGCAAAGTGTTTCTACAGCTCTGTCTCAAAGGACATAACTCTGTGGCTTCCACCTGGCCTAGTCAACTAGATCATCTTTTGAGTCAGAGCAGGAAGACGGGAACTTGCTCATCAACCTCTGGCTTTGGTGTTATTCGGAGTCAGGATCTGTACTAAGTTTGTCACATGCCTTTGTACAGGTGAAAGCCTTGGGTATTTGAGATTGTTCTCTGAAACCTGATGCACAGAAGTTTTGTACCAGTTCCATGGAGATGAAGGTAAGACCTGGTCTTGGGAAAAACCTTCTTAATTACAAGTCAAGCACTGATGCCTGAAATCAGATCCAGCACCTTGGATTTAGTCCTCAAAACAACACCAAATGGGTAATAGTAACTCAAGAAGCTCATGTTAGAGAAGTTAGTGTGCTAAATGTTACTTGTATTAAAGTAACACAATAGTGATTTTCAAAGTGTAATATGGAGCTTTTCCTGCTCCATTTCTGCAGTGCTGAATTTGCAGAAGAGAGACTTAGCTTTTCTCAGGTATCTGGGAGGTACTTTTAAGTGTTTCTAGAGTCTGAGAATGCTTTAATTGCAAAGGACTAAAACTGGTAAGGTGGTGGGGTTTTTTGTTGTTGGTGGTTTTTTAACTTCTGCTAGTAATCTGATACTTTTTTCTGTTCTTTTTGGTTTTCTATAGCCACACTGAGATTAGCTATATAGATAACAGAAATTTACTCACCCTAAACTATCTTTTACAAGAATATCAGAGGATGAGGTACTATTGCTGTAGCACAGAATATAAATGTAGTGTCATTGTTAATGTATGTAGTGCTCCTGCAATCCACAAAGGTACAAGAAAGTAAGATGGATTAACAGTGAAGTGACTCCCTCACCCTGTATTTTGTTGTTTACATGAAAAGTCCTTTAAATACTACTGTTATTCTGGCTCTGTTTTCACTAACTATGGGCTGATGCATTCATTCTTAAGCAAAAGCCATCTCCTTTGGAGTGCTGTGGCAACTGTCCATCCTAATTGAAAAGAACCCTTTCGGGACTTGCTCTCAATACCACTCTCAGTATGGAGAGCTCTAGGTTTTAAGGCAGGCTTTAACTAAGTGTAAAAATGTTTCAGGAAGGTGGCAATAAGTAGCCCAAGAAAACTGCATTCTAGACTTTGCTGCTCACCTAGATGAACCCTCTGATATGTGCTGAAAGGACTTCTTGTGCATCCAAGAGGAGCAACATAAGGTAAGATGCTGGTGACACAGGTTCTGGGAGAGCATTTCAGATCCCCTGATTTGTCTGTGAACTCAGTTTGGTGAGATATTCAGCTTCTGTCTGCAGGCTGTCTGTATTAGCACACCTAATAGAGAAACTATAGTACTGACTTAGTATGCAGTTGTTCACATGAAGTTCAGTGCTTCTGTTTGGATGCTCTGCTATGCAGTAATGAATATAATTTCAGATGAGATCTGTGCTGACCTGGTGGATGTAGAATCTGTCATGTGTCTTCTGTATCTCAGCAGATGTCACAAACTTGTTAAAACCTCTTAGTTACTGAGGTAGAAGGCTCTGAGTGGAGAAGGTGGGATTTTAGGTGTTTAATTAGAATAGGCACAACCTTACATCAGGAGGAGGAAAGGGCTGTTCAGTTTGTCACATGCACACCTTACCTTTGACTGATCTTCTCCATTTATTTCTACAATTTAGTCCATGTAGACAGGCATCAGGTGAAGAAACCAGCAGATCATGCTTGGGAGGCAATCTATTCTTCTCCTGTTTAGGGAGTTTGTCTGCAGTATTTAATTGCTCATATATGTCTGAAAATTATTGTATGAAATTGAAAGTTCACATTGCACTTTAAATGTGACCATTTTTCAGCCTTTAACATGTACTAGAATCATCCATTATATTACATTTCATGACATTTTCTCACATACCTTTTACATAAAACCCAAATTTCACTAGATGGATGATTCCCAAGAAGCAAGACAACTTTTCAGCCTGGCTTTTAATTCTGTTTGCTGTGTGAGTCTATGCTAGTCTGGCTGATGTTCACTTCCTGACCTAGGTAAGGAATCACAAGGATTTTATAGAGTTATAACTTATTACTGATAATTTATTCATATTCAAGTCTGACCCTTTTAGGACATGTCCTATGTAACAGACTCTTTCATTACATTGTCTTGCCTAATTTTTACACAAAACTCCAATCCCACTGAATGGATATTTCCCAAGAGCTGGGACAAGTGCGTAATGAAGGAATCGTTGCCATAGGGGTTTTGCAGAGTTACAGCTTGGTGTCGTTAATGTATTCAGTTTAGAAATTGCCTTTATACTATAAAGGCAGATAGTCAAGCTGAAAAAGGGAGATTAAATCTCAATTGATTTTGGACACTTATGAAATATTCTTTGGAAATGTGGAGCACCTTTCTCTTAGCAAATCCTTGGAAAGACTGAGTCTGTTTTTAAAGAACTACTTGAGCATCACTTTTTAAACTGCAAGGTAACTCTGAAGCATGCATTTATAAGCTTTATTTTCATTGATTTATACATGAAGAATACAAAGCAAAAAAAAAGACTGAGAGGAGTACATGACCAAAAAAAAAAAAAAAAGCTCAGTTTTAAACTTGGGGCTTCCTGCTCTTGGCATATCCTGCTCTTGGCACATCCTACCCTTCTTTTTACAGATCTTTTGACTCCAACTTTGTGTATGTCTAATACGTTTGAAATCCACATGGTTGCCAAACTAGGGGACAAAAAAACAAAAGAGAAATTATGGTTAGAAATTTGTGCTTTCTTGTGGAAATTTTTTTCATCAGTGAATTACTCAACACTTGTGCTGTTGCTGAGACAACCATTAAACTGAGATGGAATAGGTAAGTCTTAATTGTGAGACCATTCTCCCCAACATATCTTTAGAAAATTGTATTCGTACTTTGCACTGAATGAGAGATCCTCTGAATGTTTTCTACTGTGCAGTTCTGCAGAGATGTCTTAGAGTACAAATACAAACCTAAGTCCCAGTTTAAAATTCATTACTTCATATTAAAATGAGCTCAAACAATTTTTAGCTTTTCTCCAAAACATTCTGAGTGGAAGCTGGAGGAAAATAAAAGTACAGAACCGTCAAACAAATGACGTGTCTCTGACAGCGACCAATAGTAAATGCTCAAGTGAGAACAGAAATAAGGACAGAAGTAATCCTATCCAAAAAATTATAGGGACCTATCCAACAAATATATAGGGACCGTTTCTACTAGATGTTTCTCTGATTGAAAGACCAAATACTGTAAGATTTAAAAGAAAAATGTGGTGCATTCCATGAGACTCTAATGTATACAGAATTAGATACATCATGTACAAACAGCTTCTGTCTCTTGATTTCCATGGAGTTTTAGCTTTTAAGCCTAAAACTGTCAAACACTCAAAGTGGAGGCATGTGGTCTCAGTCAGACCTCTAGATGTGAGGGGGACTGCAAAGTTCAAAGTTCAGAGTGCCAAGCTGTCATGAAGTAAGAAGGACTCTTCCCTTCCCATTCAGCATCATCTACAGACACAGGGGACTTGTGCTGCCTGGGTCCAGGCAGGTCTGGAAATGCTGGAAACCTAAAACCAAGGGGGCCACTGAATGTCTGTGCCCTCTCTCTCACCAGGTAACCTGTTCTGTCAGAGCTAGTAGGAGCTTTTAATATGGATGATCATACTCTTTGTCAAAGCTGTAGTATTAAGGAAGTGGAAGAATATTACTTTATAGGTGATGGAGTTGACTTGTTAATGAGGTCTTAATAGTTAAATCCTGTTTTGAAAATATTCATTCCCATCTCATCTCCTGACTTTCTTTTCACTTTCTATTCTTTGGTGACTGGAACACTTTGCTGTTCCCATTATTTATAGCCAAGGCTGACAAGCAATCATGTCTGACAAGCAGTGGATAGAGGATCTCCCATCTTATGTTCTAGCTCACAGAAGTCACTTTGAAGGAACCAGTCACCCAAAAAATTATCAGCCCTATTGAGAAGCTGGGTCAGACATGGGTGACAATAAGCACTCAGAGGAGCCACAAGAGAGTAGTGACTCCAGAACCTGTAAATGCAGATACTTTTTAATTTAGTCACACGGTCTTGCTGGAAGAGCTTGGCTCTGTCCTCATGCCAAGAGGATAATGACATTTATTGGGAAAACTTATTTTTCAGGCAAAGATTCTTTTTAGATCTGTATCCTATTTTATTTTTTTCCCCCCAAATAAAGCCATTTGCAGTCTAACCATAGGAAGTCCAAATTGAGGTGTTTAGCAAATAAATGATAGTGAATTCTAGTTCTCCTGGATAACCTTGATCAGGGATATAAGTTGTTGGTGCTATTCACGTGGGTAGGTTTTCAGGTTGGTGATATCTTTTGCTGGGCATTTTCCTCACTGCCGTGTTTCAGAGTTACGCTTTCTGCAGTGGTACAGCTCTCAGCTGCAATAATATTTCCATTTCTCCTCAGCATGAGAGAAACAACTAGAATCCTGGCTTGCAATCTGTCTCACTAATGCTTAAGCTGGTGTTCTCAGCCCTAAGGGCTTGTAGGAAGTTTAATTACGCTCATTTCATAATTTCAAGTGATGGTATTTTGTAAACATTTTTAATGTATCATCATTAATATACTAAGGAATGAAATCTATTTCTGCCAAGAAAGAGGAAATAAATCTTCACTATCTCTTTGGTCCACTAGTTTACATTTAGAATAGAACACCTTTTCTGAAAAGCTGTTGGAGACATATGCTCCCATGATTATCTCACAGTGATTTATCACTAACTCTAAAATAAACATTATATCCAAGTTACCTGCTTGCTATTGCCCTTACTATGCCATTTCAGAGTATCTTAAAGAACCAGAATATGAACATTGATGTGGGTTTGTTGAGTAGAGGGGGGGTTTTGCCTGTACTCTGTTTTAGTATTGTTGCCTTATGTAGATTTTCAAACTGTATTAAGCAAGAGGGAGAGAAACAAACAAAACCAGGAATCCTAGCTGGAGAAGGTAAACTCACACATAGAAACAAGTATTGAAATCTCCTTATTGGAAGGATGCTGAGTTGAAAGTAATTTCATGTACTAGGGAAATGGTAAACTCATTAAAATATAAGGTGTGTTATACCTTAAAAGCTGAGAGGATCTTGTAGATCTGAAATATGTAGATCTGAGAGGATCTACATATTTGGGGCTGGGTGACTTAGTGCAGCCCTCAATAGCTTGAAAGAGGCATAGATCATGGTCTGAGATGTAATTCTGCTGTCAGCTGCCCAGAATCTCTCAGTTTGTGAACTGGGCTGTCTCTTTTCCACTTTCCAGCCACTTTTGCAAGTAACAAACAGCCCTATTTCCAACAGAGTTGAGAAGAAGGTGTTTTCTTGTAGCTGAAAAATCAAGGTGACCCAAGGTGTAAGACAAGTGGAACCTGTAGTCCTCTGCCTTAGCATGAGGTGCCTGCCTCTTGGTTAACAAATCACAGTCTGCATGCACTTCAGAGGAATAACTCCAGTAAATTATGGAAATTTACTTGTATTTGAGATAAGAGTCCAGGGACCCTTTCAGTATAAGACATCTGTTTATGCCAGACCTAGGTAAACCAAGAATATTTAACAGCTCCAGAACAACTTACACTGAGTTGAGGTTTAGGAGGAGAGTGTAACAAAGAAGAGGGTGAGGTTTGAGGAAATCATACTTGTGTGGCTACATTTTAAAAGAAAAAGATGACTAAAAGCCACTTGGGTACTTTCTGGTGGCTAATCTAACTTATTTTTGTTTTAAATGTTTGATCTATGTTGCAAATCTAGTTCTCACACTGTGCACAAAATTAGAGCTCAATTAAGGAGTTTAGTCACAAGATGCATCATTGCCCCAACTTGAAAAATGAGGGGAAAGAGAGAGAAAGGTCACTACTCAGCCCTTTGTTACTGTACCTTTTTCTTCTTTGTTTTTGGTGATAGTTCCTGCAGAAAATTTGTTAATAGCTATGTGAGGAAAACATCCCTGCTCCTTCACTAAAACTTCACCCAGTGTCAGTAATTCTCCCTTTAAACCTTCTTGTTAAATGCCTTGGGCAGTGAATTAAGCCTGAACGTTTAAGATACTTGTCTCCCTTTTGGAAAAGCTGGTTTAGGCTCATAAACTTCTTTCATTGCAGGGAGCATGCTAAATACTGTTCTGGGCCTCCAGATTGTTCTGAGGTTGTGCAGTGGCAAAACTGCTCTGTAGAAATTTTGGGTGGGTTATTTTAAAAAAATAATAAATAATTGCCATTGGGTATAAAACTCTGAGTGCAGTGGAGACTACTACTTTAGCATTGTTAGAATAGCACTTCATGGTTCTAAAGCATTGAGAAGAACTGGTTTTTTACCATGTTTAAGCTGGTGTATGCAAATTCGAAACCTGAAGGATTGCCCATATATATTTGACAGATACAGTATAAATAATGCTATGAGGTCCTAGAGCAATGTTGTTTTGTCCTGTGGAGGTAAGCCCTGCATTGCATATTTATTTACTTCAAATGTTTTCTATTTTTCAGCATCATCTCTCTAGTTATTTTATCTGGTAGAGCTTTAGGATAAAATATAGGCATGCAGAACAGAATACCACATTAAGTTTTCCTGGCAAAAACACATGTAGCCTGCTAGAAGACAGGAGCTGAGGTTAAAAATAGTATGTGGCAGTGCAAGGTGGGGACTTGGGAGTTTAGGACACTCTAATTATTCACTAGACCAGTATGCTTCTGTCATCTTCACCAATTCAGAATAACACTTGGAAAAAACAAGTGACCCTCACTATCATACATAATGTGGCAGCTTAATTGGCAAGGAGAGGGTGAAAAGTAGGCTAGGAAAACCCTTTGAGACTGATGGAGCATATTTCAGTGGCTTCATCAAGGTAATGTTCCCCAGGTGATTGAAAGCAGCAAATATTTCATGAGGAAAAAATAAAAATGGTGCTTCAATAGCAGAACCCCAAACAAATTATCACAAACGGGTTGTTTTTTTTTTTTTTTTGAGACTTTTATATCCTACATATCTAGAGGAAAAGTAAAAGAAAATTATTAACTTTAATAGCCACAAATTATAGTGCTAGTGTACCCAAAGATAACTTGCATTTGCAGTGAGATTTCACTAAGAGAGGTTTTCAGGTGTAATACATATTAGCTTTCATCAAAGGAGGGAAGCAGTCAGCAAGAATTTTTGTGCAGGTTGCCACAAAGCATGCCCTTTTGCATATGTGACCAGAACAGACATAATACTGAAGCATCCTTAACTTCTTGGTCACAGAGCCTATCTAGATCCATCAATCTCAGAAAAGCTCACATTTCTTCCATATTTAATTTACAGACAAATTCTATAAAGCACCTTTTAAGTGTAAACAATGTAGACTACAAATTAAATGAAGACTGGTTTTTGTTATTGTCTTGACTTTCTAACTAGCATAATAAAACTCCAAAGAAAGTAACTTCTGGAGTTTCCTGGACAAGTACACTTATCCTGTTAGATTTAAATAAATAAATAAAACTTTAAATATCTACTTAAACAAAATGTATGGCCCCATTATTAGAAGGGGTATGTGTCCCCATCATCAACATAAAATTAGTCATGTATATTATTTTGATTGTAATTTGGTAATGTTTTCTGTCAAAAATACATCACCATGTGATTTTGCTTCTTTAACATTACTAACATGTACCATAGCAACTACTGTAAGCTACTGGTTTGACCCAACAAAATACATGGGAAACTGGAAAACAGTTTCTCCTATGCACACAAGCACTCCCGTGCACACAGTGTAGGTTGTTACCAGCAAGGGTCCTATGTCTGTATGGGCAGACTAGATGTTCTAGAAAGCCTACATTAACTTGGGTACTTTAAATGACTTAAACATATTTGAAACAAAAAAGTGTTGCTAGTTGTTAATTGTCAGTTAAAGTAATTCCTGATCAGCCGTGACTAAAAATATTTGAGGGTAATGCTGTTAGTATTAGTCTTTTGAACCATGTGTTTGCATCCCAAGATCATACATCTTCATGTATGCTTTATGCTGAATGGATCTGGCTGGAGTATTTTTTGGTTTAAGGCAGGTTTATGTTTATGCTACTGGAAAAAGAAAAATTTAAAATATGAAATGGGAGTTTTGTTTGATAGTGATATTACAGATACTTGGTAGTGAATTACAGAAACTTATGATCACCATGCTCAGTAGTGAGATACAGTCAGGGATATAATTGTCACACCTTACTGGTTGTCATACTTCCTTTAATACCTTCAGCTCTGACCTGAAAGTAAGCTGTGTCATTATAATGGGCCATACACGATCAGAGATGTTTCTTTCCAGAAAGAAGAGAAAACTGTTCTTCTAACAATTTTCAAGGCTGGTAAAATTTTAATTCACGAATCAAATAAATAAATAAAAAGTACAAGGAGATGTTTCAATTACACAAGTCTATCAACCTATACAAAGAACGAAACATTTCTTAAGCTGACTGCTGTGCATCACGTTAATTAGTCATCACCAGAGAATGAAGGGCTCCATTAGCACACAGGTGCATGTGAGACAATATTATAGGAATGTATACGCATGGAGCCTCAAACCTAACCACCTTATTTGCAATCTGTTACTGAGCTAGAATTTAGTTAAACATCTTGAAGATGTACAAAATCTCTTGTAGAGGAGGCGCTGGCTCTTAAGTAATTGGCAGCAGTGCTAGCTCATTAGAATAGCCTCTCCTCTGACGTGTCAAATGTGCCCTGTGTTGAGCTGTTCAATTATCAGCAACCAATTTTTCCTCTTCTCACATCACTCAGCATGACAAACCAGTGATATTAACCACATGGGTTAAGGCCAATGCCAGTCATTGTTTACATCTCAGGTTAGCCAATTCTCTTTCAATCAATGCAACATCTCTAAAAATACAATACAAATAGAACTGGTGGTGTAGTCTTCATAAAAACCATATGACTTCACCACATTTCAAAACTAAAACAATAAATTATAGATGTGCAGTACAAGCTGTGGTATGAAACTGGCTATATTTAACTTGAGAAATATAGGGACCATGCTCCTGAAAGGAACTGGTTGCTGCATTTGCCAGTACCCAGCTGGTAGGAGACACCAAAACCTAGAGTTTCAGAGAATCACAGCATAAAACATCCATGTGGAGGAGGTCCCTTAGCTTTTCTCACATTGAATCAGGGGGTCAGTAGTACATTCACCCAGGTACTGCCCAAACCCTTCTCCTAAGTGATTGGAGTCAAATGGTGAGAAGCCTGGGGCATCCTTTCTTTTGTGTGTTACCTCCCATAGGCTGGCACTGGATTTCAATCACTGTTATCTCTTATTTGGGTTATTTAGGTTCCTTTCAAGCTCACAGCTTTCCCTAGTCTTTAACTAGCTGAATAATTTAGTGCATTTTACCTGTGTAATCTGTGCATTTTATCACCTCAGTGCTCTCCTGTGGTCAAAGATCACTGATAAACGAGGAAAGCAATAAAATATGTTATTCACACTGTACTATCTGCTGCCTTACTGTGCCAGGATTAGCCGGGAGAGCAGGCGTCTGTTCACTCTTATCCACAGCATATTGCTGATCATCCCTCAGTCCTGGCATAGAGCAGCACTATGCTGTTCACTCTTTCACTTCCTAACTTCAGCAACAGCTGAAATGTAGCAACGAATCAGTGAGTCTAACATCTACTTGAGGACAATTAAATCATATATTTTTCTTATCACCAGTTTTGAAAGCAATAGTGATGGAAATCCACAAAGTACTGTGACTATCAAGAATTTAAAATGCTGATAATATGCTTGTGTATGCATACCCAATCCTGCTGATTCTGTCAGTTTGGAAAAAGCTACAGTCTAAGCGGAGCAGGGTGAAGTTAGCTTGTCTTTCCAGCTGAAGTTAGCTGGAAAGACATGAATCATAATTCTAAAGAGAGAGGCTAGGGAAAAGGACAAAGAAAAGTAGCCAGTAATATTAGGAATTTCTTGAGCTCTCTGTTCCTAAACAGCGTGTAAGCTCTGACGAAGAAGCACTTCTCTTGTCCTTGACATGATGTTTGTGATCTGCTGGATCTTGTCCGTGCAGCCAAGGACAGAGCAATGTTTTGGCTCACCTACCTCAATCCCTGGCTTTTCACTTAGAGCCAAAATCTTGCAGCTGGTTACCTTCTGAAATGAGCACCAGCCATCATTTTTTTTTCTCCAGCTTTGCTTTCACTGACAATAGAGTAACACAAGAGCAATGTTAGGCGCCTCGAGTAATGCCTAAGCGTGGGGTCTGGCTGCAGGCTGAGCAGTAGTCAAGCACTAGTTACATAGCGGGAGTGTCTCAGTGTGACTCCTTATCTCCCTCTTTTCTCCCTCCCCTCCCTTATTGTCCCCCATCATGTATAAACATAGACACTTGAGTTCAGAATTTTTTATAACACTGTGTTTTGTCTGAATTTTGACTTTATTTCCTGTTTCATTTCTGCTGCCCAAAGGTTTGGTTACATTGCTTTTGGTTGCTCTCTTTCCTTTACATAAAGGGAGTAAAAATCTGTACACCACATTTAAATATATATTTCTGTAGTATAGACACTAGATAAAATAAAAGAGAGAACATGGATGCTCAAAAGATTCAGTAAATACACATAGTGGCTGTTATTAAAAGTATATTCATCCAGAATCATACTGGTCTCATAGCTGGGCATAGCTGGGCTCCCTTGTGCAGTACTGTACCACTGCGGGAAAATACAGTGTGGAGGGAATTTCTTTGCTTGTGATGGGAATAGCATAATAAATACATCCTGAGATGGTCAGGATAGCTATTATTGTGCCATGGCAAGCTTGGGCCTTTAAATGTCTAGCCATTTTTCTTTTTTTTAAAGGGCTCATTTTATATACGGTTCATCATTGTACCACTGACCTTTTCTCTTCTGACTTGCGCTGACGACATCATGGAAATGACAAGATTACCAGGAGCAATGGAAATATGTGCTTATCATTGTACAAATTAGCAAAGATCTGGCAGCAACAGGAACATGATAGGCTGCTACATCTGCTTCAGTGCAGATGAGAAAGCCACATCCCAACCATCTAAAATCGGCAACCAGAATTCAGTCAGGGACAAAAGCTCCTGCTTGTCCAGGAGCTTCTATCAGTGTGGGAGCATCCAGATGAAAATGTCTGATTATCATCTATTATAATATGGAGTTAAAGCTATTTTCCACTTTCAGTAGATAAATAGCACAATTACTTATCAGTATCTCCTATTTTAAATGTGGCGCTTAAGAATATTTTCTGGACAGAATTTCACTAATTCCTTTCGCATAACAACCTCCCCACTCATTTTAATTCCCTTATTCAATTTTACAGTTATAGTGAGCACTGACATACTTTACCTGTATTTTAGGGTGGTTTTAAAATTCTCATAAGAATATGGGGTTCTTGTATTATCACTTAAAATGCTTTAATACTCCCAAGACATTACTCTTCACTCAGTATAGAAATATTATTAGGCTTGTAGCAGAGCTTAACTAGTAGATTCATACTCATGGTAAAAGTTAAGCATGGTCTTAGTATCATATTGAATTTGGGTCTTGGAAACATAACTATGCCTGCTGATTTACTAGGATAGTGCTGTAGAGTGAATAAAATACATAAATGGATGTCAGCTAGGTAAGAGAGAAGATCACACAGAACCCAATACTTGTGTAATCATATCCTGGCTATGATGGGAATGAAAAGGATATTTTGAGTTGTGTTACTTAGGTGATCTGCCAGTCCAGCAGACCTTCTCTGGCTTCTATCCTGGTCACCACTTCCTCCCCCCAAAAAAAAATGAAACAGAAAACAAGAAAAACAAATCTGGATACTGTTTTCCGTTTAAAAGTTTTATTTCTGTGCATTATCAGAAGTTGCAGGTGACTATGGAATATATGAGGTGAGGATTAGGCTGCAGTAGGTCATCCAGGGCCACTCTGGTGCAGCAGGTATTGACACAGTGTTGTGATGACTGCATGTATAAAAGGAGATTTCAGTTTTCTTAATAACGTTGCTTTTTTTTTTTTTTTTGATTGTCTTATACCTGCTGAGAATATTTGCTTTTTATCATTGACAAACAGGTAAATGTTTCTGTAAGAAAAGGCTTTTCCTTTATGCTCAAGAATATAAGAAGTAAAGGCATAATCAAATATACAGAGATAAAAATATTTCCCTGGGAAGGTCACAATGTAGTAATAAGGAATGTCCTTCAATAATCATTGTGATTTTAAAGGGAATAATTATTTAGTATCATCTTCCTTTGTCAGAATTTCCTTTAGCATTCTTTTTTCCTGTGTTCCCACTACTCTTGTGTATCATACACATGGTGTTAGTGGGACTGAACAAGCTGTACTGGGTAGCCCGGTGCTCTATGTCTTTATCAACAGAAAAAGATGGCAGAACAGCATCTGTTTCTCTGACTGCAGGCATTCTGGTACTTTATCTGTATGTTTATAGCTGGAGGCTATACTAGATCTCTTTGCTCTTGTGGTTTGGTAATTCTAGTAGCAGGTAGCTTTGGCAGCATTTCATATCCGTAATTGTATCCGCGACTGTCCCTCAGTGAAGTGGATGTGCTCATTTCTATCCATGATTCTTTTATCCTAATTGAGTAACTGGAGCTCACTAATGTCCAGTATGACTCAAACTCCACACCAGGTGATGGCCTTCATACCACTGTGCCACGTCATGGTTTTCCTACTGCTTCTAGATCTCCCTGTGGGTAGCAAAAGAAACTTACAGGCTCCCTGCCCAGGTTGGCACCTCCCTGGGAAGTGGCTCTATGCAGCTACTCAAATTAATTGGCATAAACAGAGAGGGACAGAGGAAGACGTTTGCGGAGAGATACCAGCCTTTAATGCAGGCAGGCTCATCTTTCTCTGCAGTCAGTGAAAAGGGAAAGGTCTCCTCTATATACAGTTCCTGTTGTTCAGATTATGAAGTGACTAATCCAGGCATCGCGATTCCCCTCAAATTTTCTTTTAAAAAAAAATTAGCTAAAAATTAGGTAACTATGACTCTGTAAACAACAATGAATATCAGCAGTGTTAGGGTAAACAAGACTAGTAAGACTAAACAGGAAATTACCAAAAATCATCAGAGTACTGTAGTTACAAGCAAGGTAATCCCCAAATTCACCAATATCTGAAAATCAATATGTTTCAGAAAATGTATCCAAGTCCCTGGCTCACTCCCAATTTTCTGAACTCACTCAAATTTGCTGTTGGTTGAAGTGCTTAGAATAGCACATGTGGAAAATTTAATGCAGAGTACTTCAGCCTTTCATTCTCTATCTGAAAGGAGATGCTTCCATTTGGGCTCTTCATTTGTCTCAGAAAAGTGTGGATATGAGTCTCTTCCCAGCACAACCCATACAGGCAGCCTCAACAGACTCCTCTTCCAGTATAGCATTAGGCTTTTGGAGATCCCTCGCTGTATTTATGTCTTGTAAAGATCCTATTGCATTGTCAGCACTTAGCGCCAGATAATTCTAGAGCCAGACACTCCCATCACAAACCACAAGTTACTTCTATTGATTTCAAATACAATGCTTTTATCTCCATTCCATTCAGGAAAGAGTGTGGTTCAGTCATCCTCACTATATAAATCATTTGAGTAATACAAGAAAAGTAACACATTGGAGGAAACTCTTAGACAGAGGCAATGCTACTTTGTAGTAACTCCTAGGAGGACTTTTTTTTCTTGGAAAGTGACATATTAATTCCAGTGAAGTTATGGGAGTATTGCTCCTGCCTTAGATATGAATGGGAGATAATAAACTTTCCTCTTCAATTTGTAAGTCTTTTGAGTACCTGGTTACTAGTTACTAGACCTCATTAATGGCAGGTAACTAATAGTTAAGTCTTAACCCCAAATTAACTGTATAGAGAATAAAAAAAATCAGTTAAAAAGAGTGTCTCCAAGAAGTTTAGTTTTAGGTTCCTTCACTATAATCAGGAGAAACAGAAAAATATGTATGGAGTGAGCACAGATACCACACTACCAGTGTGGCTGTCAAAGAGAGCATATTTTAGAGCTTCACACATGGCTTGCTTTTGAAGCAATCTGAATGACTAATGGTGGGAAAGAAGTGTTAGAAGGGCTTCTTTATCTCTATATGTTACCAACAAAAAGGCCATTATTAATGCAGTAGCAGAATCTTAAGTTACAGGCAGACACGAGACGTGGCTGCTCATAGCAGGACCCAGATGCAAAGCTAGAAAAGATACATAATGCTTCCCATAGCAGCATCTGGCTTTTTGGCAGAGTCTACACACTTGGGCATTGACAACTCTGGATTTGCTTTGTAGTCTTTCAAACAGTTGGATTGCAGTGGCCCTGGGCAAAACTACAGAACCTTTTCCTCCATAGCACATCATTTTACATAGCATTTCACAAAAGAATTACCACTGAAAATGAACATAGTCTGTGCAATTAGTCTGATAATTAAGACTTAAGTACTGGACAGAGATCAAAGTGCTTGTAATCTGCAATAAAGTTCCTAGAGTTGTAAGGATTTTCAAAATGTTAGCTTGTGCTTTATTGCACCTTCCATTTATTGTGTACCCATGATAGCAGCAAACACATTTTCCCAGTGGATATAAGCATGTATAACTGCAACACCTGTTACTACATAAGCCTGGTGTTTCTCACAATATGATTACTCTGTCAACGACTGCCATAAAAGGTGGCATCTGTATTCATCAAAAAGAGTTATCAATAAATGTAAAGCCATACCACAATTAGAGATCTCCAAGGAAGAACAAATCCAACCAAAAAAAAAAGTCAACGACACTATTTAATTACTAAGATTGTTAATCAATAAAATGCCTTCATAACTTTTAATTAAATTTTTATTTGAACTGAATGTTTAGAGAGTCTGATTCTTTGTTTTTGTTTCATTTAACAGTTGCACTACTAAAGTACTGGTGACATCTGTGAACAACCATCCTCAGGGGGACACTTCATGTCTGTAAGTGCATTTTGTCACCTACAGAGGGTGTTAAGAATCTTGTTAAAAATAAAGGAAATAGTTAGGAGACATCTCACTGTAGCCATTATTATAGTGCAAATTACCAGGTAGAGTAATACAGAAGCTGTCAGGAAAGGTTAGTAAGAAACAGTGTCAGGAAATCAACCATTCAGCAATTCATCATGGCCTAGCACTAGCTCTAAAATGAAAGCTTTTAAAAGGCATTGTTTGATGAAGTAAGGGATATTTTTTTCCTTTTTTTTTCTTTTTTTTTTTCCAGTGAATAAAGATAACTAGCTGGGTAGTTCTCTCATGAAAGATATAAAGACATAATGATGAAAAATGTCAATTATTTTATTGCACAAATCTGTAGGTGAGGTAAAAACCAGTGAGAGGTTGCTGCAGTTGAAGGAGGCCATTGCAGTATAATACATCCCCTTTATTTTCATTTTAGTTTTGAAATATACAGTCTGATTTTTGCAATCCTTATTCAGACAAAAAAATGATGGGCTTTCTAGATCACCAGATCATCCCTAGAGGCTCTCTAAGGTGTCATAAAAATACCAAATACAAAACCCTTCCAAACCACCAAAAGACTGAGCCAGTTGAGAAAGAGCACTTTGCATAGGCCAGTGCTTTCCTGGTTAATTCTGGCTGGGTGAAGTGGATGGAAGGCAGTACAGTTTGCATAAAATTTCCTTTTGCAAAGAGAAAAACTAGACAAACATCTACTGTAAACCTGCTGTTCAGAGGCCTGGTTAGGTGCCAGGATCCCCACGGCTCTAAAATAGCTCTGTGATACTTAAGAACCAGAAATGTGTCAGGAAAGAAAGCAACCAAAAACCTATCCTTGTATTTCATACGAAAATTTCACAAGAACTATCATTAACCAGCGATTGCATTGGTGTAATAAATAAATAAATGTTAAAAGACAGTTGTCTCAGATTGAGGGCATTCCATAAGTTTAAGTGATTGCTGGAAGATTTATAAAGATGATAAAAAGAAATAGCAAACAGCAGAAGACTGTATAAGACAGCACGTTCAGGAACACCACACTTTGCTGAAGTCTCAGAGAGCTTTTGCGCAGTACAGCCTATATGAAACTACAGGGAAGAATAATGCAGTTACTGATTAATAATTTTTTAATGGGGTTGATTGATGATTAGATGGCAGAAAGTTTAATCACAAACTCACATCAAGTTTGCATTGATGACAAAGGATTATATTTATATCCAGCTTTAATGAGCTACCAAGGGCTAGTCTTTATTTGCAATGTTAGTGATATTTTCTGAAGACTTGTCAGAATGTAGCACTCACTTCTCATGGATATAAAAATACCCTTATGAACAGATAATAGCATAAATCACTTTTAGTATTTGGATATCAGATATGTATGAAAACCCTGCTAACTACCTTCAATAAAGAACTTTAAAAATCACTCCTCAAAATATATATGTGTATTTTAATTCACAGGAGAACAGATTAAGAGAATGCTCCTTCTATGACACGTTGGATAAGAATCTGTCTTGTTGCAATGCTAAAAATTCTCAATCCATCAATTAAATGCAGATTCAGGGCACCATCTCATATTTCCTTGTCAAGTAAATTATGCCTTATATCAAAGACCACACAGATTCCTACTTAACAAAACGGGGGTATGTCTGAACATATCATAAATGTGAAATATGAAAGAGAACAAAATGAGACAGCCAATAAAATGTAAGATTTGTAAGTCAGATAGCATATACCTTAGAAATATTGTTACCAGTACTCAGAATTTGTGACTAAAGAAATATTCATAAGTTGTCGCTAATTTTCCACACCAATTGGAACTTTCTTATAATACAAACCAGAAAAAAATCTGAGGGAAATTAAAAGAAGAAAAGTAGCAGATGAAATGGTGTTTTAATGTACATATTTCTATATTTGCCTATATATAAAGATATTTATCTTTATTTCTCTCTTTTTTCAATTAAGAACTAAGCTGGGAAAAGGATACATATTATTAAAGAACAAATTTTGAAGATATGCTATTATTGAGAACAGTCAAAGGTAAAACCATAAATACAAATTGCCTATGGCTGTCATAATATGTGTCTGGGTAATAAAATGGTAGCTCAGATTCATGTAAATAAGGGCAAAAAGAAGTATGAAGAAATCAGCTCTAAGTAAACTACTGCCACTCTAAGATGAGATCTTTGGATTGGGTTGCTTTATAAAACCATTAATTTGGTATTCCTTAGTTTTCATAAAGCAAATTCTGTCAAGAATAATTTGGAAAGAATTTTCATAGAAAATACTGAACTGATTAGACCTCTGACGTTCATTTTTGATGCTTATTATTCTGATCAGAGTATAGTAGAAAGCTACTCCAGAACTTGCCTCTAATCAACATAAAAATACATTAATATTGTGTGCTTTCCTTCTAGAATGAATGCTCATCCTTTTGTTTCTCTTTATTAGAATCTCAGCATCCTGAAGCAGCTTTCCCAGATGAACACTCCAAAGAATTCTGGCTAAACAAGAGAGCTAGCTAGAAGGCAGGAATTCCAAAGTATGTAAGTATTTAGATAATTCCTTTTTTTAGTGGCTTAGTTAATATGCTGTACTTCATGGACAACTGGCTCCTGCCAAAAGACTTTGACACTGATATTGCAACCAGGTTATCATATGCCTTGCTTTCTGATTCAAAATTAAGTTTTGTGGTATATAACTGAACAACAGCTTATTCATACAAACCAATAAACATCCTCAACATTTCTTTTTTAATCTTTATATGAATAGACAGATACACTCATTCTCTAGGAGCTCACTTCTATCAGCAAGGATCACAAGCTGCTATTAATCCTACATCAACCCTGCACTGATCTGATATTACCTGGCCTCCTGGATAAAAGAGGCAGCAGAAATTCACCTCACGATCCATGCATCAAGCCTCTAAGCTCTTGGTGAGGTAGCCTGCTTCTTCAGACTGACATTAAGCTTGATGTAAAATCTTCAGATGAAGATGAATCTGCCATGTGGAAATAGTTCCTGTGTTTAAGTACCCTTTGCACTTTATTCTCGCTCTATGCTTCGCTCTTTTCTCCAGTCATTAGATCTTCCTGTACTTGTGTCTGTTTATAGGTATCAGATGCCTTCATCTGTAGATAATTATGGACCACGATCAAATTATCTCTTAATTAACTGTGGATGAACTAAATAGATTGAGTTCATTCCAAATCTCTGTGGAAAGCTAGGTTCCCACTTCTCAGGGTTTTTCTTTCTCAGAGGTTTTCTGATACATCAACATACTTTCAGAGGGTTGGTGTATCTCATGCCAAATACCCTGCCTCAGAAATAGATTTGATTTCACGTGTGTGATCATTATTACCATTTTTCACAGTATTTCCATCTACATCTTGAAGAATCAGATTAGGTCTTTCTTTGTCATTCTGTGACATCTTTCCCAGCTGCTTTTCAGCCATGACTTCCAAATCTTTCTAGTCCCTACTTTCCAAGCATCATTGTTTTCCATCCTTCTAACGGCTGGTGCATTACCCACGGCTCTTCATTACTTCCTTTGTTTCTTTTTTCCATTACTCCTTATACCCAAGTACATATTATGTGAAAAAAAACCCACCCAACCCTTCCTGCAAATTAAAATAAATCAGTATGTGAATGTACGATATCTGCCGTTAGTTGTTGAAATGCAATCACAATTATTCTCTTCTCTACTAAAACAATATCTTCCAGTTGAGAAGGAAATGTGATACAAGGAATATATCACGAGATGGAAAAAATAATTCATTTCTTAATGACGTTGGGAGTTTTTTCTGTTTTGACAATTTCCCCCACATTTTATACTGAATAGATCAGCAATCACAGCATACGTATATTTGCAAACATGAAAGAAGCATGTGGATTGTGCTAATGATAGTGGTGGTGGCAATAGAAAGGAGATGGTAGTTCATGACTTAGGTTCATTAATCAAAACTGTTTGAGCCCATGTCCATGGAATCTTGCAGAATGAAGGTCTCTTTTGGCACTCTGACCTGACTTTACTATAAGGTTCATGTAAGAAATGGGTAATTTGGTTTTCCCCTAATTTGAGATCAGACAGCAATGATGAGGATTTTACCACCTTTGGATAACATTCTTAAATTAATAGCAGTAATACCATGTCTCATATACAGGAGAATGAATGAATGAACAAAATTGGCTAAATTGTTCAACAGTGTGCTACACAATCCTGGCATTTTCAATCATATCAAAGTCAAAAATTTTTGCTTGGAGAGACAGCAATGTATGCACCTATGTGGTGGAGATGAAAGTGGTGGGTATATGGGGATGTAACTTCCAATTTAGTTCATGGTATAATGCACATGTACAATTTTAGGAGCTGTCTGTCTGCTGTTCAGTCAGCTGCAGCCGATTACAGGATGGAGGGAAACACCATGCTCTTTCACAGAGGCTTCATTTCTGCTCTTTCACTTTAATCTGGAGTTACAATCCTTCAGCTAACTGTGAGAGGTTTCTTTCCACTGTGGGGAAAAATATGACTGAAATCATAAAATCTTATTGTGACCCTGAAATCTTATTGTGACCTCATCAGCTTCAAGTGTAGTAAAGATGATATATGTAAAAGGAACTTTCCTCCAGCTGTATAAAATACCACTACAGATAACATCATCTTCCATATTCAGCAGCTACCAGTAAAGCTCTTAAAGCATACTCTCTTTCTTTGTCTCTGTGACCATTTTTACAAGAGGAAGCATGAAGTTAAGATATTTTACATGCTCATGGCTGCTCAGGAAAGATGAGAAGCTGAAAGCCATGACAAAACCCTCACCATGCTGATTGCACCACCTCCCACTTCCATGAAGAAAATCATCTCCCATTCATGAGACCATTGGAGGCTTTAGGGATAATACAGAATGGAGACTGTAACACTTGGGAGGAAATCTGTCCATTTTTTGTTTTTAAAACCGAGTTGAAACCCCTCAGTATCAGTTACCAATATTCATTTGTGTAGGAGTACAATCCCCTTCATTAATGCCAGGATAGTTCAACGGGCATTGAGGTGTCCCAGCAGACGTGACTGGAGCTTCCATTTCTTTCCATGCTCTTCCATGGCTTTAACAAGGGGAAGGTATTAAGACTCACATCTGTCTGTAATGGCCACAGTTATGCCATAGCCTCACACAAAATGATCTTTTCAGAGGAGAAATCTTAAATCTTTCTGGTATAACCTGGAAACTGCCTCCAAGGGGTTTTTTTATACAACATGGGAAAGGAGGTGGGAAGTTAAAAAAAGTTGAGTTGTAAACAAGAAAAACTTTACCACTCATTCACAAAATTTCTCTGTGTTTCTAAATCCTCATTTAAAAAATTAAATTAGCATCCAAACTGGAGCAGACCCTTAAATTGGTTTTGAGTGCTCCCAATACCAAGATAAATACTGAGTTTTGTTTGATTTATTTTATATTTGGAACCTGTCCAGTGGAAATAAAGGTATGGCTGATGTGCTGCTCCTTTGGTTTTGCACCAGGGAAAGTAATCCCCTCTTTCTGCCTATCCTTTGATTGCAAAATGTCATATTAGTGCTGATCATTCCATTAAAGTTTTAACTACAGAAATAACAGAGAAATTAGAAAAGTAACCTGAACACTTTCTCTTTTATTTAATCCCATTTATTCCTTCTTACAACATATGTTTGGTCATCCTGGTATATGGGTGAAGAAGAATGAATTTCCAAAAAAATCTGATGAAATTCTAGGCCAGAACTATCACAATGGAGGACATAGCTAAATAAAAGACATGACTACAGTCTGCCATGGCATCCTCTCTTTCTCTCAGTTTTCTAAGTTCTTTGAAAAGCTGAGCATGAGATATGAACATGTGAAGGGATACTCAAGAAAGTGGGTTATCTTTCTTGCTCAGTAAGCCTTGATGAAAGTATACACTTAGAGTTAGAAATCCTTTTTGTTTGTTTGTTTGTTTTTCCTATTTTAGTCTGTGTTTCTTTCCAAAGATTGCAAGTGAAAAATAACGTAATATGGACTTTCCCAGATGTGAAGCTGAATTTTAGAATAGCAGGAGTAGGAATGGAATATTTGGATCATCCCTGCTGTTGCTTCTGAATCCTGACTACTGCTGTTTGCTTCCTTATCATTAATAAAAGATAAAGGACATGACACAGAGACTGTGGTGAGAAACAGCAAGTCTGTTTGGCACAAATTTCCCAGAATAATTCTCTTTCTGTACTAATGCTAAGGTATCACATAGGGAGGTTTTCTATTGGTTGAGTGTGTGCCAAAGAAAGTTAATGAAGGAGATGGCTGAGTTAGTAATTCCCCTTCAGAAGAGCTCTGGGAGTGTGCACCATTGGGGTTTTTTTGGATTGCTATATACAGTACCACCATGATGGACATTGATTATCTGGATTGCTGAAGAGTAACTAACATTATAGGTCTGCCACATGCTTACACAGTGAAGTATGAATGCACTCAGCAGTGCAAGACATCCATGTGCTCCCTTCGTCTCTACCAGTGTGTAGGAAACTTAAAATTGTGAAGAGAATAAGAAGTAAAAATTATAAGACTGAGGATTTGCTGAGTATTAATAAAAGGTATCAGTGTCCTATTTTTACTCAGAGATCTTGAAGGGACAAAATGGACCTATATCATCCAGTGACACTGAGATTTAGATTTACAAAGCTGAATGCCTAACTCTTCGGGGCTTTTATGAAAATTCCAGATCAAGGAAAGGGTGCAGTTCCCATGTCTTGGTGTCTCTGTGAAGAACACATGCATGGTTTCTTGCCTGACTTGATGGTCACTGAAATTTGGACATACACACAGTCCAGCACAGTGGAATATTTATCAATAAAATAGATTAGCACTATTTTAATTTTAAGCAGCCATGCCCAGAAATATTTCAGAAGGCTCTCACAGACTATCGCAGTCTACTGAACTAATCACTTCCTGATCAAATTTTCCATAGCTTGTCTTGGAAAACTACCCAGAAGCATTTTATGGCATTTAAGCCATTTTTTTGTTTGTTTTTCTGATAGGGGAATTACATGGGATTTTAATAAAGTTAATATCAAGTAAATAATCAAATAATAAATTTAATATCAAGTAGAGATTCCCAAGAGTAGAAATTGCAAAGGAGCTTTCTCTTGTTACTCAACCTTATTGTTGCAGAGCTAACTAACTAAGAGCAAACTAACACCAACATCTGGTGTTAGTTTGGATTTTTCTGCATATTGACTATTGATGACATTATGTTTATTATCCAAGTTCAACATTGTAAGTGGTTTAGAATCTGTGAGATTTTAACTGTGTTTAGCAGTAGTGATACATTAAAGAAACTCCATCAACAGTGGATTCACTGTAGATCACTATCCCCACAGTCTTAAAGGACAGTGAGCCACAAAACTAATAATAATTAGGACTCCTAGCCGAGGTGAAAAGCTATTGCCTCATGGAACTATTTTCCAATCATCCTCCTTCCAGCTGAGCTGGACTAGTGACACAATAAACTGGCAATTAAAAGACTCAAGTTTAAAAATACCTTCAGCTTCCCAGGTCCCACAATGGCAAAGGTTAAGTGGATTATATGGAGATAATTCACTCAGCTCCAGGGGGAGGGTGCTGATTGCCAGGGCTGTTGGTTACCTCCCTCTCCCCTCCTCACTTGCTGAAGCAGTGATTGTTGCAGTAGCGTCAGCTTTGCCAGCCTAAGACAAGGGTGTGAGAAAAGGCCTGGAAAACTTTCCCAAAGGACCCTGTAATTACTAATGGGCACTGACTGGTACTTGCAAATTTTACTTTGATATAGCCTTGAAAACTGAGCATGGAAGTGGTCCCTACTCCTCAGCTAACATCTTAATGCTTAGACCATTCATGCAAGTCTTCCAATAGTAACACTCTGTTTCTTCAAGGGAAAAGAAATATGAATAAGATTGCTGGCCTTGCATGAACAGCTACTCTCCCCTGTGCTTCAACTGAATTAAAACCACCAATTGCACCTCTAGTTGTGTGGCAACACCTACACTGTGTTTCCAATTAACTTTGTAAGTTTTTAATCAGTGACAAATGCATTTTTGTAAATTCAATTTGCCTTTTATTGCAGCACCTATAAAATGTCTTGCAGCATTCCGGAACTTTGTGAAGGTTTTACTTGCTACTGACATAATGCAGCTGTCGGACCTACAACAAAGGCTAAGGTTTATGAGCAACTTGAATTAGGATGTAGGTTAAGCAATTAAAGTTCAAGAAGGGGGAGGGGAAAATGGTTTTCCAAAATTTGCACTTGCTGATGTGAAAAAGCTCACCAAAAACATGCTGGGATGGGCAAAGCTAAAGTAGCTAAGGAGACTATACTCAGGTTTAAATTTGCTATTTTCAGAGAGTTCCATATGTGAAAAGGTCACCCAGATTTCATTAATAAATCTGCACTGCTGTTTGTTTTCTTTTTTAATCAAACTCAAATGCATCCTGTTAAAGGGCTGAGTGATTAGGTTGTAAATCTGGATGTCCTTGAAGATGATGAAGAAAATGCTTATCTGTAAAGCAGTCATCATACTGCCAGTTCTATCATTTGCACATTTTTACAGGTGTTGGAAAAACTGTTTAATTTTAAGTAATCTGCTTGCATTTCTAGGTAAGAACAAAACAAATGCCTGTAGAATTTTCATTATAAGAGCAACTGGGTTACTTGTGACATATGGAAGCAACCCATTATGTCTAATATTCTGTATCTAAATTCAGGGTATTAAAACAATCAACATTCATAATAAACGTGAATTAATATTCCATCTTAGTGAAACTCAACACTCAGTATATTAACTTCTGGTTCCAGTTATAGGATACAATGCTCCTAAATTCAACAACTCTGAAATTAGTCAGTTTTAATGGGGCCTGAGTATAAATTTGCCTTGCTAGGTTTTATTAGGACTGGTAGAGGCAATCTGAATGAAGTTACCAACTGTTTTTGTTACATTAATGCATGGAAATCCCTAAATGTGGGCTCCTAACAGTACATATTGTGCTAGGTTTCTTGTTTCTTCTTTTTCCTAATTGTTATTTTCCTCGTATCTTGATTTTTCCTTTATTTGCAAAGTATTTATTCAGTGCTTTTGCCAGTGTATTTTTCTGTTGTAAGCATGATTAAGATATTGCTGTGATTTCTTCTGTGTGCATTTGGATTACAACTGGTCTGTCACTTCGTCTGAACCCCGTTGTGGACATGGCTGTGTCCAGCAGCCGCAGTGTATTTTGTTATTGCAGTGCTAGCAGGAAGTTGAGAAATGAACATCTCTTTGGAACTTTATTAAAACAATGGATGTAGAAAATAATTTTTGTGGAATTTATAAACATTATTACAAAAGGAATGAGATATGGAGCAATAGTTTGAGTGGGTAAATGTGTTTTGCAATTTCTTAGCTAACTGCATGGCCCAGTTTAACTTATCTCATCTAGTTTGATTTAATGGAGCCATTTTGATTTCTGGAGACTTTTGATCCATAGAAGGTAAAAGTTACAAGATATACCTATCTGGCACTGATGCTAGTTTCAAAATCTAACTTAGTGGAATTTAACACAGTGCAACGTTATCTGATGATAGTGGACGTGCTGCATTATTTACTGCATAGATTGTCCACCCTGAAAAGAATAACGCGTTTGTTTAACTCTGTTCTGTCTGGCTAATTATTTGTAGTCACTGAAGATCCTCACATGCATAGAGAGAAACATCAGTGTGTATAATTTTCAACATATTTCTAAAATTGCTTTCTTAATTGTTCACTAGTTGAAAAGGCATTATGGTAAAACCTTATTATACTTTCCAAAGGTCTGAGGTTTCTAAATTATATTTTTGCTGCAGATCATAGTGAGCAGCATCGTTCTAAAACTTGTATAGATGCTTCTAATTTTACTTCACAGTTTTCTCTAACTGACATTTATAAACATTATTTTTATTTGTTTTGTTGTAGACCCTGCGATCTTTTGCCCATAAACGCAAACACTAATTTAAATTGAGTTCAGCAAGCCAGTTTTGAACTGCATGCAGAGAAGATTAAAAGAAATAGTACAAAATCCTCTCCTGGGAAAGATCAAATGGTTACTGAAATGAAAGCAGCCTAAAACTGTAGTGTTTAGCCCAGAGTGGGGGAGGGGAATTGGGCATTTAGCTATAATTAACACCTTCTACTTACACTCTCCAGTGTTTCAAACTGATTGTTTCTTATTATGAGTAGTTGCTCACAAGCCTAAAATCACTTTATATAAAGAAAAGAATAGAATCAGAAAAAAATATTAGCAACTCATATGTCTAAACTCACGGGTTTGCTCTTCAGACAAAGGTCAATAATCTTCAGACATCTACAGTCAGCCGCCATAAAATCATCAAGCATTAGATACATATACAAATACATTACTTCTTTGTTAATATGTGATTGCAGAGAAAAATCACACTTTTTTTCTGCTTTCTAAGGAATTCATACTGAAGTTTTGCATGGAAGCACAGTATTAGTTTATCTGAAGCTCAAGATTAGCAACTTTATCCAGGATAAATGTCTTTAAAATGCTATTTCTTCATTCCTCCATGATTTCTGTCAGTGTTCCTTAAAAATATCTCAGAGGGCTACCTGCAACATTTTCAATTAAGGTACCTTAGCTCTTCCTTTTTTCCATTTGTCTTGATAGATAAAGTGCCCAAGAAAACAGAAAAGCTGACAAGCTTCCTTACTTGGCTTTCAGAGACCTTTTCAGTGTTTTTAGTACGTTGCATGCTGGAGTCTGAAATACAGCTTATTTTCTCTCCCTTTCTTCTGTCATGAATCAATCATTGTCAGGTCATTGCCTGCGGATCATGCAGTCCCTCAGTCTGCTGCCACAAAACTACTCGTTGTTTTCCCTAAAAATAAGTATGTTGCTACTCTGTATCAGCTGATCTTAAAGTAAGATTTCCTGGCTTTCTGAACTTTGATTTACATGTTGCTACTACTACACTCCTTTGGCATTTATAAATTCATATCCTGTGTAGGTTCATATCCTGCCCTTCTAATGCATTGCAGGCTGTTAGCATACTTCTTCAACTGGTGGAGATAAACTCTGGTAGTACATCGTAAAAATAAATTCTGGTTCACATGTGTATTAAAGAAAATATAATCTGTATATTCTGAAATAACAAGACAGTGGAATTTGTTTTGAAATTCTTCCATAACTGCAGAAGTGCCTCAAAATCATCACCTCTCCCTTTTCCCTCTCCTGTTGAGCTGTACAAGGAACCCGAGAAGTGTGAACAGAGTGCAGATGTGTCCTGTGGAGTTCACCACTGATCGACCCCTGAACAACATACCTGGTGATTCTGATAAATTTGTGCATAAATTTATGCCAATAGCCTTGTTATAAGATTAGGGACGTTTTCTCTGTGTGAGGCCAAGACCCTAATACCAGGAGTTTTTCGGGGATACAATGGGTATGGAGATGGCAGATAGCAGTTTACTTAATTACTTCAGTGATCTGTGGTAATGCATCATAAAGTATTTTGGTGTGTAAGAGGAGATATGGTGTTTAAGAGAGAAGATGATAAAACAAAGATTGTAAGACTGATTCCTTTCATCTCTGAATGAGGTCTATGAGATGTAGGTTTCTTTCCAGTTTTTCTTGTTTTGTTCCTAAAGAGAGACTGTATTGACTATAAACTTATTTGAAGTAATTTCTTTTTCTGCAGATAAGGTTAATGCTTTCCAAGTTGCTCTTTCATGCCTAAGGGGTGTAACACATATGGTAAGTAACAATAAAATACTGATCTGACTGTACAACTTTATGTAAGGCATGTGTGACTGAAACCTGAGCAATAAAATTTCCTTTCCTGCTCAGACAGAATTGTATATGCCTGTCATATTTTACTGGTTGTTAAATGGCACATACACTTACGGATCACAACCAAAAACAGACAGCCTACAGTATCATTGCATATTTGTCATTTTCAATGAAAACATTGGAGCAGATTTCCCTACACTTCAGCAAATTAAGGTATAGGAAAGTAAACAATCATATTGCTGATGAATATGTGTGCACTGAAAGCCCATGGAAACTGTAACTCTTCAGTACTAGTGGCAAAAAACGTTTCTGATTTAAGTAGTGACACATCCAGTAATCAGAAAGCAACATTGTAGAGCAATGATTTTTTAAAGACATATAGTCACCTTTGCAGAATGCAGACAAAAATAGCTTATGGATCCAACAACTCAGACCCATTTTAGCTACACTAGCAAATATCATGTAATTCATTAACATCCAGTGACTAGAACTATGTGAAAGAGATATACTCAGAACTTAAGTAACTGAATTATGATTAGTATCACTATTAATAGTGTTACTCAGCCTTGTGAATTCTGCAATTGCCGGTTCTTTTCCTACATCTTAGACAATTCTAGCAAATTGTAAAAATTATTAAAAAATTCAAAAGGAATCACATATAACAAAATGGAAAAATGGACTATGTTAAATACGCAGTGAAAGTGTGCTCCAAATTCTCTTTCAAGGAATCAAAAATCAATGACAGTGATTTTTAATATAAATTTTTAGTATGAATGCATATGAATTAACAATATCATATGCTGCAAACCAAACAGCATTGTTATTTTCAGGAATTTCTTTTTGAAAATGTGTGAACACGTAATTAATTAGCCTAAGTACTGGAAGGTATTGTAAGGGTGATAAACAAGAGACATGATAGAGTTACACTTGTAATATACATCCTCTGCCCTTTCTTCAAAGCTGACTAAAATAATATTTGTTTAACAAAATAAAGCCTTGTGACTTTTGTTTAACTCATATGGCAGTATAGCTCACTGAATAAGCTATTTGCATGCAGTAATATTGATCTTTATCAGAGAAACTTTTGGTCAGAAAAGATATGAATGTTCCTTCTTTGCAGGTACTAAAAATCTTTGGTCAATGTCCAGCCCTCAACCAAATGAGGAATTGGGAGAACTATACTGATCTGGATTCCAAAGAGTCATTTGTCGTTACTGTAAAGCCACCCAAGGTAAGAAGATTTAATTTTGTCATATTCTTGAAACAAATAGCTAAGAAAAGACCACAGGAGTGACAGTGACATGTAAGGAAACTGAGAGTGGATAAGTGAAATTGATTTTGGTGACTAAGTATAATTTACTTATACAACCAACACTGTGAACACTTCAGATGGCATGTGTCCACTTCACACGTGCCAGGCCTTCTGACTGGATCCTTAGCAGGTTAGATAGACTGAAAGTAACCTGACTTAGTGCTTCCTTAGGCACTGTCTGCAACAGCCAGAAGTGTGACATCACAGTGATGGAAAACCCAGAGCAACTCTGAGATCCCTCACCTGTTTTCAAGCAAGACCACCAGCAAAACCCTTAATCTTTTCTCTGTCTGTAATATAAATTTTCCATAACTACCATTTTCCCCAATGTTATTGTTGCTTTACATTCATTAGAAATAATCTAATAAAAGGCTGATGATCATAGGCTTTCAGTTTTAGATGGCTGGTTTTGAGATTAGCTAAACTGACATGACCCTGGGCAGGAACTGAGCTGCTGGCTTTGTTTTGGCTGTGTTTATAAGCACATCAGGTTTGTAGTGAGAGCATCTTCCATTAGAGGAGCTGATAGGGTGGAAGGAAAATGGAATTCATGTACACAGCCTTGTCATCTAGTCTACAACATCTTTATTAGGGTCATGTTGTCTGGGTTATTGGCTTATCTCTCAAATTCCTTGCTATTAAATGCTTTTGTGTTGTGAGAAAACATAGGAGAATGAGCTTAAATCCTAGCTGATATATGGGGCTTTTTTTGTGCAACTTTATATTACTTCATATGAAATGACAACAATATAGGTGTTCATATTTGGTGAAGATGATTACTGAAATGGATAAAATGTCAAAGAGCCAACTAACATATTCGCTGGGATATGAGGACTCAGTTAGGAGTTGTTTAACAGAGGTTCTCTCTACTCCTTTCCCTGGGAGAAAGTGCTAAAATCTAGAGCTTTGGAGATGGGCTACACTGCTTTACATCCAATCTTCTTTAAGTGTGTTTTTAACAGCCGTGAATTTCCATTTTTCTGCTAGACTGGTTGAACAAAAATGCCAAAATGTCTATTAAGGACTGATTAAATAATTCTGACACTTTTAAACATTGTCTGACACTCAACTGTAACAACTGGTGACTTGAAAATATATCCCAACATCTTTCAAAATCTTAGGGTTTGAGTAACTACAGTTTTCATAGTTGAAATACGTCTTCCCACAGAACTGTGGTTTAAGTTGCAAAATCAAAAACAGAGTTTGCTAAAAATCCTTGCTTTCAGCTTTTGGCATGCTTTCAGCTTACACAATGTGATAGCCATGGCCTGTGTAGTCAGGTCTCTGATTATATTCCAAATACCACTTGTGTGCCATGTATTTTTCACAGTTGTAGATGTGATGCTACTGATTTAATTGGGGGGCAGATAAGAGTTTATTTAGAAGAAAATAGGACTATTTAAACATATTCAAGGATCATTTCTAACCTCAGATATTTTTCCTCTGTTCCTGCTGACAGCAGTAGAAATTTTGTCAGGGTGTTTGCAGAGAGAATTTGGCTTATTGAGTATTTGAAACCCCCACGTTTGTGCAGCTCTATCACTGGTGCTCCCTCTGCTGGTGGTGAAAGTTGAAATTACAATCAACATCACGGATTTATAACTGTTCCATAATACAAAATACACATACAAACTGGGAGTATTTTTAATTAGCTAATATCCACAGTTTTTGTGTAAAGTTGAGCTCTGTTTTATCTGATGTGTTCAGGGTGGCATAGCTACCGCAATTTCATGTATTTTCAGCCATGATTCTTTTTATAAAGTACTAAACTATCTCATGTAAAAAAACCTCTCATTTTGAAACAACCATTAGAGAAAAATCAGGATGCAAACTAGCATCCAGAATGGATTCTGCCCAAAACTCTGTGAATGTATGGCCAATACCCTGCTGCCAACAGAAATTGTTCAGGAGTACAATAACTGAAACAATAAACAGCTTACTCAGGAGATGTATGTGCATAGCATTCACATGTTTTCCCAGACAAGACCACTTCATGCTTCCTACTAAGTCTTCTTTTAATACCATGTGCATGAAAAAGGTCTCCTTATTTTCATAATATAAATATGCTAAAGGAGCAAAGGACTGAATTACAGTATACTGACAATTCTCTAAACTAAAATTCTCATCCAAGGCAAGTGGATGCAATGCCATATTATTTCAGAATTAAATCTGTGTATGCACCTTTTGCTGACTGCTATAGAAGTTGCATGTGTGCATTTGGAAGAAGAATGTGAGCTTGAATTTAATGTTTAGTGTACAATTTGTACCTTTACACAAGTAAGAAAGCAGACTGCAGTGAAAGTGTTGATCATTCAGACCCAAAGCGTATATGTTTCCCATACATTATTCTCAAAACTGAAAAACATAAATACCAACAAGCAAATGCCTTTAGGTCACAAGAAAATATGTTTCCCCTCTTACTTGATGTTTTTGTGGATAAAGAAGCTTTCAGGGAAATGTAACAGCATAGCTAAAACTAAAGATCTAAGTCTACTTAAGGCACCTAAGCGAAATAGGTTTGTTGGTCTCACATCAGTGCATATTGCAAAAACATTTCAACTCAGTTGATAGTCTCTATTTAAGCTGAGCTTTTTGGACTGAAATAATAGGGAGTTCTACGTAACTAAATCAATTCCACCTCAAGCAGTATTTGTGGCTGTGATCTGTCAAGGCTACATTTGGAAGCAGTGAGATGATAATAGGAGTGGTGACTACACATTTTCATGCAGGTACACAATGAGACAGGCTTAGATTAGTGATCTGAGCTACTAACATTAGAATACAGTTTTCTCACAAATACAGAAAACCTTTCCAATTACTCATAATTGTTACACTGGCTGTCCAGCAAAAAAACAAACAAACAAACAAACAAACCAAAAAAAAAAAAAAAAAAAAAAAAAAAAAAAAAAAAAAAAAAAAAAAAAAAAAAAAAAAAAAAAAAAAAAAAAAAAAAAAAAAAAAAAAAAAAAAAAACACACCACTAGTGGCAGCAACAGCATTTTTGAGAGGAATGCAAAGAAAACCATAACTCTAGTTTCTTGATTCTTTCTTTTAAGAACAAGTTACTTTAACCTAATTCCAATGCAAAATTTCCATGTGGTGTGGGCAGTGATCATCCAAGGAAACACTACATTTTCACAATCACAGAAGAATGCAGACATTCAAGAAGGAAAAAAAAAAAGGTTTAAATGAGGTTAAACTTTTAATATAATGACTATTACTTCACATGTTTTTCCAGATGAAAATATTTATTCAAGACCACCACCCCTATATCAGTTTTAAAGAAAAATAAAAGCTTGAGTACTGTCAGCTTTTGGCACAGTATTTATGAGTGGAACTGAGGACACTCTTGGTCAGTTTGATTTCTTGTGTAATAGAAAGAAAGACAAGATACTATGAACATGATGTTTACTCTAATGCACTCTGGGCTAAGAGTGCTTTACAGCAATTCCTGCTAGGTAGAGTTTGCATTTTAGTCAATCCATTAGTTTATCTCACCAGGCAAGAAATTTGCATGGCATGTCTAAAGCATCAAGGGAAAAAGCTCCCCAAAGCTTTTCATGTTATGCAGCTTTGCAAGCTTGAATTAGTGTCAATTTTGGGGATATTTTTTTGTAAATAAATAGATAAAAACAACTTTTCCTCACCACACTGAACAGTCCACTTCACAGTAGGAGGAGACCACCTTATCTCTCATCTCTGTATGTAGGTTATCACATCTTACAGGGAGGCTATAAGTAACTGCAAGGAATTTTCTGCCATAGGAAAAAAACCTGAAGTATTTTAATATTGGAAACAGAATTTTAAAGAGCATGTAGGGAAGTCCCACACTTAAATGAAAGCTTAATTCCTTGGACTCTTAACCCTTACTGACATAAAATCAACATTTTACGTGGTTCTTGAAGAGTAAAATTACTCAGAAGCAAATTGAACCTTAGGATATGCAGAAAAGTGAGTTAATAACAGAGAACCCTTTTTTAGGACTGGGAGGTACAGGATATTTTGCACTCCAAGAACGATGTTTCTGAAGATGAATCTTTAAAGTTCAAATGTTCTGGCTATAATCCCACTGAGTAATGCTTCTTGAATGAAGTCATGGTATTACTTCTGTGAATAATTCAGGCCTGGAACTTGGTCATTTTAGTATTTTAGATTAGATGAGCCAATTTCTTTAATACACTTTTGCTATGACTGCTGTTTATCTTTTTCCAAACTTTCAGTGTTTCATGATTTCTATCATTTATTAAGTGTCTGTTTGGAATTAAAATCAAATTTTATATTCACTCTGTGTCAAGTCATCATGGGAAAGCATAGGAAAAATAAGAGAAAAACTCAAGAACATAGACTCTGTAAAGAACAAATAGTTATGCACAATTAAAAAGGAAGGCTGGCTGTTTCTACCTGCTGCAGAAAGTCTAACTTGTCCTTCCCAGTCCTTCCCACAGCCTGCTGAGCAGGGAAAGCCACCACCTGTACGTGCTCCATTGGGACAGGTCTTCCTACACACACTGTGCCCGTCTGTGCTCAGGCATCCTGTGTGGCATCCTGCATGCTGGTCAATCAGGACTCTCACTGCACACAATGGAGGCTAATTTCTCGAAACAGGTGAAAAACTTGGCTTCCCTCTAGTCTAGCACTTGGTCCAAATTTAGTAATTGCTTTAGAAATCTAGTAATCAAATGCAAAATGATTCTGTTGTATGATATGCAATTTAATGACTTCAGCTTTTTCCATGCTGCATGGAGACATTTGGTGAAGATTTTTAAACACCAACAGCTTCTGCTAAGCATTAAAAATGCAAAGTGTGATATAACAGGTGCAAAAGCAGTTCTTTAATGTTCTTGTGCTTTCCTCATGAGTTATGTGGATACAGTATAGTCAAAGGGAATAATTTGCCAGTTTAATATATCACAGTATCTTCCACCTAAGAACTCTGACAGAAGCAGTGATATGTTATACAGCCACTAATTTTTCTTTAATGCTGTTTCTTCTGAGAAAGAGGAATTTTTCTTTGCTGAATTTCTCTGAGCTAATACTATAATGTGGGTTTCTGTTTCTCAAAAAAGCCTTCTGCATTAAATAGGATGCAAATGTCCTTCTAATAAAACCACCTCTTACTGTTATCACAAGGTAAAAAGATAGGAGGTAGTATGGAAAATTATTTTACATTAGACTTGTTACTCTACTTCCACTAGTAGCTGAAGTATAATTTAGTATAATCTCCTTTTTCTTGTTTGTGGTGTTTTGGTTTTTTATTCTACCAGTGTACTCATTTCGCATGATTCAAAGAATGCCTTACTGGTAAGCAGAGAAAGGAACTACCTGATGCTCTTAAGCAGTTGAGGACACCAAAAGGGGAAGTCCTTTCCATAATTTGCCTAGCAACTACAGGCACTACCCTGCAATAGAAATAGTGTATTTATGGTATTAATGAAGTAGGTAGTAACAGAGAGGGCAGTTTGCCTCATCCTTGTAGGTGTGCAATGAAGTGTAGTGCTTTTCCCAGTTTGGTTTTCAATGACTGAGTCAGAGGGGTTTTCCATTGTTTCCAATTTGCGGTAAAATCCATTGTTTTTTAATTTCCAGTTTCAAATTAAACAGTTCCTCTCTTTCATTATGCTACATCATTGAACTCCAGGAAAAAAAATTTAAAAAATAAAAATCTATCAGCAGTTTTGGCATGATAGTTTTCTGTAAATTTGCATATTTTCCCCAGCTCCAATAATTATTTTGCATATCTTTCTGGTTTGTCGGTTAAGCATTCAGTGCTTCCCAGGTTTACTGCTTCATCTTTAAAATTTTGGGATGTTTTTCCAAAATGGACATTTGTGAAGGATGCTTCTGAACTCAGATGCCCATATCCATAAAATGATAGAATAAAAATAAATTTGATTATTTAGAAAAGACACAATTGTCCAAGATTCCCTTTCAAAAGTAAAAACAAGTGTTAGTCCTAAACAGTTTGTAACTGAAATAAAAACATACAAAGGAAGAGTGGAGAAGGCAAGGAAAGCTAAGTGACTATTACATGCACTTTAATGAGATTGCCAAGTTAGTCTTTGATTTCTCAGTCTGACTATTTTCTCAAGTACAGATTATCTTTCAAAAAGATTTCAAGGCTGGAAACTAAAAGAGATATAGAAAGAAATTTTCAGCATCACAGAACAGCCACGAACTCCTTGAAATTCAATATTGGAGGTAAGAAGGAGCTGACTAGATATATAAAAGCTAAAATCTATTATCCAGGAATGAGATTACAATGTCTTATAAGCACTCCTTGTGTGTGAATACATTAGAATCTGGTTAAAGAAAAATAAATAGCCTATTTTTAAAATTGATGGAGAGTACAGACCAATGGAGAATATTCCTGGATGGCTATTATTTGCCTTATTTTTGCCTAATACTGTACAGAAATATTTAAAAATATAAATCTAATAAATACAATAAAGACACTTTAATGTACATTTCGTTATAGGTCCTAATAACATAAATATGTAAATATACCTGTGATTTCCTATTCATCTTGGAGCACATATAAAAATCACTTTCTAAATTAAAATCAAAACTTCACTTAGGAATTTCACTTTCTTTGAAAACTATTAAGAATACTCATGAGTCACATCCATAGCTTGCTTCTAGCGCAGAGCTATAATGTAAAGTGAGTTTCCTTCACTCAGTAGGGATTGATTCTCCCTTGAAGGCTGGAAAAAATCATTCCAATAACACCTGAAGGATCAGTAGAGGATAACGCTTCAATTACAAGCAAGAACCTGGGCCAAAAAGGAGCTTCTTTAATTCTCACAGTGCTCATTACCTTTGGCTTTCTGCCTCAACTACTGGCATGTACTATATCAGGTGTATAAATGTTCTGCATGCTGTTGTTGCATATTCTTCATGCTTAGCCTCACTTGGCAGTGCTCTGCATCTCCTCCTCTGCTGCCTTTCACCTTGTGAAATCGTTATGTCGGTAATATTTACGGAAAGTGGATCCCAACCACTTCTGAATTACAAGACTTTGAATGCCACACTCTTTGCAAGGGTGCGAGTAGCCACACTACAGACAATGAAATAGAATTCCTTGCCCAGATTCTGGATTTCTGAGCTGTGCTTGTCTTGATTTTTGTAGAAAGAATGCTCTAGTAAAAAGTGTGCAGCTGAAACAAATGCCAATGAGTTCTTTCCAATTCACTCTTCATACAAGCTCATAAAAATGACCTTTGTGTCAATTTGCCAAGGAAAAATATTTCTAGCTAAAAGGTGCTAAAACATTCTAGTTTTGCATCTGGCTTACATCAGTCAGTACTATATGATGTGATAGTATCATAGAAGTAAAGAGCGTATGGAGGGATTCTAACACTCAGTTACCACATCTGTCTCTCTACATTATCATCATTAGAGTGTTCAGATGTAATTTATCTCCCTTTCCATTCGGAAGATTCATGTTCCCTCCTATGAACTGGGCATCAGCCCAGCCGTGATGGGTTGTGTCCATAGAGGAATGCCTTCACTTTGACACCTGCTATTAGCCATCATCAGCCCAGCAAGCTCTGCTTGGCTCATTTATATATTTGCAATCCTTAGCCAAGCAAGGAAGGAACCAGTGTACATTTCTATGATATGGGAGCAGCAGAGAAAACTAAGAGAAAGAGAGATAAAGGTATGTCCACTCTTCCACAGCTGACAGATTTTACACTTCAGACATACCGAAACTTAGCAAAGCTGGGCTCTGCTTTTAATTATTTATAAATAGAGAAGAAGAGTGCTGCTGGGGTTAAGGCCACTGGCAAAGGCACAAGAGATCAAGAGTGAGTCACTAGCAACAGGCACAGCCTGACACTGGGCAAATCAGCCTCTCTGTCCCAGAGTTACCAAATAGCTTGTGTGTTTAGACTTTATGTTCCTTTTGGGCAGGGATTGACTTTTATTACATTTTTGCCCGCATCCAGTACCCTGAAGCCCTAACGAGGTCTTCTAGTTATGAGCATAATGCAAACAGTCCCATCTATGTCTCTGCTCTCTGGCCTAAATCTTCCCCCCCAAAAAATGTATATAAAAAGAAACTGAGGAAAAATACCTAGATGGAGCACAGAGAATTTTCCTTTCAGGTAAAAATTTCTATTATGTTAGAACCAAATTGCTTATTCCTAATCAAGGCATAACAGGAAAAACTGGAGCTGAAGCAACTCCCTTTGTCCTACTCACTGGCTTTTGCAGCAACTCCTTTCATCCAACTCACTGGCAAAATCAAAAAGTACTAAGGTGATCAGAAATTCCAGAGTACTGTTGCAGTGCATACTTTGTCAAGTCTCATAACTTCTGAAGATGGTTGTTAAAACAAGCTTGGAGGAAGGTGCAAGTATCCCTGTTTTCTCAGTCTTCTACCAGGAAGAATAATGAGGATGGTCTGCACTTCTGCCAGCCTCATCTTACTGGGATGTGTAGGTGGGGTGATTCCTGCAGTATGCGTAGGAGTCATCACACAAGCTTTTGTACAGAAGCCAGCCTGCACAGTCTGTGATGATGCATCCAGCTGCAGCATGCACAGATGTTAGATACAAAAGAAGACTAATTTGAATCAGGAGATCTGGGTTCTGTTAGTGATTCTGCTATATATTTCCTGTATTGCTATAGGCAAGGCATTCAGGGCCTGATCCAGTTTCCATTTAATTCCACAGCACTGTTTTCTCTGGCAGTACTCCGAGCTGGATTAGACTCCTAGCCTGTCACTTTTCCAGGCTCTCCATATTCCTCAGAGGTACAATATTACCTGTTCACTCCAGAGGTGTCTGATACAGCTTAAATCATTTCCCTCTAAAGTGATTTGCTACTTAGGCGTATCATGAATATGCAATTGAATTAAATTCTTGATTCAGCAAAAGCCTCAAACCTTTAATAAGCTTCAATCAAATAAACACATACTGGAGTATTACAGATTCTGTGTCATTAGGTGTCAGTACATAGTCTTAAACATTTAAGAAGGTAAATTATTTCAGTGGAACTACTTAGGGACGTAACATTAAGCATACATCAAAGTACCTTGCTCAAGGCTGTATTATCTATCATTAGCCATACACATGTGCTTGAAGTTAAGCATCTGCTTAAGTGTATCGCTCAATTCATCCCTGAGAGCTTAATACTCGCACACTTTCTAGCACAGAAAACAAACATTTGAGACTAGAAGATACTAAAAATAAACTACATTTGATTATATGAAAGATCACAAATTATTATTTTAATCTTTTTAATAAATCTAAAGAAACAAAGAAAATTTAAGGTCAAGTAGCCCATGCTGATTTCCAGGAACCTTGCTTACTCTATAACCCTTCACTTTTACATAACACTGAAATCACAATACGGATGTGTATTTTGAAGTAATTGTGTTGGTGGTCCCTTCATGCTTTCTGAACATCTAACAGTTAGCTAAGCAAACACACGTGACTGATTAAAAGAAGAAAGGGAACTATTTTTACAGGGACCATTAAAATTTAACTGCCATCTGGCAGGGAATGATTAGAGAAGACCAAAATTAAGGCAGTCAACACAAATACTGTGTGGATACCTCAGGGTATTAATGTGGATGGAAGACGGTGGACTTGTGGCTATGTTAAGAGACAGGCAGAGAAGGAAGTGGTGAACACATCCTTTATGACTGCTGCCCTAATGGCCACATTCACAGAAACAGGAGCAGAGAAAGAAGAAATCAAAAACACCTGGGAATAATCAGACGCTTGCTGTCATAAAAAAGAAAGTTAAAGCATTATACAAGAGCCACACCATTCTTGTTCCCCAACAAGCCAGGAAGGCAAATTTTTATCGTGGAGGTGTGTTGCAGTTGGCAGGTAGTTAATATTCAAATTACCCTACTATCTTTACATAGGCATTTTAAATAGGGTCTGTAATAAATCTTTTAATTGAAAGACCTTACGGAACACAGACCTGTGGTTGATCTAAGTGAACACTGGATGTCACTATTTATACACACTATTACTCATTTTAGAGGCATTAAAAACAATCCAGCCATGAATTGGAGCACTCCAGATATGACTTTTTCAAATTAGCTGTCTTTAATTATTGGTGTTCTTGAGATAGCAGTTCAATAAGCCAAAGTTTCCAAGCTGCCTAAACATGCACAGGTCATTTTTCTCAACTACTCAACTGCCTGCCCTGGCAATGCCGCTGTTAAGTGCTCCCTAGCAAGAGTACCACATCTGACTTAATATTTTATGGGAAAAAAAACTGAGGTTTGTATAAAGAGCTAAGGGACTGGCTGTTCACTGCAACATATCGTAGCTAAAGCTCTGACCAGGCAGCCTTATAACTGATGTTGTGACTGGTAAGAAACAACCAAAACAACACTCACCCAAAACTCCAACAGCCCCTACATGAGGCAGCTCCTGGTCTGATTGTGCTGGAGTAGAATCTTCTTTCCACCCATCATGAGCTATTGGGTTGGAAAACCCCTGTCCCCTCAAGCATCTGCCTTGAGGTTTGTTTTATTCTGTGGCACTAATAACACACCCCTCTTCTGCCACTCTGCTGCCCTTGATTTCTGAGGTATACAATTATTATGAGGGAGCACTTTTAGGAGACAGGGGAAGGTAAAAAAAAAAAAAAAAAGGAAGAAAAAAACAAAGAATATCTCTGAGTCCAAGTGGTATGGCAAACAAATCAGTGCTGACAGTTCACAAGGTCAGGTTAGCTGCCAAAAAGGCTAAGGACATGAGACAGGTGAGAAGAGGTAAAGATTAGTAACAATTGATACAATAATGTACTGTGAAATTAGGCTGATTATTTTTTGTTTCTTGAGCTCAGTACAGTATTTTGAAGTTGGGCTTTTCAATAGTGTAGGAGAAGCACATTAAGTATGCTTCACAACTGTATGCTTGTCAACTGTACCCAATTGCATAAACATGCCAAACGACAACAAAATTATCAGAAATATCCACACTACTATTCTGAAATGTACACTCAGCATAAATGTTTGGTAATTCTAGACCTTGATTCCCAACAGAATTTTTCAGTATATTCATGTGTCTACTTGTCTGTCTGCATCCTTGAAAATGCTAGGACTCTAAAATCTGACTCTTCTGAACTTTCTTAAATTCATCATTCTTTTAGAGAGAGGTAAAATGTAACTAAAAACAGCCTTAGGTGTGTTTTGCTACTAAAGAGAATGACTGAAAATACCTTTCACAATTTGCAAGAATGCATTTTTTGCACAGCATGTGAATATGGTCCTTCCTAGTGCTATACTGTAAGTGTAGAACTGTCAAAACACTATGAGTGTTTTGTGCAATGTCTAATTATAACTAGATGTATATATGGCTGGAAATTATCTACCCTCGATCTTACTTTATTTCAAATAATAATTTTCAAGAAATACTCTGGGCAAAATATTCTTTTGCTTAACTACAAAATTATATTTTAAAATTTGAGCATAGGTTGCGGTCAAGTTGAGGCTTGTGAACAGGTTTTGCTCTTTCCTAAGCCATTTCTAAGCCATTTCTAGCCTTATAGAGTACAGAGTAATTCTGCTAACACAACTAATGTGTTCAGTGGGGCAAAACAGGAGTCAAGTACAGCTATAATATATCAATATGATACTAATGATCTACTATATGATACTAATATAATGTACCATATAGAGCTTTATATAGACTAAAAATTTCAATAAGCAGTATAAATTTGTTATACATATGTGCCACTTAACAACTGTGTAGGGACAGAACATGCTTTATACACAAATCTGTTGAGAACCTGGAAAGCCAAATGTGGTGCAAAGAGGCAACGGTCTATCATTCTCTCTTCAGAATACACCACAGACACCAAGCAATCAAAAGCCACCTAAAAAAGCAGTGCAGCTCTGGTAAACTTCTCCAGGCTGTTGTCCCAGCTTTGATGCAGCAACCTGTTAAGACTGCTCAGAGCATATAACAGCCTATGGCTCACTCCTGTTAACAAGGTGCAGAGCATTCATTCTCCACACGCAAAATTTGGAGCATTAAGCCAAGCTGAAAGAGAAATACAGTAGACATTTGTTGATTTTTTTTTTTTATGATGCCCACAAGCATCTACAGATGTGATCCTATGTAATGAGGCATGTGGTCTTAAGCTGCAATTATTTGCAAACAGCAGGATCTCCTGGCAAAAGAGATGGCACTTGCTGTGTTATGAAAGCTGTCCCTCTAAAACCATGTTTGGTTAGCACCTATGCCCTGTTGAAATTGGCACAGATAATTCCAAGTGGGAACAATGCCAGCATGACAGATGGGAATGAATACAGGCATGCCAGAGAACCAGGATGTTCATCAAGTCTGAGTATTAGGGACAGATTCCTTTCCAAGAATTTAGAAATGGCAGGTTGTCCAGACTTTCTCTACTTTAGGTAAGAATTATAAGAATATATGATCTCTTTTGTAACTATGAGCAAAATCAATTACAGTCACTTAAAAATAGCTTATTTGAGCCATGCAAAACATGACAGTAGTCAGCTGAATTAGAATAACTTTTTCTCTGGATTCAGATTGGTACCAGGTCCTAGAGTGTAGAACCTGTGTACTAGGGTGAAAAGGATTCCACGGGTTTTCTCCTGAGTGGTTTGGACTGAAAAGCTTTTGGATGATAATGAATATTGTTCATTTATACACTGCCTTTCAGTCTGTGAGCCCAAAGCAATTTGCAAGCGTATGAGAATGTAAAGTTATTACTGGGAGGTACATCATCTACAATGGGCTACAGTCCTATCTTCCATCTCCTCTCCCCCCAGGGATCATAAACTAGAACTATAGTCTCTGTGAAGAGGGTGGAGGAAGGCAAAATCCCTCTCCCACAGTCCTGACAGATACATGTATGTCCTGCTTTTGCTCTTTCCATGGCACAAATGGCCATAACAGATCAGTTATCCAAAACACTAATTTAATCTCCAAACAAGAATTACTAATCCCTGTGGAGTTTTTTGAGCACTGAACAGCTACCATTCCTATTTCTCTTTTAAGATTTTGAACAGCCAAAATATATTAAGCCAAAAAGACTTATCTACAATCATTTATGTGATTCTGAGAAACAGGAAGAACAAAACAATCTAACAAAAATGGCTTGGGTACTTCTGTTAAAAAACTAAGAATCCGGTGTTGCAATTTCCACTGCATAAAAAGACTGGACTTCCAGAAGAGCCCACTAACAAAACATCCCTCTGTTTCGGATTTGTTCAACTTCAGCAACCAAAATTTATGGATATTTCTGAAAAAAAGTATTGGCTCTAATATGGGCAAATTCTTGGCTGTCTGTGCTGTGTATCATATGAAAGGTATTATAACTGGGTTGCTGATGTTGTGTTTTAACCAGTGCAGCTAAAAGTGTCATCTCACAGCTGAACTCTGTTTTCTGTTCAAAAGGGTTTTAACGCTATTAGCAGGAATAAAAAGCATTGCTGAATTTATTTGTATTTAATCCATTGATATTCTGTAAACTAAAAATCTACACGTGTGTTATCCAGTGAACTGGCGGACCATTTCAGGAATCAGCTGTTTTTTGCAACACAGCCTTGAGTAGTATCATGAGTCATCTGAGTAGGAAAACTTAGTTAATAGAGTTCATATTCTAAAGTAATATATGAAGAGATACATTCATTCTAAATGTCCTGAATTTTCTGTGCATTTATAAAAATTACTTTGATTAAAAATCAGTGGATTGTTTTATCACAGCTTTTCCCTCAAAAATACGTTTCTGAAAAATACTAGATAGACACATTATAGTGATTTTTTTTAAACACATGAGAGTTCACTCTGAATATGGCAATCCTGACACACACAGTGTAATAGATGTAAAACATAAAGTGAAACTATTAATGAACCTAAGACTTCCTTTCATTCGAGTTACATTGCAAAGGTTAATGGTTGGACTCAATGATCTTTGAGGTCTTTTCCAACTTTAACAATTCTATTAGCCAATAAAATACAAATAAAAGTTACATTAAAATAAGGAAGCATAATTTTATATACAAATTATAATTTTTGACATATAAAATTAATTTTAAAAATACAAGATTATCTTCTACCTTGTAACATGCTGTGTTTTATAGAAGGGTAAAACATGTTTACACTGCTGTAGATCATCCTGAAGGTAACCAGCAGAACCTGAATGCTAGACAATAAGGCTTGTTATCCAGAATGAGAGCAGCTCTACCAGTCTTTTCAGGCAAGATTCCTTGGAGTCTTGATCTCACTTTGCACCAGAATCCAATAGCTAGGATGAAAATGAGAACAACTCTTTGCCATGCTGAATTTCTGCTATAGCAGAATGTTTTTCCTCTTGACAACATCCCATTTTGATGTATAATGGCTATGGTAGTAGCAGACCCTACATATATAATCATTGTGCTATTTAAAGCAGATCTTAAAGACCAAAAAATGACATTATAAGGATTATCATGATTTTTGATTCAAATTTCATTACTGTTCTCAATGATATTAGCATACATGGCAGATCTTGCCTAGTATGAACATGGTATGATGTTTGTGGCTAATGTCATCTATTTCTAGGACTCAGGTGTTAAAATAATCAATGGACTGTTGAGCAGAATGCTCTACAGCCTAAATTAGCTCTACTTTGTTAATTGCCTCCTGCTCTCCACCAAAAGGAGCTGTTGAGACTGTTAAAAAATAAATTCAGAAAAAAATTCCTTGGGTAAGTACTCTGGAGGACAAAGATCACTCAAGAAATAGTTCCTCCCTTTCTCCTGTAAAGGAGAAGTTTAGAATATGGAGAGAAAAAGTTTATCTTCTGCATTCCTGCAAAGCATCTTTTACAATCCGGTCAACTCTGTAGCTAAAACTTGCAACATTATTTATATCAAAATTTGCCAACTACTAATAATCAATAAGGTAAACAGGTATTAAGAGTGTGCTACGAAAAGAATTTCTCCTTAAAGCAGACCTAACTAATAATGGCTCTGTTTTTTTTCTTCCCACAGCTGAAATGGTTTAAATACTCTGGAGTGTATTAATTCTGCTCTATATACCTTCTTTCTACAGGCCATTGCTCCAGTTATATGAGAGGACCTATGCAGTCCTGAATACAGAGATTCAACCACACAGCTGTGAATGGAAGAGGTAGAACCGAAACATGGCTCAGGCTGTGAAAAATGCTGAAAAACCCTGACTTTGTAAATCAATATCAATCAATGCCCTGCAAAGTACATCATAAATCTGGATGTTCAAGAGAGCTAACCCTGAGGTAATAACACCACCTTAAGTTTTAAAACGTTTCACAAACATTAGGACAATCTCAGGAGGCCTTTGATCCAATGTCATCCTTAGGGGATCTTCCAACAATTAAGAGTTATTGGAATATATTGGTTTTCCAGACACATCTCCTCCTCAAAACAGATTTAAAAAAAAAAAAAAAAAAAAAGACTAGTGTGAATGTATGACATGTTTTGAGTTGATAATCCTCTGCTGGGAGATAAAATTTAATCTGAAAGAATAGGTTTCTGTCTAGAATAAAAACATTTTATTTAGGCTTTGGACAATGGGATTTCTCTTGACTAGCCAAGATTTCTCCTTCAGCAAATATAGAACAGACATTCATCTTTAATAAGTTATTAATAATAAATGTTGAATTCTGGTGGACACTTCAGTGCAAAGCACTCAAGACACACTCATCTATTCAGCATTGAACAGGATTTTACTTGTTCAACTGAACCAATAAGCAATTGCCATCATTTGTCTGTACCCAGACAAAACTCAGCCCATATTTACCAGTTACGCTTTCCAGTTTAAGGGTACTATGTCCAGTTTCATTAATACCTGCTTTCTGGACAGACATAAGGCTCTTTTAAGAAGTCACAAGAAAAATGCCATTTGAATGCAACATCTGATAGTGGTGTGTTGTAACATTCAGAGCCTGATATGTGTAGATACCAATTCATTTCAGGGTTATAAAGTGAAACTGCATGCCACTATAGGACTGATTCATTACATGGTGTACCTAAGAAATGAGNNCCATCTACGTCCTGAGGACCTCGCTGCCACCGTCCAAGCGTGCTTGGCCCCGGCAGATGAACCTCAGGATTAAAGGGTGGGCTCAGTTCCGCGCACACTGTGTCTCACCTAAAAAATCCAATGCGCAGGCTGGAAGGTGGAAAGACCTTCCCCGGTTCTTCGTTCGCGAAGAGACTGGCCATTATTAATCAGGTCAATCAGATAGGAAGTGGTGTGAGATTACAAGTCTTTCTTTATGAAGATCTACTTGAATTAAAGTCAACATGGCCACCAGAGATCAGTAACTGCTCTTCTAACTCCTCCTGAAAGCAGCAGCTGAATCACATTCAAAATACAGAATAACCTGTAATGCCTTAAAAGCAACAATCAACAAATGTTTAACAGGGGTTTTGATGTTATTCACAACAGCTTATGAATGCATTTTTTTGCAAAACGTTCCACGGCGGGAATCATGACAGAGGAGGGCACTTCTTTCGTGAATGAAGAGGGTTTCTGTTAAACGCATTTTTTATTCCATGTGACTTTGTACTGTGCATAGTGTCCTCTCCATTCCTGAGAGTTGGGGGAAGATCTGTGTCACACCTGGACGCCCAGACCTCCACTTTCCCAAGAAGAAAGCATGTCTCTGTGCTGCACTTCCTTCCCTGAACAAGCGAATTCTTTTGTTGCAAACAGCCTGCTCACTGCTACACTTCCTAAGGTGAAGTACACTACTTCATAAACGGTGTACTCTGCATTTTCATGTACAGCACCATGTCACATTTAAGTCATTCCAACTCTGTAGCATCCATGTTTGCTTTCTGGTTTTATTCATGGTGCTGGAAATATTTGTTCCCACAATAGCTTATAAATTTAATTTTTTTTTTTTTAAGTGAGAAGTTCTGCCTAATGATTAAAGGGTTTTGCTACTGATACTTATTTCTCAGTGTTTGACTATGGAAGAACAACATGGCAGGCCCTGCAGATCTGCTAATGTGCACCTTAGTTCCCAAAGAACGGGTGTAAGCTGTGAAAGGAGAAGAAAAAAAAATACAAATCCACTGGCA